>NW_021703778.1:11747012-12194859 GCF_005190385.1 Monodon monoceros
AGAAAGAAAGAAAGAAAGAAAGAAAGAAAGAAAGAAAGAAAGAAAGAGAGAAAGAAAGAAAGAGAGAGAGAAAGAAAGAGAAAGAGAGAAAGAGAAAGAGAGAAAGAAAGAAAGAGAGAGAGAGAGGGAGAGGGAGAGGGAGAGGGAGAGGGAGAGAGAAAGAAAGGAAGGAAGGAAGGAAGGGAGGGAGGGAAGGAAGAAAGAAAGAAAGAAAGAAAGAAAGGTAACAACTTTTGCATGAAAAAGCTCAGAAAGTAGCTGAGAGAGTAAAACTGATACCCAAAGTAAAACAAAGATGAAAAATGACAAGAAGTAAAAAGAGTCTCCAGCAGCAAGTTAGCCTTTCTACAGCACGACAGGCTGCCAATACATTCTCCATTTTGCCTAAACTAGCGGTGTTAAGTTCATCTCTCTTGCAACCGAAACAATCAACCAATCTTCTCCATCTCTCTCTTTCTTTCATTTCCTAGAAAAGTTAGAAAGGGTTGTTTCAAATGAATGAATTGTTCACTGGGGAAAAGTCACAGTTGTTCTCAAGATATCCTTATGTGAAACTTGCATTTGATTTCAATGTGAAAAGAAATCTCAGTTTTTGCACTCTCTCTTGCATCTGTTCCTTGCTTTATTCTCACCGTTAGCCAAGTTCAGGCTTTCTTTTTTTGTTTTTCACCTAGAAAGCGTTGCTAAAATCATCTGGGGTCATGCTGTTCTCCCTCACAAGGACAGTAAAGGCTGTCTTTTATTTATAGACTTGCCCCAACTTTCTGGTGTGGCGTCCACCTCCTATGCCACCTTCCCTTCCAGCAACCTGCCACTATATAGCCCCTTACATCGGAGCTCTACTAGACTTGTCATTCCTCAAAGTACCATGTGCTTGCCTGCCTTTGGTCACGTGCTTTTCTCTGAATGGGAGGAACTTTCCCTCTATTTGGCATATCTGAATTCTGCTCATCCTTACAAGTCCCTGTTAATCTATGGAGAGTTTCTCAGTCCCACCCCAGGGAATGAATGGCTGTCTTATCTGTACTCCACAAGGTGGCTTTCTTTCTGCTTTCTGTTAGGTTAGCTGCAAATATTCTTTTTCTCTCCAAGAATAGTAAGTTATTTCATTTATTCGATCAACAAACATTTAGCATCTCTATGCGTGGGGAGGTGTGCTAGATGCTGCAGATACAGCAATCAATCACCTCCTCACAAAGGTCTGGGGGTTTGTTTTTGTGGGGCTTGCGACTTAATTAAGTATGCAAATAAACTGTGATGATGGCGACATCGTCACAGTACAGAGTACACAGAGAATAGTGCAGACTGCTTGAAAGGCTAGCTAGGTGAAGTGAGGGTGAAAATCTGTGCAGGCAGAAGCAGCAGATGTAGCAGGAGAGGACAGGGCTCATTTGAGGAAATGACCAAGAGCAAGTGAGACTGGAGAACAGTGCAGCTGGACCAGGAACACGCGGATGCTGGCCAGGTACGTGAGGGCAGCACACACCAGATCCTGTAAGGTCAAGGTGAATAGGGTCGTGATGCTGAGGGCAGTTGGGTACCACCGTATAGTTCTCAGTGGGGGAGGGGCATGATGAGATTTACATTTTAAAGGACAGATGCCTGATCAAAGGAAGGGAAGAGGCATGGGGAGGTGGGTGGGAAGCAGGACCTGAGGGTAAAGGGAAGGCAGGGAGGAGGTGGGGTGGGGAAGGTCCTCCCAGTAGAGTCCACAGGATTTGGTAACCGATTAGAAGGTGCATAAAGGTGACTGCTAAAGACACCTTATCTTAATGCAGTGAGGTAATTAGCCTACTGCCTTGAACATAATGTGTCTGCAATGATGTATATTGAACTACTGTAACGTTCCTCCTAAGTTACAAAGGACACACAGCCATTCATAGGATATACAATAATGCTAAGACTAGTGTGTGTGTGTGTGTGTGTGTGTGTGTGTGTGTGTGTGTGTATATTTTTTAGGTCTTAAATGTGGGGTAAAAATGTCCAAAGATCTAGGAGCACAGAAGTACCACAAAAGGCCACACTCTCACTTAACCCCAACTTTTACTTTTTTTATTCAGTGTTAGAAAAGAAGAAGATAAAATGGGGCCATTAGAGTTGTTCATAAATTGTAGCTCCCTTATGGATTCACCTAACAAAACGACTCTGAGAGCTATTTGTCTTCACTGAGTCTGTGCTTTTGCCTGGAGGTTTGGAAAATATTTTCGTAGTAACTTACTATGACTGATCTCCCTAGTCAATACAGCTTATTAGCTTTTTGTTCAGCTAGCAAGTAGTTCCCTCTTTCAGTGTTTCCTCCAAATTTATCAGATGCCATATCTAATCTAAAGATTTCAGGCCGTCCACATTTTCTCTTATTGTTCCTGTCCACTCAACTGCTCATCTGAAAACAGAATTTCTCTTCGTCTCATAGATTTCTGTGATGAAATGGACTGAAAGGAAATGAGGAACCATTCTTACCAACCAGGCTAACAACACAAGTAATGGTGAATCAATTTAAGAGGATTATAGTTAAGGCTCTCCATTACCAAAAACCAAATACATGATAAAATCTCCAAGCAATTATACTCTCCAGCTAACTTGCCATTTGATGGATGGTCTCAAATGCCAAGATTTGCTTCCTTAATCTCCTTGCATTTCATCACCCACAGCCTTTCCATGGGGCAGACAACCTGCCCTATACGGACTAATGGAGGCTGGACAGTGACATCCCAAACATGATTTCCCTATGATGAAAGCGATATAAATGTCTGGTCCATGGAGGACAGCATCCAAGACACTATAAAGGGCAGGAGAGGGGCCTTTTGATGGATAAAGGGAGTGAAGAGTCATTCATCATTGGGCCAATGGTCAGTGGTCCCCAGACCACATCGCCCCTTTTCAGAGGAAATATCATCGTTGGAAATATCATCTCAGAATCGTAGAGTGGAAAGGTGATGGTGATAATGATGTGCATTCGCTGAGGCCCTCCTGTGGGTGGGCATTGCACTTCGTTTGTTCATTTGTCGTTTGCACTGCACAACTTTATTACCTTGAGTGGAGGACAGCTATAGGAGCTAAGAACCCACACTGAGGGGCGCCAGGATTCTTGGGTTTGAATTCACATTCTGCTGCTTACTAACCATGTGACCTTGGGCCAGTTGCTTAATCCTTGAATGTTTCAGTTTTGTCTTCTGTAAAATAGGGATAATAATGCTGCCCATCTCAATGAGATAGTTGTGTAGACTAAGTGGGTTAATATACATGAAGCACATTAAAAGAACTTGGAATAGTAAGCCCTATGTAAAAATCCTTGCCAAGAAGCCCTCTGTGTGTTGGTTGTTACTGTTGGTAGTATTATTCTCTTCATTATATACAGATGGA
Organism: Monodon monoceros; assembly: GCF_005190385.1. Classification (NCBI taxonomy): domain Eukaryota; kingdom Metazoa; phylum Chordata; class Mammalia; order Artiodactyla; family Monodontidae; genus Monodon; species Monodon monoceros. The sequence goes on from NW_021703778.1 coordinate 11,750,376, forward strand.
TAGACTTGATTAAGTAACTTCGTCTAGATACAGTGTTGGTAAATGCAAAGCCAGGGTTCAAACTCAGCTCTTCCTCACTGCAAAGTGTTCATTCTTTCTATTATTCTTCCCCCTCCCTCAAACCATGGCTCAAATCCAAGCCCCACCATTTACTAGCTTTGAGACCTTGAGCCAGTGACTGGACCCTCTTGAGAACCAGTTTTCTGATCTGTAAACTGAAGGATGGTGCCTACCTCACAAATGTGCTGTGATGGTTAGCTGAAATGACACTTCAAGTGCTCAGTGCAGAGCAGGTAATCAGTGCGTGTTCATTGCCTCCCTTTTCATTGAGGAGTGAACCAGTGGCTGGGACGCATAAGAATTTTCCTACCTGCTGATTATATCTGCTCTCATTTTTCTGGCACTTGACTTACTAGAGGAAGAAAGCTCCAGATGGTTTTAAATAAAAACAAAACAGCCACCCGAAAAAAAAAAAATCACACCACGGCCTTGTTCAATGGATGCAGAAAATGACAAACCCTTCAAAGAGCTGACATCTTATCACACAAATGCATTTTCATCCGGCCTTTGGATCAAACTGACCTAAATCAGGAAAATATTGGTTTCGTAGCAAGAGAAGAGTTTCATTTAGAAATTATGAAACTCATAATGTTTTAATCGTTGTTGGGAAAAAACTCAAAGCCTCCTGGAAATGAACTGACACTTGTGCTGAAGGCTCTCCACCAAGTAATTCAGAAGTCAGCTCCTGATGCAATGAACTCTTAGGTCAATCAGTTCGTCCATAACAACGATAATAATACCTAACGTTTATTATGTACTTACTCTGTGCCAGGTACTATGCTAAGTGCTTTAGATTCATTATCTCATTTGATCTATCAGTGCAACAGCCACATGAGGCAGAAACTATCATTACTTCTATTTTATACATAAGGAAACCTAACTTGCCAAAACTCACTTGGCTAAGAAGGGGATAAAGCTGGGTACAGTAGAGACCCCTAATGCTTCTCAATATTGGTTCTCCCCTACTTCTTGGCAACACTAGAGGACTATGCTACCCAGACTTCTGGTAGTCAGGCAAAACCATTAGACTTTTCTAGCCAATGAAACATGGATGGAAGTGATGGGTGACACGTAGAGGCCAAGGCATTCAAGAGCTGGTGTGTCAATTTTATACCAGCTTTTTCCCTTTTCTTGGCAAATTTGGAAGCTGCATGTTGAGATAGCAATGTCTCAAGCTGGAAGGAGCCTCTGGAAGGAGCCTGAATTCCTGAGACACTGGAGATGGAAGGGAACCATTCTTGACCTGCATCAGATTTTACATAAAAGATCAATACACTTACAGTATGTTAACCCATGGGTATTTCAAGATTAATTTGTCCCTGTAGCATAAACAAGTACAAACCCAACTAAAACACTGTGTTAGAAGATCAGGCAGACATCAGAACCCATATTTTCGGCCATGATGTGATACCTTCTAGACCTCGTACCTCACGTTTGCTAACAGCCCAGTCCTAAAATTAGTCTTTCAATAATATTTGATATCATCAAACAGAATTATAGAATTTCTCGACTGTCTTCTCCCAGAAAGTAGACGAGAAGTGACGTTAATAGGACCCCTTGTGTGAAATCTCTGAAGTCTGTGTTGCTGCCTTTCCTCACTTTGTGAGCTCAGGTGGTCCAAGTGATTCGGAGGTGCCACCGACACTCAGCAATACGTTTCTATTGATACATCATTGAGCCAAGTTCTCTTGCTTGAAATGATGGATGGTCACAGTGAAAGAGCTGAATAAAAACACCCAATTGTATCTCAACCCATGGATAATAATAATGTTAATGGCTTACATTTATGGAATGTTTTATGGTTTACAGGTTATGTTCACACACACTATCTCATTTGTTCCTTTTGACAACACTAGGAAGTAGGCAAGTCCAGTGTTACTGTCCCCATTTCATAGATTAGGAAACTGAGGCTCATGAAGACTATGGAATTCTAAACGGCAGAGCTAAAGCTGAGACTCAGATTTTCCAAATCCTAGTACCTTGTTCCTAGATGGAAGAAAATGGCCCAGAAGAGTATTGAAGAGTCTTGTTAACACTGCCATGAAAGAAGAACTCTTGAATCCCTAGCCGACTCCAAGTATTTAGAACTGCCCTGTTTGTAGCATTCGGTCGGGGGCAATTTCTCTCAGCAGGGGACACTATTACAGCCCCCATGGTTTCAAGAACAGATCACAATAGGACTGCGTTTTACAGACTTGAATCTCACTACGTTCCTACCGTTGTAAGATACCTGGTGAGTACACAGAAATGGCGGGGAGACAGAAAGGTCTAGAGCACATGGGTGGTTATGGTTATAGCAGAAATGTAAAATAAGAGGACAGAAACATTTCCAACTCAGAAATGTGTGGTTCTGTGGGTAAGGACAAAGGAAGTCTTCAGAAGAAGGCAAAGCTGGCCAACAGGTGATGTGCAATGAGGCTGCATGATGCACATGGTACTGGCTGGACACAAGCCAATCTTCCATCAGTTCGTCTCTGCTTATGACAGAATTTGGCCCAACAATTGTTGAGCAGTTATTCTCCTGGAACAAGGATGATACTCCCTGTGTGCAAGCTATTTCCCAGGAGAAAAATCAGCCTTTTCGGAGGGTGCATGAATTCTTCCAACCCTTTAAGCTACATTGATTAAATGTACATTTCAGTCCACAAAATGAATCTCTGGTGTCCTAAGTGAACACAACTCCCTGTATGTTTAGCTTGGTCCCAGTCTGCATCGCATGGGAAAAAACAGAAAAGTTAGCTTTGTGGTTCTCTAAGGAATAATGTTAAATGGTCAGAAATGAGACTAATGTTTTCCATTTGGAAAGCTATAGCTACATGAACAGGAAGAGAGCGTTTGATACACCAAGAGATTCAGGTCTGGGAGGTCATATGGATACAGCAGACTGGAAAAGCTATGGCATTTGAATGTAGACAGAACTGAATTGGAATCTTGATTCATTGTGACCTAGGGCCAATTATTTTATTTTCTGACCTTCAATCTTCTCAAAACTAAAACAAGGACATTAAGAGAATCTTAAGAGTTCCCTGAACCTGCCTTGCTTCTTCTTACTTGTCAGCCTTTTTCTTATTGTTTCCTTTGACTGAAGTATCTTTCCCTCTAGCTTTTCTGCTACTGCTATGTTGCCTTAGGTCTCAGCTTAGATGCTCTTATCTCTTCTAGGAAGGCCATTCTACGTCCCTAGGGCTGGATTAGGTTCACGGGATCACAGAGGTGCCTCCTGAATTCCTCCTGTCACAGTAATACCTTTCACATCAATGGTAATATCCCGTTTATGTGTTCATCTCTCAACTGCAAGTTTATTAAGAGCCAAGGCAGTTTCTTTTATCATGGACACTCCAGTATTGGCACAGCAAGATGAATATTTATAAAACTGTTCATTCATTCATTCACTCACTCATTCATTCATTCATTCAGTATTTACGCCTACCATAGCTTAGGCCTTGTTTTAGACCACTGAAAGGCAACAGTGGAGAAAACACAAAAATAATCTGAGCCCTCATGGAGCTCATATTCTAGTAGGGGGAAAGAGACAATAAACAAATAAGTAATACATATAATATGCCGGATGGTGATATGCTGTCTCCAACCTCTTCCCATTCCCAACACAAAACCATCGCCATCCTATCCTTTTCTGTATTCTTGGACCCAACCGCAGCCCCATCCCAGTCTCTAACCCTACCCCACTTTCACCTGTACTTCTCCAAGTTGAAATTCATTTCCATCACCATCCCCAGTGAATGAATTAGTGAATAAATGAGTAACAGAATTCTTTTGTGTTTTGTCTGAGATAATACCAGTAAAGGCCCTGGCACAATTACACGCTCATTAAATGTTTCTTTCCCCCCATCCTGCTGTCTGCAATTGAGTCTTGTCATTTATGTCTTTAAAACTTCCGTGGATCAGAAATGATGAAATGTAAAGCTAACACTATGAAAACATACAAGAAATAATGTTGAAATACTCCACCGTTCAGCATTTCAACTTGATCTTAACTGCTGTCTTCTCATAAATCAATCATAGAATTCTCACAACACTTCAGTGTAAGAATTACCAAAACATCCTAATAATCTTATGGAGAAAAATGTCCTAAACTTTGTAGACAGAGCCTAGATAGTTGCCATAATTACAACTACTACAGAACTGCTATTTGCCTGGTGGGCCAACACATTTGATACAAAGTCTTTAGGGATTAAAGAGTTAAAGGGGGGCTTCCCTGGTGGCACAGTGGTTGAGAGTCCACCTGCCTATGCAGGGGACACGGGTTCGTGCCCCGGTCCGGGAGGATCCCACATGCCGCGGAGCGGCTGGGCCTGTGAGCCATGGCCGCTGAGCCTGAGCGTCCGGAGCCTGTGCTCCGCAACAGGAGAGGCCACAACAGTGAGAGATGTGCGTACCGCAAAAAAAAAAAAAAAAAAAAAGTTAAAGGGAGTGCGATCTTGGTTTAAATTTCTGCTCTGCCACTTAGTGGCCCTGGAAGACTGCAGTTTCCTTAATGCCTCTCATTTGATTTACTAATCTATATGACTGAGATAATAAAATTATCAGCCTCCCATGGTTATTACAGGAATCCAATGAGTTTAAAAATTTAGTCTTAGAAGAGTGTCTGACATATAAGAGGTGTTCAGTAAATGTTAGCTGTTGTTATTCTGATTCCAGATTGTCATGCTCTCCCACTGCATTCACTTCCTGTGCAACTGAAGATGGCTTAGCAAACAAACCAGAGAATTTTAATGATCAAGAAGTTACGGGACTTCCCTGGTGGTCCAGTGGTTGGGACCCCACGCTCCCAATGCAGGGGGCCTGGGTTTGATCCCTGGTTGGGGAACTAGATCCCGCATGCATGCCGCAACTGAGTTCGCATGCTGCAACTAAAGATTCCACATGCTGCGACTAAAGATTCTGCATACCACAGCTAAAGGATCCCGCATACTGCAACTGAAGACCCCTCACGCCTCAATGAAGATCCTGCATGCAGCAACAAAGGTCCCACGTGCTGCAGCTGGGACCTGGCACAGCCCTATAGATAGACAGATAGGTACTTTTTTTTAAAAAAGAAGTTACAATTTTCTCATTTTGATATTTCTCCATTGCTTTATCTGCACAAAACTGAACACTTTTCAACTGGTTAAAATAAAAACTTCATTCACAGGACCTCTTCATTGTCAAGATCATAAATGACTTTCAACAGAGGGGCTTTTAAAAAAAAACTAGACAATCTTTTCTTTGATATTATAAAGATTAAATCTAAGAAAAGTAAAAAATAAAGGAAAGTTGACGTCTGCTTTTCTGTTAAGTGAAAATTATAGCTGCAGTTTCTTTGGGGGTATCTGGATTTAATGCATTTGAAATGTTATTCTGTATAAATATAAGTAATCATTGTCAGAGAAACACATTCTCACTCTGCATATGTCATACAATCTTGTGTATTTCTACAAATTAAATAACATAAATAACTCTGAGAAGTAACGAAACAACTGGAGGTGTAAATATATATGAACCAACTGAAAAATAATCAGACTTACAAAATCTCATCAGAGTCGCCTAGAAAACAACTGTCCTCTCACTGCTTATTTGCTTTTGCACATGAGAGTATTTTGTTTTACTAGAACTCCCCATGTATTTTCTGTCAGGCTTTCACAGGGTTTGTGAACTTGACAAATATCTTAATTTTCAAAAGATTTATTTAAGAAGACTTCATGGGGAGTTCTAGTAAAACAAAATACTAGGCCAGTAAAGGCCTAGTAAAGAATCTTCTTTAAAGGCCAGTAAAGAATCTTCTCTGATCCCTCCACTTGTCTCTCCCACTGTATTACATTCACTCCTCTTTTTTTTTTCTTTTAAGAATACCTAGTTCTTTCTACCTTGTGTTACTTATTTATGTCCCTTTCATACCTATGCTCCCAAATTGTGAGCCTGTTGAGGGCTCACAGTCTAGCAGATTAACTTGTATAGACTGGAATTCAAAAAAGTTCTAAAAATGAGTAAATTTTACAGATAGATAAGTAATAAAGCCCTATCAGGATTAGTGACTAAACCAGAATTAAACCCAGCTCCTCAGACTTCTATTTACATTGTACTTCATTCACTCATTCATTTATTCATCATTCGTTCATTCTTTTGTTCATATATTTATCTAATGTGTTAAATGCCTCCTACATGCTAAACACTATTCTAGGCACTTGGGATACATCTATAAACAAAACAAGACAACAACAAAGCAGAAACAGAACAAAAATAAAATCCTTGCCCTCATGGAGCTTACCTTTTAGTGGAAGGAAAATGACAGTAAAGAGTAAAGAACAAATAAAGCTTTTCTGATATACAGGGACTCAGCCTTCTTTTCAAAACCACAACATAACTAAGAGATACAGTATCTCTCACCTCTTTAAGTCTAGAAGAAAACTTCACTAAATCCAGTATCACTTCAAGGTGTTAACAAAATAGCATTTGGTTGTGGTATTGAACTTAACGTTCAACCCAACCTAAATTTGAAACCCTGCTGAACAAATACCCCAAGTGGTCTTCTCTGTATTGTTTTATTTAATAAACAATGTGTCAGGCACTGTTCTAAGTGCTTTGTATACACATTAGCACAATAATGCTATGAAGTATTATCATCCTCACTCTATAACTGAAGACGCTGAAACACAGAGAAATTCAGTATCTTGCTGCGGTCACACAGCTGGTGAGAGATGGCATTTGAACCAAGGCAGTTTTCTCTAGAATCTGAGCCCTTATCTACTGACAGGCTAACTTCTCATGTTTCTACTGGGTTTCCACTGGTACCAGCAGCACGCACTCATGAACTAACCTCATGAAGGCAAACAAATGGACAATGTGTAATAGTTTTGTATATAAGAACTCGGAGAAGATTATCAGATTAGGTCACAGACATGTTGCAAAGCCTCTGTTCCATATGGCAGTGGGTGAAAGGTAACTGAGTAAATGACCAGTGTTGGAAGGATCCGAGTTGATGCTTTAAGGAAAAAGATGCTCTTCTCTGTTAGGGCTGGGAGTTGATGGGAATGCAGTAATTTCTCAATTATCCAAAATTGGATTAGGTACATTTCCCCTCATCTGGATGTTTCTTCTTAACTTTCCCCCTTATTAATCATCACCATCTATGATGTCACCTATGTACTTACCTTTGTTGGTATCACCATACTAGAGTTTAAACCTATTTAGTTTCCTGCTTATCTCCTTGCCAAGAACAGTGCCAGCCACATGGTAAGGCACTCAATAAAACCTTATTGAATGAATTAAGGAATTTAATGGTAATTTTACAATTTTAACTCTACTGCAGTCACCACCTATTACTATCTCTTGCTGAAAAAAAGAGAGAAGGAGAGGAAAGATTATGAAATGCAAAAATGTTACTTTTACTGCTTTGAATAATTAGGTGAAAAGCTTTGTTATGGGATGAAATGTATAGGATTGGCCAGAAGAAAACCTTGGGATGTTTATCTACTGATTGCATATAATGTGATTACTCTAATTACAAGTCATAGAAATGGAGAATTAGCTAATGAGATCAATATTCACCGCTTAAAAGTCATAATACAGATTTGGGGCAGCTAAAACAAAGGCTCCTTTGAAATATTTTTAACTACATTTTTTTTAAGTCACAAATGTTTCATTATACATGTATATACATTTGATCTTTACATTTTAATTCTACTAGGAATAAATAAAGTGGTCTTTTCAAACTCTCTCCTCCCCCTCCCCCATCCCTTCAAACCAGAATATTATACAAACCTTTCACCCCTTAGAAAGATGGGTTTTTATGGACTCTTGAAGAGTCTATATGTAGACTGTTATGTGATGATAAAGTCCTGCCAGGTTAAGTATTAGAATAATAAAAAAGGAAAAGAAAGATGAAAACAACACTTAGTGATCATTTCTACACAGGGCTGTTCTATGTTACAGTTTTTTAATTTCTCTGGAAGGTGAAGATGTCAATTGCATTTGCCTGAAAATTTGTTGTTATGGGCAGGGTGAATTTAAACTCAACCATGGCTGTGTGTATGGGTAAAATTTCAATTTAAAATAAATACATACATAGTTAAAAAAACACTTACACAATCTGAGACCCTGAAATAAATCAGGAAGCCTTAATGGGATTTTAGTCAGGTTGTTTTTCTACATGATCTTTTCTTCTACCTGCCAAGTAGCTCCCTTACTATTTTTTGTTTTTTTCTTTTTAATAGAACAGACATTGGAGGCACACAGCCTGTGTGTATTTCTTCAGGCAAAAACCTGTGGAGAAGGATGGGAAACTGCCCAGAAGAAGGGTTAGCCGTGTTTCATGAAGTGGGTATGGTCGGAAAGAATTCTGTGTGGCTTATAACTATTATCTATGTAGGCCTTTACAATCATGAGACTAAGTTCCACAGCCAAATATTCTCAGGGTGTACAAACCAGACTTTACAGTTATGCAAGAGCTGAAACAGGTACAGAGACTTGAAAAGCCCTTCTGTAGCTGCGGGTAGCCTTTATACGTCAGAACAGACCTTCTACTTCTTTCTTGCTAATAGTCCTGTAATTTCATATGCGCAGAATCCTACAGAAATGAACCCTTAAACTAATAAGTATTACCACTATTAGAAACTAAATATACTGAAGAATCATTTACAAGTTCCAGCAAATGCACCACTTATTTTAAATGAAGAGATATTTGATTTTTAAAATCTCTCTGGCATAATAAAAGAATTTTGAAAGCCCCTTAGTGTTTTGAGATGAGGGGATTTTTTTGGTTGGTTGTTTTTTTTTTTTTGAGATAAAATTTACTTTGCACAGATTTTCAATGTAATTTTTTGTGTTTTGATAAATGTGCAGTTGGTCCTCCCTATCAGGGGGTTCTGCATGCACAGATTCAACCAAGCAGGGATCAAAAATATTTGAAAAGGGGGTGGAGAAAAGGGAACCCTCCTACACTGCTGGTGGGAATGTAAATTGGTACAGCTACTATGAAGAACAGTATGCAGGTTCCTTAAAAAATTAAAATTGAGCTACCACATGATCCAGCAGTCCCACTTCTGGGCATACACCCAGAGAAAACTCTAACTTGAAAAGATATTTACATGCACCCCAATGTTCACAGCAGTACTATTCACAATAGCCAAGACATGGAAGCAACCTAAGTGTCCACTGACGGATGAATGGATAAAGAAGATGTGGTATATATAGACAATGAATACTCCTCAGCCACGAAAAAGAATGAAATAATGCCATTTGCAGCAACATGGATGGACCTAGAGATTATCATACTAAGTGAAATAAGTCAGACAGAAAAAAGGCAAATATCAGAATATTATTTATATGTGGAATCTAAAAAAATGATACAAGTGAACTTCTTTTACAAAACAGAAACAGACACACAGATGTAGGAAACAAACTTATGGTTACCAAAGGTGACAGAAGGGGAGGGATAAATTTGGAATGAACAGATACAGACTACTATACATAAAATAGATAACCAACAAGGACCTACTGTATAGCACAGGGAACTATATTTGATATCTTGTAATAATCTATAATGGAAAAAAATCTTAAAAAGAATATATATATAGTGATTCAGTTTTTAATATATATACATATAAGAATATATAGTGATTCAGTTTTATATGTATAAATATATATATAACTGAATCACTTTGCTGTACACCTGAAACATTGTAAATCAACTATACTTCAGTAAAAAATACAAACAAAATTTTGAAACAAAATTGCAGAAATTTGCAAAAAACCAAACTTGAATTTGCAGCATGCTGGCAACTCTTTACAAAGCATTGACATTGTATTTACAATTGTTTACATGGCATTTACACTGTATTACATACTATAAGTAATTCAGAGGTGATTTAAAGTATACAGAAGGATATGGGTAGGTCAGATACAAATGCTCACCATTTTATATAAGGGAATTGAGCACCATAGATTTTGGTATCTTGGTTGGGCCCTGGAACCAATCCCTCAATGGATACCTAGGGAAGACCATATACACGTCTATAACCACCTTCTCAATTGAAATACAAAACATTTCCATCTCACCGCAGAAAGTTTCCTTATCTCCTTTAGCAATCGATCCCCACCTCTCTCCAAAAGCAGCCACTGTTCAAATTTCTACATCACAAATTAGTTCTGAGCTCCTTTTGAACCTCATATTAATGGATTAATATAGTATTCAGTGTTTTGTGTCCAGCTTTTTTTTTTTTTTTTTTGCGGTACGCGGGCCTCTCACTGTTGTGGCCTCTCCTGTTGCGGAGCACAGGCTCTGGATGCGCAGGCTCAGCGGCCATGGCTCACGGGCCCAGCTGCTCCGCGGCATGTGGGATCCTCCCGGACTGGGGCACGAACCCGCGTCCCCTGCATCAGCAGGCGGACTCTCAACCACTGCGCCACCAGGGAAGCCCCAGCATCTTTCGTTAATGGTTTTGAAAATCATCCATGTGGTTGTAGGTATCAATATTTCATTCCTTTTTGTTGCTGAGTTGTGTTCTATTGTATGAACATATCACAATTTGTTTATCCATTCTCCTACTGATGCAAATTGCATTATTTGTGGATATAATGAAGCAAGCTGTTATGAACATTCTTGTAAAAGTGTTTTCTGTGGATGTATATTTTATTTTTCTTGTTTAACCACTTAGAACTGGACTGAATGGATCATAAAGGAGATGTATGTTTAACTTCATTAGAAAGTGCCAAACTTTTCCAATGTGGATCTCTATCAGTAATACATGACTCTTCCACTTTCTCCATCTTCTCATCAACAGTTGGTGTCATCTATCTTTTTAGGTTCCGCCATTCTAGTTAGCGTGAAATGATATCTTATTGTGGAATTAATTAACATTTCCTTGATGACCAAGGCTGCTGACCACTTCTCTATGTGTTTATTTGTTATTTGTATACCTTTTTTTGATAAAGTATGTATTCAACTCATTTTCCAACTTTTTCACTGTCTTTCTGTCTTTTATTATTATTTTGTTATGTACAGAGAATATAGTTTTTCATTTCTTAATGCTTGTCATCTTTTGATGAGCAGAAGTTTTTCAATTTGATAAAGTATAATGTATCAATGTTTTCTTTTGCATTTAGAGTTTTTAGTATACTTTCTGAAAAAAAATCTTTGCCAAACAAGGTAGTGAAGAGATTGACTTATGCTGGCTTCTAAGATGCTTTACAGTTTTAGCTTTTATAATTAGATCCATCTAATACTAATTTCTCTGTGCAAGATGAAGTAGATGCCAAAGTTTAGCTTTTCATTGTGTATCCAGTTTCCCTACATCATAAGTGGATAAGATGGATAAGACTTTATCTAGTATAGTTTTGAGAAGATGGCGGAAGAGTAAGACATGGAGATCACCTTCCTCCCCACAGATACACCAGAAATACATCTACACGTGGAACAACTCCTACAGAACACCCACTGAACGCTGGCAGAAGAACTCAGAACTCCCAAAAGACAAGAAACTCCCCACGTACCTGGGTAGGTCAAAAGAAAAAACAGAGACAAAAGAATAGGGACGGGACCTGCACCACTAGAAGGGAGCTGTGAAGGAGGAAAGGTTTCCACACACTAGAAGCCCCTTCGCGGGCAGAGACTGTGGGTGGCGGAGGGGGGGAGCTTCGGAGCCGTGGAGGAGAGCACTGCAACGGGGGTGCACAGGGCAAAGCGGGGAGATTCCCGCACAGAGGATCGGTGCCGACCGGAACTCACCAGCCGGAGAGGCTTGGCTGCTCACTCGCCGGGGTGGGCGGGGCTGGGAGCTGAGGCTCGGGCTTCGGTCGGAGCGCAGGGAGAGGACTGGGGTTGGCGGCATGAAAACAGCCTAAAGGGGGCTAGTGCGCCACAGCTAGCCGGGAGGGAGACCTGGAAAAAGTCGAGCTGCCTAAGAGGCAAGAGACCATTGTTTTGGGGTGCACGAGGAGAGGGGATTAAAAGCGCCGCTTAAAGGAGCTCCAGAGACGGGCTCGAGCCGCGGCTAAAAGCACGGACCCCAGAGACGGGCATGAGACGCTAAGGCTGCTGCTGCCGCCACCAAGAAGCCTGTGTGCAAGCACAGGTCACTCTCCACACGCCTCTTCCGGGGAGCCTGTGCAGCCCGCCACTGCCAGGATCCCGGGATACAGGGACAACTCCCCTGGGAGAACGCACGGCGCGCCTCAAGCTGGTGCAATGTCACGCTGGCCTCTGCCGCCGCTGGCTCGCCCCGCACTCTGTACCCTTCTCTCCCCCCGGCCTGAGTGAGCCAGAGTCCCCGAATCAGCTGCTCCTTTAACCCCGTCCTGTCTGAGCGAAAAACAGATGCCTTCCGGCGACCTACACACAGAGGAGGGTCAAAACCAAAGCTGAACCCTGGGAGCGGTGAGAACAAAGAAGAGAAAGGGAAATGTCTTCCAGCAGCCTCAGGAGCAGCGGATTTAATCTCCACAATCAACTTGATGTACCTGCACGTGCGGAACACTTGAATAGACAACGAATCATTCCAAATTGAGGAGGTGGACTTTGGGAGCAAGATATATTATTTTTTCCCCTTTTCCTCTTTTTGTGAGTGTGTATGTGTATGCTTCTGTGTGAGACTTTGTCTGTATAGCTTTGCTTTCACCATTTGTCTTAAGGTTCTGTCGTTCCGTTTTTTATTTTTCTTTTTAAATTTTTTATTCTTAATAGTTATTATTTTTTATTTTAATAACGTTATTTTATTTTATCCTCTTTCTTTCTATTTTTTCTCCCTTATATTCTGAGCCGTGTGGATGAAAGGCTCTTGGTGCTCCAGCCAGGAGTCAGTGCTGTGCCTCTGAGGTGGGAGAGCCAAGTTCAAGACACTGGTCCACAAGAGACCTCCCAGCTCCACGTAATATCAAATGGTGAAAATCTCCCAGAGATCTCCATCTCAACGCCGAGACCCAGCTCCACTCAGCGACCAGCAAGCTACAGTGCTGGACACCCTATGCCAAACAACTAGCAAGACAGGAACACAGCCCCACCCATTAGCATAGAGGCTGCCTAAAATCATAACAAGGCCACAGACACCCCAAAACACACCACCAGACGTGGACCTGCCCACCAGAAAGACAAGATTCAGCCTCATCCACCAGAACACAGGCACTAGTCCCCTCCACGAGGAAGCCTACACAACCCACTGAACCAAACTTAGCCACTGGGGAGAGACACCAAAAACAACAGGAACTACGAACCTGCAGGCTGTGCAAACACAGTAAGATAAGCAAAGTGAGAAGATAGAAAACCACACAGCAGATGAAGGAGCAAGGTAAAAACCCACGAGATCTAAAAAATGAAGAGGAAATAGGCAGTCTACCTGAAATAGAATTCAGAATAATGATAGTAAAGATGATCCAAAATCTTGGAAACAGAATAGAGAAAATGCAAGAAACATTTAACAAGGACCTAGAAGAACTAAAGAGGAAATAAGCAACAATGAACAACACAATAAATGAAATAAAAATACTCTAGAAGGGATCAATAGTAGAATAACTGAGGCAGAAGAACAGATAAGTGACCTGGAAGATAAAATAGTGGAAATAACTACTGCAGAGCAGAATAAAGAAAAAAGAATGAAAAGAACTGAGGACAGTCTCAGAGACCTCTGGGACAACATTAAATGCACCAACATTCGAATTATAGGGGTCCCAGAAGAAGAAGAGACAAAGAAAGGGACTGAGAAAATATTTGAAGAGATTATAGTTGAAAACTTACCTAATATGGGAAAGGAAATAGTTAATCAAGTCCAGGAAGCACAGAGAGTCCCATACAGGATAAACCACAGGAGAAACATGCCAAGACACTTATTAATCAAACTATCAAAAATTAAATACAAAGAAAACATATTAAAAGCAGCAAGGGAAAAACAACAAATAAAACACAATGGAATCCCCATAAAGTTAAGAGCTGATCTTTCAGCAGAAACCCTACAAGGCAGAAGGGACTGGCAGGACATATTTAAAGTGATGAAGCAGAAAAACCAACAACCAAGATTACTCTACCCAGCAAGGATCTCATTCAGATTTGATGGAGAAATTAAAACCTTTACAGACAAGCAAAAGCTGAGAGAGTTCAGCATTACCAAACCAACTTTACAACAAATGCTAAAGGAACCTCTCTAGGCAAGAAACACAAGAAAAGGAAAAGACCTACGATACCAAATCCAAACAATAAGAAAATGGGAATAGGAACATACATATCGATAATTACCTTAAATCTGAATGGATTAAATGCTCCCACTAAAAGACACAGACTGGCTGAATGGATACAAAAACAAGACCCCAATATATGCTGTCTACAAGAGACCCAGTTCAGACCTAGGGACACATAAAGACTGAAAGTGAGGGGATGGAAAAAGATGTTCCATGCAAATGGAAATCAAAAGAAAGCCGGAGTAGCAATTCTCATATAAGACAAAATAGACTTTAAAATAAAGACTATTACAAGAGAAAAAGAAGGACACTACATAATGATGAAGGGATTGATCCAAGAAGAAGATATAACAACTGTAAATATTTATGCACCCAACATGGGAGCACCTCAATACATAAGGCAAATACTAACAGCCATAAAAGGGGAAATTGACAGTAACACAATCATAGTAGGGAACTTTAACACCCCACTTTCACCAATGGACAGATCATCCAAAATGAAAATAAATAAGGAAACACAAGCTTTAAATGATACATTAAACAAGATGGACTTAATTGATATTTATAGGACATTCCATCCAAAACAACAGAATACACATTTTTCTCAAGTGCTCATGGAACATTCTCCAGAATAGATCATATCGTGGGTCACAAATCAAGCCTTGGTAAATTTAAGAAAATTGAAATTGTATCAAGTATCGTTTCCGACCACAACGCTATGAGACTAGATATCAATTACAGGAAAAGATCTGTAAAAAATACAAACACATGGAGGCTAAACAATACACTACTTAATAATGAAGTGATCACTGAAGAAATCAAAGAGGAATTCAAAAAATACCTACAAACAAATGACAATGGAGACATGATGACGCAAAACCTATGGGATGCAGCAAAAGCAGTTCTAAGAGGGAAGTTTATAGCAATATAATCCTACCTTAAGAAACAGGAAACATCTCAAATAAACAACCTAACCTTGCACCTAAAGCAATTAGAGAAAGAAGAACAGAAAAACCCCAAACTTAGCAGAAGGAAAGAAATCATAAAGATCGGATCAGAAATAAATGAAAAAAAAATGAAGGAAACGATAGCAAAGATCAATAAAACTAAAAGCTGGATCTTTGAGAAGATAAACAAAATTGATAAACCATTAGCCAGACTCATCAAGAAAAAAAGGGAGAGGACTCAAATCAATAGAATTAGAAATGAAAAAGGACAAGTAACTGACACTGCAGAAATACAAAGGATCATGAGAGATTACTAAAAGCAACTCTATGCCAATAAAATGGACAACCTGGAAGAAATGGACAAATTCTTAGAAAAGCACAACCTTCCAAGACTGAACCGGAAAGAAATAGAAAATATGAACAGACAAATCACAAGCACAAAAATTGAAACTGTGATTAACAATCTTCCAACAACCAAAAGCCCAGGACCAGAATGTTTCACAGGTGAATTCTATGAAACATTTAGAGAAGAGCTAAGGCCCATCCTTCTCAAACTCTTCCAAAACATTGCAGAGGAATGAACACTCTGAAACTCATTCTACGAGGCCACCATCACCCTGATACTGAAACCAGACAAAGATGTCACAAAGCAAGAAAACTACAGGCCAATATCACTGATGAACATAGATGCAAAAAACCTCAACGAAATACTAGCAAACAGAATCCAACAGCACATAAAAAGGATCATACACCATGATCAAGTGGGGTTTATCCCAGGAATGCAAGGATTCTTCAATATACGCATATCAATGAATGTGATACACCATATTAACAAATTGAAGGAGAAAAACCATATGATCATCTCAACAGATGCAGAGAAAACTTTCGACAAAATTCAACACTCATTTATGATAAAAACCCTGCAGAAAGTAGCGCAGAGGGAACTTTCCTCAACATAATAAAGGCCATATATGACAAACCCACAGCAAACATCATCCTCAATGGTGAAAAACTGAAACCATTTCCACTAAGATCAGGAACAAGACAAGGTTGCCCACTCTCACCACTCTTATTCAACATAGTTTTGGAAGTTTTAGTCACAGCAATCAGAGAAGAAAAAGAAATAAAAGGAATCCAAATTGGAAAAGAAGAAGTAAAGCTGTCACTGTTTGCAGATGACATGATACTATACATAGAGAATCCTAAAAATGCCACCAGAAAACTACTAGAGCTAATCAATGAATTTCGTAAAGTAGCAGGACACAAAATTAATGCACAGAAATCTCTGGCATTCGTATACACTAATGATGAAAAATCTGAAAGTGAAATTAAGAAAACACTCCCATTTACCATTGCAACAAAAAGAATAAAATACCTAGGAATAAACCTACCTAAGGAGACAAAAGACCTGTATACAGAAAACTATATAAGACACTGATGAAAGAAATTAAAGACGATACCAACTGATGGAGAGATATACCATATTCTTGCACTGGAAAAATCAATATTGTGAAAATGACTATACTACCCAAAGCAATGTACAGATTCAATGCAATCCCTATCAAACTACCACAGGCATTTTTCACAGAACTAGAACAAAAAATTTCACAATTGGTATGGAAACACAAAGGACCCCGAATAGCCAAAGCAATCTTGAGAATGAAAAATGGACCTGAAGGAATCAGGCTCCCTGACTGCAGACTATAATACAAAGCTACAGTAATCAAGACAGTATGGTACTGGCACAAAAACAGAAATATAGATCAATGGAACCGGACAGAAAGCCCAGAGATAAACCCACGCACATATGGTCACCTTATCTTTGATAAAGGAGGCAAGAATATACAATGGAGACAAGACAGCCCCTTCAATAAGTGGTGCTGGGCAAACTGGACAGCTATATGTAAAAGTATGAAATTGGAACACTCCCTAACACCATACACAAAAATAAACGCAAAATGTATTAAAGACCTAAATGTAAGGCCAGACACTATCAAACTCTTAGTGGAAAACATAGGCAGAACACTCTATGACATAAATCACAGCAAGATCCTTTTTGACCCACCTCCTAGAGAAATGGAAATAAAAAGAAAAATAAACAAATGGAACCTAATGAAACTTAAAAGCTTTTGCACAGCAAAGGAAACCATAAACAAGACCAAAAGACAACTCTCAGAATGGGAGAAAATATTTGCAAATGAAGCAACTGACAAAGGATTATCTCCAAAATTTATAAGCAGCTCATGCAGCTCAGTAACAAAAAAACAAACAAACAATCCATAAATGGACAGAAGACCTAAATAGACATTTCTCCAAAGAAGATATACAGATTGCCAACAAACACATGAAAGAATGCTCAACATCATTAATCATTAGATAAATACAAATCAAAACTACAATGAGGGGCTTCCCTGGTGGCACAGTGGTTGAGAGTCCGCCTGCCGATGCAGGGGACACGGGTTCGTGCCCCAGTCAGGGAAGATCCCACATGTCGCGGAGCGGCTGGGCCCGTGAGCCATGGCCGCTGAGCCTGCGCGTCCGGAGCCTGTGCTCCGCAACGGCAGAGGCCACAACAGTGAGAGGCCCGCGTAGCGTACCAAAAAAAATAAATAAATAAACTACAATGAGATATCAGCTCACACCAGTCAGAATGGCCATCATCAAAAAAGCTAGAAACAATAAATGCTGGAGAGGGTGTGGAGAATAGGGAACACTCTTGCACTGTTGGTGGGAATGTAAATTGATACAGCCACTATGGAGAGCAGTATGGAGGTTCCTTAAAGAACTAAAAATAGAACTACCATATGACCCAGCAATCCCACTACTGGGCATACACCCTGAGAAAACCATACTTCAAAAAGAGTCATGTACCAAAATGTTCATTGCAGCTCTATTTACAATAGCCAGGACATGGAAGCAACCTAAGTGTCCATCGACAGATGAATGGATAAAGAAGATGTGGCACATATATCCAATGGAATAGTACTCAGCCATAAAAAGAAACGAAATTGAGTTATTTGTAGTGAGGTGGATGGACCTAGAGTCTGTCATACAGAGTGAAGTAAGTCAGAAAGAGAAAAACATGTACCGTATGCTAACACATATATATGGAATCTAAGAAAAACAAACAAACAAACAAAAAGGTCATGAAGAACCTAGGGGTAAGACAGGAATAAAGACACAGACCTACTAGAGAATGGACTTGAGGATATGGGGAGGGGGAAGGGTAAGCTGTGACAAAGTGAGAGAGTGGCATGGACATATATACACTACCAAATGTAAAACAGATAGCTAGTGGGAAGCAGCCGCATAGCACAGGGAGATCAGCTCGGTGCTTTGTGACCGCCTGGAGGGGTGGGATAGGGAGGGTGGGAGGGAGGGAGATGCAAGAGGGAAGAGATATGGGGATATATGTATACGTATAATTGATGCACTCTGTTATAAAGCAGAAACTAGCACACCATTGTAAAGCAATTATACTCCAATAAACATGTTTAAAAAAAAAGAGTATCTATTGAACTACCTTGTTGCCTTGGTAAAAAAGAAAAAAATCGATCATATATATATATATATATATATATATATATATATATGGGTCTATTTCTCGACTATTCTTTTCCATCTCTATTTGTCTATTCTTACCATGCTACCATACTATGCTGATTATTTTGGCTTTATAGAAGCCTTGAAATCAGATAGTGTAGTTCTTCCAACTTTGTTCTTCCAGATGTTTTAAACTAATTTAGGGCCTTCATTTTTCCATATAAATTTTAGATTCAACTTCTCAATTTCTACTCAGAAAAGGCCTGTGTGTGTGTATGTGTGTGTGTTTTTATAAATTTATTTATTTTTGGCTGTGTTGGGTCTTCGTTGCTGCACACAGGCTTTCTCTAGTTGTGGCGAACAGGCCCTTCTCTTGTTACAGAGCACAGGCTCTAGGCACGTGGGCTTCAGTAGTTATGGCATATGAGCTCATCAGTTGTGGCACATGGGCTCTAGTGCACAGGCTCAGTAGTTGTGGTGCACAGGCTGAGGTGCTCTGCAGCATATGGGATCTTCCCGGACCAGGGATGGAACCCGTGTCCCCTGCATTGACAGGTGGATTCTTAACCACTGCACCACAAGGGAAGTCCCCTGTTGTGGTTTTGATCAAAACTGTCCTGAACCTGTGGATGAGTTTTGGGAGAAACAACTTAACAATATTGACTTTTTAACCTATGAGCATGGTATCTCTCTCCATTTATTTACACCTTCTATAAATTCTTTTGGCAATATTTATAGTTTTCAGTGTACAAGTATTACACCATTTTTTAAAAATTTATTCCCAATTAGCTTATGTTTCTTTATTTAATAAATTTCACATTGCAATTGTGTGCTTCTACTAGATGGATACACAATTGATTTTTATATATTGACCTTGAATTCTCAAATCTTGGTAAATTTATTTGTCATAGTAGTTAATTTGTAGATTGCTCAAGAATTTCTAAAAAATCATGGCATCTGTAAATATAGACAGTTTTTACCTCTTATTTTTTCCTTATTTTCCTTATACTTCCATTTTGTGGAAGTGCCGTATACTTTATACACATACACATACACACATTCAGTGGACTCTTCAACAACACGGGTTTAAGCTGTACAGGTCCACTTACACACAGATTTTTTTCAATAAATATACAAAAACATACATGTAGAACATCTCTTGCAAGACTTGTATTTAAATGGCTAGCCTATCGTTACATAGACATATGGTGAATGATATTTAATATAATATTAATAATGTGTTAGTTTTCTTGCTGTTTTATAACTCTGCTTTCAAAGAATTACATTCCCATACAATATGCGTCTCTCATAATTGGAGGGGCTATTATTACAGGTAACTGGTTTTTAAAAATGTAACGATGTTTCCAATACTGTATTATGAATAAATAATACTGTATGCCATAAAAATTTTATAATGATTCATTCATTAGTGTATAGGCTAGGCTACTGTGATTCTATCAATCACACTAGGTGACCATAAAGCAATCATATTGCTGCTGCTTCATTTTCAATGAATGAATTGTTACATCTGTAAGTAAATATGAATTATTTTCACATTATCTTTCATTTTTGATGTCTAGTGTTAGTAATACATATAAGATCTACACTGTTTTTTTTACCATATAAGACAATATTGACGTAGGTACTGACAGACAACTTATCTTATAAATGTAAACTTATGGTATCGATAAATATAGTACTATACTGTAAGTGTATTTTCTCCTCGTAATGATTTTCTTAATAACACTTTCCTTTCTCTAGCTTACTTTATTGTAAGAAAACAGTATATAATACATATAACATAAAAAATATTTGTTTCCCAACTGTTTATGTTTTCGGTTTATGTCATTAGTAGTTAAGTTTTGGGGGAGTCAAATTTTATACATGGATTATCAACTGCACAGAGGACTGGAACCCTAACCTCCACATTACTCAAGGGTCAGTTGTGTATATATTTGTGTGTGTATACTTTTACATATATTTTTATTCTTGGCATGTTGCATTGGACAAGGTCTCCAGTACAATGAATACAAGTGGGGAAAGTAAGCATTCCTGTCTATACTTTTTCCCTGTTTATAATGTGTCATCTACCTTCAGTTGAATTCAGAATTTTATATTTGTTATTTAGCATTGTTACTATGATGCACTTAAGTGTGTGTATGTGCTTGATTTATCAGAAATTCTTTTCTTGAGATACGTTGATCTGTAAATTCATATTATTTGTAAACTTAGGGATTTTTTGGGCCACTGTTTCTTTTTTTTTAATGCCTTGAAAACATAGCTTTATTTGTTTTAGACTCAATGCTAGGATTACAAAAGAAGGTCATATTTCATTAAATACTTTTTCTGCTCCATTGTTTCTCTCATTTAATTTTTGTTTGTTCTTTCCTCTCTCCTCTTTGTGATGTACAGTTTTCGTTGCTATGAAATCAAGTTAATATACCCTGTCTCCAATCTGCAGTTAAGCCTATCCAGTGGTTTTTTTCATTTGTGTTATTATACTTTTCAGCTCTAGAATTTACATTTGATTCTTTTTTAAAGTCTCCATTTCTCTACAAAGCATCATAACAGACTACTACAAGGATATCCATACCAATAAAATGGACAACCTGGAAGTAATGAGCAAATTATTAGAAAGGTACAACCTTCTAAGACTGAACCAGGAAGAAATAGAAAATATGAACAGACCAAACACAAGTAATGAAATTGATACTGTGATTAAAAATCTTCCAACAAAAAAAAGTCCAGGACCAGATCGCTTCACAGGTGAATTCTATCACACATTTAGAGAAGAGCTAACACCTATCCTTCTCAAACTCTTCCAAACACTTACAGAGGAAGCAACACTCCCAAACTCACTCTACACAGCCACCATCAATCTAATACCAAAACCAGACAAAGATACTACAAAAAAAGAAAATTACAGATGAATATCACTGATGAATATAGATGCAAAAATCCTCAACAAAATACTAGCAAACAGAATCCAACAACACATTAAAAGGATCACACACCATGATCAAGTGGGATTTATCCCAGGGGTGCAAGCATTCTTCAATATACACAGATCAATCAATGTGATACCCATATTAACAATTTGAAGAATAAAAACCATATGATCATCTCAACAGATGCAGAAAAAGCTTTTGACAAAATTCAACACCCATTTATGATAAAAACTCTCCAGAAAGTGGGCACAGAGGGAACCGACCTCAACATAATTAAGGCCATATATGACAAACCCACAGCAAACCTCATTCTCAATGGTGAAAAACTGAAAGCATTTCTTCTAAGATCAGGAACAAGACAAGGATGTCCATCTCGCCACTATCATTCAACACAGTTTTGGAAGTCCTAGCCATGGCAATCAAAGAAGAAAAAGAAATAAAAGGAATCCAAATTGGAAAAGAAGAAGTAAAACTGTCACTGTTTGCAGATGACATGATACTATACACAGAGAATCCTAAGGATGCCACCAGAAACCACTACAGCTAATCAATGAATTTGGTAAAGTTTCAGGATACAAAATTACTGCACAGAAATCTCTTGTATTCCTATACACTAACAATGAAAGATCAGAAAGAGAAATTAAGGAAACAATCCTATTCAGCATTGCAAAAAAGAATAAAATACTTCACAATAAACCTACCTAAGAAGACAAAAGACCTGTATACAGAAAACTATAAGACACTGATGAAAGAAATTAAAGGTGATACTAACAGGTGGAGAGATATACCATGTTCTTGGATTGGAAGAATCAATATTGTGAAAATAACTATATTACTCAAAGCAATCTACAGATTCAATCCAATCCCTATCAAATTACCAATGGCACTTTTTACAGAACTGGAACAAAAAATCTTAAAATTTGTATGGAGACACAAAAGACACTGAATAGCCAAAGCAATCTTGAGGGAAAAAAACGGAGCTGGAGGAATTAGATTCCCTGACTTCAGATTATACTACAAAGCTACAGTAATCAAGACAATATGGTACTGGCATAAAAACGGAACTATAGATCAATGCAACAGGATAGAAAGCCCAGAAATAAACCCATGCACCTATGGTCAACTAATCTATGACAAAGGAGGCAAGGATATACAAGGAGAAGAGACAGTCTCTTCAATAAGTGGTGCTTGGAAAACTGGACAGCTACATGTAAAAGATTAAATTAGAATACTCCCTAACACCGTACACAAAAATACCCTCAAAATGAATTAAAGACCTAAATGTAAGCCTGGACACTATTAAAATCTTAGAGGAAAACATAGGCAGAACACTCTATGACATAAATCACAGCAAGATCCTTTATGACCCACCTCCTAGAGTAATGGAAATAAAATCAAAATAAATGGGACCTAATGAAACCTGAAAGCTTTTGCACAGCAAAGGAAACTATAAACAAGATGAAAAGACAACCCTTAGAATGGGAGACAATACTTGCAAACGAATCAACAAAGGGCTAATCTTCAAAATATATAAACAGCTCATGCAGCTAAATATGCAAAAAAAAACCCAAATAAAAAATGGGCATAAGACCTAAATAGACATTCCTCCAAGAAGACATGAAGAACTGCTCACCGTCACTAATTATTACAGAAATGCAAATCAAAACTACAATGAGTACAACCTCACACAAGTTAGAATTGGCATCATCAGAAAATCTACAAACAACAAACGCTGGAGAGGGTGTGGAGAAAAGGGAACCCTCTTGCACTGTTGGTGGGAACGTAAATTGATACAGCCACTACGGAGAACAGTATGGATGTTCCTTAAAAAACTAAAAATAGAATTACCACATAACCCAGCAATCCCACTACTGGACATATACCCAGAGAAAACCATAATTCAAAAAACACTTGCGAGGGCAGACAGCAGAAGCAAGAAGAACTACAATCCTTCAGCCTGCGGGGAAAAAGAACCACATTCACAGAAATATAAACACGATGAAGAGGCAGAGGGCTATGTACCAGATGAAGGAACAAGATAAAACCCCCAAAAAATAACTAAATGAAACGGAGATAGGCAATCTTCCAGAAAGAGAATTCAGAATAATGATAGTGAAGATGATCCAGGACCTCGGAAAAAGAATGGAGGCAAAGATCGAGAAGATGCAAGAAATCTTTAACAAAGATCTAGAAGAATTAAAGAACAAACCGAGATGAACGATACAATAACTGAAATGAAAAATACACTAGAAGGAATCAATGGCAGATTAACTGAGGCAGAAGAACCAATAAGTGACCTGGAAGAAAGAATGGTGGAATTCAATGCTGCAGAACAGAATATAGAAAAAAGAATGAAAAGAAATGAAGACAGCCTAAGAGACCTCTGGGACAACATTAAACACAACAACATTGGCGTTATAGGGGTCCCAGAAGGAGAAGAGAGAGAGAAAGGACCCCAAAAAAAATTTGAAGAGATTACAGTCGAAAACTTCCCTAACATGGGAAAGGAAATAGCCACCCAAGCCCAGGAGGCACAGCGAGTCCCATACAGGATAAACCCAAGGACAAACACACTGAGACACACAGTAATCAAACTGGCAAAAATTAAAGGCAAAGAAAAATTAGTGAAAGCAGCAAGGGAAAACCGAAAAATAACATAAAAGGGAACTCCCATAAGGTTAACAGCTGATTTCTCAGCAGAAACTCTACAAGCCAGAAGGGAGTGGCATAATATACTTAAAGTGATGAAACGGAAAAACCTACAACCAAGATTACTCTACCTGGCAAGGATCTCATTCAGAATTGATGGATAAATCAAAAGCTTTACAGACAAGCAAAAGCTAAGAGAATTCAGCACCACCAAACCAGCTCTACAACAAATGATAAAGGAACTTCACTAACTGGGAAATACAAGAGAAGAAAAGGACGTACAAAAACAAACCCAAAACAATTAAGGAAATGGTCATAGGAACATACATATCGATAACTACTTTAAACGTGAATGGATTAAATGCTCCAACCAAAAGACAGAGGCTTGCTGAATGGATACAAAAACAAGACCCATATATATGCTGTCTACAAGAGACCCACTTCAGACCTAGGCACACATACAGAATGAAAGAGGGGTGATGGAAAAAGATGTTCCATGCAAATGGAAATCAAAAGAAATCTGAAGTAGCAATACTCATATCAGATAAAATAGACTTTAAAATAAAGCAGGTTACAGGAGACAAGGAAGGACACTACATAATGATCAAGGGATCAATCCAAGAAGAAGATATAACAATTATAAATATATTTTCACCCAACACAGGAACACCTCAATACATAAGGCAACTGCCAACAGCTATAAAAGAGGAAATCGACAGTAACACAACAATAGTGGGGGAACTTAATACCTCACTTACACCAATGGAAAGATCATCCAAAATGAAAATAAATAAGGAAACAGAAGCTTTAAAAGACACAATAGACCAGATAGATTTAATTGATATTTATAGGACATCCCATCCAGAAACAGCAGATTACACTTTCTTCTCAAGTGCGCATGGAACATTCTCCAGGATAGATCACATCTTCGGTCACAAATCAAGCCTCAGTAAATTTAAGAAAACTGAAATCATATCAAGCATCTTTTCTGACCACAACGCTATGAGATTAGAAATGAATTTCAGGTAAAAAAACGTAAAAAACACAAACACATGGAGGGTAAACAGTACGGTACTAAATAACCAAGAGATCACTGAAAAGAGGAAATCAAAAAATACCTAGAGCCAAATGACAATGAAAACACGACAATCCAAAACCTATGGGATGCTGGTAAAGCAGTTCTAAGAGGGAAGTTTATAGCTATACAAGCCTATCTCAAGAAACAAGAAAAATATCAGATAAACAATCTAGCCTTACACCTAAAGGAATTAGAGAAAGAAGAACAAACAAAACCCAAAGTTAGCAAAAGGATAGAAATCATAAAGATCAGAGAAGAAATAAATGAAATAGAAACAAAGAAAACAACAGCAAACATCAATAAAACTAAAAGCTGGTTCTTTGAGAAGATAAACAAAACTGATAAACCATTAGCCAGACTGATGAAGAAAAAGACGGAGAGGACTCAAATCAATAAAAT
Organism: Monodon monoceros; assembly: GCF_005190385.1. NCBI lineage: Eukaryota > Metazoa > Chordata > Mammalia > Artiodactyla > Monodontidae > Monodon > Monodon monoceros. The sequence continues at coordinate 11,776,160 of NW_021703778.1, forward strand.
TAGAAATAAAAAAGGAGAAGTTACAACAGACACCACAGAAATACAAAGCATCCTAAAAGACTACTACAAGCAACTCTATGCCAATAAAATGAACAACCTGGAAGTAATGGACAAATTCTTAGAAAGGTATAACCTTCCAAGACTGAACCAGGAAGAAACAGAAAATATGAACAGACCAATCACAAGTGATGAAATTGAAACTGTGATTAAAAATCTTCCAACAAACAGAAGTCCAGGACCAGATGGCTTCACAGGTGAATTCTAACAAACATTTAGAGAAGAGCTAACACCCATCCTTTTCAAACTCTTCCAAAAAATTGCAGAGGAAGGAACACTCCCAAACACATTCTATGAGGCCACCATCACCCTGATACCAAAACCAGACAAAGATACTACAAAAAAAGAAAATTACAGGCCAATATCACTGATGAATACAGATGCAAAAATCCTCAACAAAATACTAGCAAACAGAATCTAACAACACATTAAAAGGATCATACACCATGATCAAGTGGGCTTTATCCCAGGGATGCAAGCATTCTTCAATATATGCAAATCAATCAATGTGATACACCATTATTAACAAGTTGAAGAATAAAAACCATATGATCATCTCAATAGATGCAGAAAAAGCTTTTGACAAAATTCAACACCCATTTATGATAAAAACTCTCCAGAAAGTGGGCATAGAGGGAACCTACCTCAACAAAATAAGGGCCATATATGACAAACCCACAGGAAACGTCATTCTCAATGGTGAAAAACTGAAAGCATTTCCTCTAAGATCAGGAACAAGACAAGGATGTCCATTCCCACCACTATTCAACATAGTTTTGGAAGTACTAGCCATGGCAATCAGAGACGATAAAGAAATAAAAGGAATACAAATTGGAAAAGAAGAAGTAAAACTGTCACTGTTTACAGATGACATGATACCATACATAGAGAATCCTAAAAATCCCACCAGAAAACTACTAGAGCTAATCAATGAATCTGTTAAAGTTGCAGGGTACAAAATTAATGCACAGAAATCTCTGTGATTCCTATACACTACTGATGAAAAATCTGAAAGAGAAATTAAGGAAACACTCCCATTTACCATTTCAACAAAAAGAATAAAATACCTAGGAATAAACCTACCTAAGGAGACAAAAGACCTGTATACAGAAAACTATAAGACACTGATGAAAGAAATTAAAGATGATACCAACAGATGGAGAGATATACCATATTCTTGGATTGGAAGAATCAATATTGTGAAAATGACTATACTGCTCAAAGCAATCTACAGATTCAATGCAATCTCTATCAAATTACCAATGGCATTTTTTACGGAACTAGAACAAAAAATTTTTTAATTTGTATGGAGACACAAAAGATCCCGAATAGCCAATGTAGTCTTGAGGGAAAAAAACGGAGCTGGAGGAATCAGAATCCCTTGACTTCAGACTATACTACAAAGCTACAGTAATCAAGACAAAATGGTACTGGAACAAAAACAGAAATATAGAAAGTAGGCAGAGAGGGAACTTTCCTCAACATAATAAAGGCCATATATGACAAACCCACAGCAAACATCATCCTCAATGGTGAAAAACTGAAAACATTTCCACTAAGATCAGGAACAGGACAAGGTTGCCCACTCTCACCACTCTTATTCAACATAGTTTTGGAAGTTTTAGCCACAGCAATCAGAGAAGAAAAGGAAATAAAAGGAATCCAAATCGGAAAAGAAGAAGTAAAGCTGTCACTGTTTGCAGATGACATGATACTATACATAGAGAATCCTAAAGATGCTACCAGAAAACTACTAGAGCTAATCAATGAATTTGGTGAAGTAGCAGGATACAAAATTAATGCACAGAAATCTCTGGCATTCCTATATACTAATGATGAAAAATCTGAAAGTGAAATCAAGAAAACACTCCCATTTACCATTGCAACAAAAAGAATAAAATATCTAGGAATAAACCTACCTAAGGAGACGAAAGACCTGTATGCAGAAAATTATAAGACACTGATGAAAGAAATTAAAGATGATACAAATAGATGGAGAGATATACCATGTTCTTGGATGGGAAGAATCAACATTGTGAAAATGACTCTACTACCCAAAGCAATCACCAGATTCAATGCAATCCCTATCAAACTACCACTGGCATTTTTCACAGAACTAGAACAAAAAATTTCGCAATTTGTATGGAAACACAAAAGACCCCGAATAGCCAAAGCAATCTTGAGAACCAAAAAAGGAGCTGGAGGAATCAGGCTGCCTGACTTCAGACTATACTACAAAGCTACAGTAATCAAGACAGTATGGTACTGGCACAAAAACAGAAAGATAGATCAATGGAACAGGATAGAAAGCCCAGAGATAAACCCACGCACATATGGACACCTTATCTTTGATAAAGGTGGCAGGAATGTACAGTGGAGAAAGGACAGCCTCTTCAATAAATGGTGCTGGGAAAACTGGACAGGTACATGTAAAAGTATGAGATTAGATCACTCCCTAACACCATACACAAAAATAAGCTCAAAATGGATTAAAGACCTAAATGTAAGGCCAGAAACTATCAAACTCTTAGAGGAAAACATAGGCAGAACACTCTATGACATAAATCACAGCAAGATCCTTTCTGACCCACCTCCTAGAGTAATGGAAATAAAAACAAAAATAAACAAATGGGACCTAATGAAACTTCAAAGCTTTTGCACAGCAAAGGAAACCATAATCAAGACCAAAAGACAACCCTCAGAATGGGAGAAAATATTTGCACATGAAGCAACGGACAAAGGATTAATCTCCAAAATTTACAAGCAGCTCATGCAGCTCAATAACAAAAAAACAAACAACCCAATCCAAAAATGGGCAGAAGACCTTAATAGACATTTCTCCAAAGAAGATACACAGACTGCCAACAAACACATGAAAGAATGCTCAACATCATTAATCATTAGAGAAATGCAAATCAAAACTACAATGAGATATCATCTCACACCAGTCAGAATGGCCATCATCAAAAAATCTAGAAACAATAAATGCTGGAGAGGGTGTGGAGAAAGGGAGCACTCTTGCACTGCTGGTGGGAATGTGAATTGGTTCAGCCACTATGGAGAACAGTATGGATGTTCCTTAAAAAACTACAAATAGAATTACCATATGACCCAGCAATCCCACTACTGGGCATATACCCTGAGAAAACCAAAATTCAAAAAGAGTCATGTACCAAAATGTTCACTGCAGCTCTATTTACAATAGCCCAGAGATGGAAACAACCTAAGCGCCCATCATTGGATGAATGGATAAAGAAGATGTGGCACATATATACAATGGAATATTACTCAGCCTTAAAAAGAAATGAAATTGAGCTATTTGTAATGAGATGGATAGACCTAGAGTCTGTCATACAGAGTGAAGTAAGTCAGAAAGAAAAAGACAAATACCATATGCTAACACATATATATGGAATTTAAGGAAACAAAATGTCATGAAGAACCTAGGGGTAAGACAGGAATAAAGACGCAGACCTACTGGAGAACGGACTTGAGGATATGGGGAGGGGGAAGGGTGAGCTTTGACAGGGCGAGAGAGAGTCATGGACATATACACACTAACAAACGTAGTAAGGTAGATAGCTAGGGGGAAGCAGCCGCAAGGCACAGGGATATTAGCTCGGTGCTTTGTGACAGCCTGGAGGGGTGGGATAGGGAGAGTGGGAGGGAGGGAGACGCAAGAGGGAAGACATATGGGAACATATGTATATGTATAACTGATTCACTTTGTTATAAAGCAGAAACTAACACACCATTGTAAAGCAATTATACCCCAATAAAGATGTTTAAAAAAATAACAACAACAACAACAAAAAAAAACAGAAATATAGATCAGTGGAACAAGAAAGAAAGCCCAGAGATAAACTCACACACCTATGGTCAACTAATATATGACAAAGGAGACAAGGATATACAATGAAGAAAAGACAGTCTCTTCAATAAGTGGTGCTGGGAAAACTGGACAGCTACATGTAAAAGAATGAAATTAGAACACTCCCTAACACCATACACAAAAATAAACTCAAAATGGATTCGAGACCTAAATTTAAGACTGGACTCTATAAAACTCCTAGAGGAAGACATAGGAAGAACACTCTTTGACACAGATCACAGCAAGATCTTTTTTGATTCACCTCCTAGAGTAATGGAAATAAAAACAAAAATAAACAAATGGCACCTAAAGAAACTTAAAAGCTTTTGCACAGCAAAGGAAACCATAAACAAGACGAAAAGACAACCTTCAGAATGGGAGAAAATATTTGCAAATGAGTCAACGGACAAAGAATTAATCTCTAAGATATATGAACAGCTCATGCAGATCAATATTAAAGAAACAAACAACCCAATCCAAAAATGGGCAGATGACCTAAATAGACATTTCCGCAAAGAAGACATACAGATGGCCAAGAAGCACATGAAAAGCTGTTCGACATCACTAATTATTAGAGAAATGCGAATCTGAAGTACAATGAGGTATCACCTCACACCACTTAGAATGGACATCATCAGAAAATTTATAAACAATAAATGCTGGAGAGGGGTGGAGAAAATGGAACCCTCTTGCACTGTTGGTGGGAATGTAGATACAGCTACTATGGAGAACAGTATGGAGGTTCCTTACAAAACTAAAAATAGAATTACCATATGATCCAGCAATCCCACTACTGGGCATATACCCCGAGAAAACTATAATTCAAAAAGACACATGCACCCCAATGTTCACTGTAGCACTATTTACAATAGCCAGGTGATGGAAGCAACCTAAATGCCCATCGACAGACGAATGGAGAAAGAAGAAGTGGTACATATATACAATGGAATATTACTCAGCCATAAAAAGGAACGAAATTGGGTCATTTGTTGAGACGTGGATGGATCTAGAGACTGTCATACAGACAGAAGTAAGTCAGAAAAAGAAAAACAATTATCTTTTTTGACGCATGTATGTGGAACCTAGAAAAATGGTACAGATGAACCAGTTTGCAGGGCAGAAGTTGAGACACAGATGTAGAGAACAAATGTATGGACACCAAGGGGGTAATGCCGCGGGGGGGTGGGGATGGTGGTGTGATGAATTGGGAGATTGGGATTGACATGTATACACTGATGTGTATAAAATTGATGAGTAATAAGAACCTGTTGTATAAAAAAATAAATAAAATAAAATTCAAAAAAAAAAGACATTTGCACCCCAATGTTCATTGCAGTACTATTTACAATACCCAGGTCATGGAAGCAATCTAAATGCCCATTGACAGACGAATGGATAAAGAAGATGTGGTACATATATACAATGGAATATTACTCAGCCATAAAAAGGAATGAAATTGGGTCGTTTGTAGAGACATGGATGGACCAAGAGAGTGTCATACAAATTGAAGTCAGTCAGAAAGAGAAAAACAAACATCATATATTAATGCATATATGTGGAATCTAGAAAAATGGTACAGATGAACCAGTCTGCAAGGCAGAAATGGAGACACAGATGTAGAGAACAAACGTGTGGACACCAAGGTGGGTAAGTGTGGGGGGTGTGAACTGGGAGATTGGGATTGACATGTATACACTAATATGTATAAAATGGATAACTAATGAAAACCTGCTGTATAAAAGAAAGAATAAAGCTACTCTTCCTCATTCCTCCAATAAAGTTTCCATTTCTCACCTGATATTCTTCATTTGTCTACCTATTGTTATCATCTTTTTGTCTATGTTTTAAACATATTTATAAAAGCTGTTTAAGTCACTTTTTGCTAATCCCCAAATCCTTGGTTTCTCAGTGATTGCTTCTATTTCGTACTACTTCTGTTTTTTCTGGTCACACTTTCTTTTTTCTTCACGTATTTTGATTATATACTGAACACTGTCAATAACATATTATAGAGGCATCGAATTTTGTCTTCTTCCTCTGAAGAGTGTAGATCTTTGCTCTAGCAGGCAGTTAAATTGCTGGTTGACTGTTCTGACATTGTGAAGCACTGCTTTTTCATTTTGTTAGGACAGGTCTGTTTCACTTTTCACCTCTAATCTTAGGATGAATCCTTAGTCTTGGGATATAGACTGGACTCCTAAGGCTTGGCTCTTCTGAAGTTTCAACAGAAATTTATTTTTCATGTTTACCAAACCCTCTTACTCTGGCTGGTGGAAACACCAACTCTTCCAAGCCTTAGGTGAGCTCTGAAGAAATTTTTGTTCGCTCTTTTTGAGTGGTTTTCTCTCCAGCCTTAGGAAGTTTCTTCACACACATGTGCTGAATATACTCAGCAAAAGACTTGAGAGGGACCTTCTCCAGATCTCCAGTGCTCTCCCTCTGAACACCTCTTTTCTCTCCAATACCCTGCCCTGTGAACACTAGCCATCATGGCTGCCCTGAACTCCCAACTCCAGGATTTCTCTGGGCTTTGCCTGGGTTTCCTTTCACAGTACTGGAGTCTGGAAACTCACTCCAGGAAATAAACTGGGGCAATGATAAGGCTCATCTCATTTGTTTCCTCTCTCTCAGGAATCACTGTCCTACACTGCCTACAGCTAATGTCTGAAAACCACTGTTTCTTATATTTCCCCCGGTGTATTAATTGTTTAAGGAACAAGGAAGAGAAAGCCAGGGACCTGTTACTCCAATTTGGCCTGAAGCACAAGTTCCTACTTATTTATGATGATGCCAAATTAAGCAAGACGCTGTAGGGAAGCAAAGAAGGGATTAACTTTCTGGTCTGTGGATCTTCCTGTCAGCTATCTTTTGTAACCCAGCTTTTTTTTTTTTTTTTTGAAAGCAGCATATGAAATCTTGGTTAGTGGGGCTGGGAGAGGCACAGATTCTGGTGAACAGAGTTATGGCAGCACTGCCTGACATGTACAGTGAAGAGGGTGGAGTCTGGAAGGAGAACAAGTACCAGCAGGTCATCCTCAGGGAGCCGGGAGGCCAGGTTCTAGGAACGAGTCCCAGGGAAACCTAGGGAAGGCTGGTCAGTGTGCCACAGAGTAGCCAGGTAGGGGAGCATTTGTTTGTGCGAGCATACTATTATCCAACCCAGGAGTCTAAGAACACCATTTTCTAGTCCTAGCAGGTACACCCCTCCCTCATCTCCAAATACTTCCATCCCTATGATTACATCATATGTTACCTAGCTTTGGGGCTGTGATCACTTGACTAAAAGAATCAGATGAAGGAGAACTCAACTGTATTTGTATTGCACTGGTACTGCAAAACACACTGCTTTATGTATGCTAGTTTCCTAGGGATGCCATAACCAATCACCATTAACTGGGTTGCTTAAAAAAAACCCAGAAATCGATACTCTGGAGCGCAGAAGGCTGAAATCCAGGTGTCAGGAGGGCTGTGCTCCTATTGAAGGCTCTAGGGACGATACTTTCTTGCCTCTTCCTAGGTTCTGGGGGTTGCTGGCAATCCTTGTTGTTCCTTAGCTTGTAGCTGCATCACTCCCATCTCTGTCTCCATGGTTACACAGCCTGTGTATAGCCTCTGTATCTCTGTGTCCAAATATCCCTCTGCTTTGTCGAATAAAGATGCCAGTCATTGAACTTAGGCCCACCCTGATCTCATATGACCTCATTCTAATCTGATTACACCTGCAAAGACCCTATTTCCAATTGAGGTCACATTCATAGGTACCAGGTTTAGAACTTGAACATATCTTTTGGGGGACACAATTTAACCCACCATAAGTAGTGTGCCGGGTATCTTCCTCTGGCCCTCAACCTATACTCTATCCTTCTCTACCATTCTCTCAGCCCCTGGAAGCTGACCTAAATGGGCTACATCAATGGACTCCCATGTCCTCTGGCTTCCAGCTGGATTCAGCAGATGGGAAGTCCCAGGAGGAGACTGGAGGAACTGAGAAGGGTGGGGCCAGAGAACGAACTTACCTAGTTCATCTCTGTTGAGGTGAGCCCAGCCTTGCTGTGTGCCTTGACAGAAGGTCACCAGGCCACCTGCTCTACTCGACTTTATCTCATTCCTGGTTCCAGTAAACTTTTCTTCTTGCTCTTTGAAACAAGGCGTGGGGATAGCTTGTCTTCTGTTAGCTCTTGCATCTCTTACAGTCTCCTTTGTAATCAATCCCTTTATTAACAAGCCATCTAGAATTACCCTAATTTGTGTGTGCCATCTGTTTCCCAGTGGGAGCCTGACATTTATCGACCATCAGCTGGGCTTCCGTTCTTCTAAATAAATGATTTATATATATATATTTATGTATATATATAGCTCGCCTCTTTCAGCACCAAAACTTAAAAGAAAGAGTAACCATTTTGATGAAAATCTTTAGAGGTAAGGTTATACACTGTTTCTTAAATGAATGCTGGTGCAAATAACTCAATATATCATTAATAATACAATTACTTTATTATGAATATTAGTTATAGTTTCCATAATACAATTTTCTGCCTGTTTTTAAAATTTTATTTATTTATTTGGTTGCGCCGGGTTTTTGTTGTGGCAGGCGGGCTCTTTAGTTGCGGCTCGTGGGTGCCTTAGTTGCAGCATGTAGGCTCCTTTAGTTGTGGCAGGCGGGCTCCTTAGTTGTGGCATGTGAACTCTTAGTTGTGGCTTGCATGTGGGATCTAGTTCCCTGACCAGGGATCGAACCCAGGCCCCCTGCACTGGGAGCGCAGAGTCTTATCCACTGAACCACCAGGGAAGTCCTCTTCTGTCTACTTTTTATTTATTTTATCTATTCCTCAAATCTAGGCTCTGAAATTTCATTTCCCTTGCCTTTATTATGTGTATGTCTTTTAAATATTTTTTAATTTTTATTTTTAATATTTATTTATTTATTTAGCTGTGCTGGGTCTTAGTTGCGGCACGTGGGATCTTCACTGCCACGTGTGGGGGATCTTTGTTGTGGCATGCGGACTTCTTAGTTGCAGCATGCAGACTCTAAGTTGCGGCATGCATATGGGGTCTAGCTCCCTGACCAGGGATTGAACCCGGGCCCCCTGCATTGGGAGCGCGGAGTCTTATCCACTGGACCACCAGGGAAGTCCCTACTATGTGTATTTCTAAGCGTCTCCCTTTACCTAGCTCCTAGTTTATTTATACCTTAGTCTGAGAATCATATAAACTAGTCCGTAGGATTTCAGGTAAAACTACGTGTTACATTGAGAATTCCAGGTTAAATTAGAGCCAATAACTGCTGAGTGAGGACAGACAGAAGTGTGTTGCTTTAATGCAGACATTTGCTGGCAACTGCTGTGAATGTTCAGATGTTTTTTCCTCAGTGGTCTGGGGTTGACAGAAGTCTGATATTTGGATAATCATGTCCATTTAAATTGACTTGAAGTCAGTTTAATAATTAAGAATCAACCTATGGTCTTTAATCGCCTCCTATTCATTTTTTGGCTTCTACAGCTTTGAAACAGGCCAAGAATTCAACACACAGGAGGTGCCATCACTTTCTCTGCACTGTCACTCATTTCCTTATAGGACCTAGACCTTACTTATCCTAACGAGAAATGCCACCAATGTAGCAAAGGAAAATATGAATAGCCCGTGAATTTTTAGAGTCATCAATTCCATGCTCTGGTCAATATTCATGGTATTTATCTTTGGAGGCCAGAAAACTTAATGCATTTGTTTTGAATATGTTTTATTTAGAGAACTTGAAAAATATGCTCTAAGACCACTTTATATTTTTGGTTAGCAGAAAATTATGGAACTTCAAAGCTGGAGAGTGACTTGGTGACTGTTGAAAGTTAGCACAATGATTTTGCAACTAAATAGATGAAGGTTCAGAAAGGCAAGACCTTGCTCCAGGCGCAAGGGTTGGTAGCCTAGCAAAGAGCATGTCCTGGGTCCCCGGAGCCCTAGTCCAAAGCAGAACGTTCATCTCAGAAGCCAATTCAGCCTTCGGTGAAGAGTGTTGCCCTTTGAGGCTTTTCAAACAATAATCTTTAGTCTGAAGTTCTATCAACTTCTATCATCAGCCCTCCCTTCAGTGTCATTAAACAGCTTGTAGGGAAGATATAAGCACGGAATACATGCTAACAGGCCCTAGCTCCACAATGTTCAGCAAAGAATATGCTGATTTTATTATACAGGAAGTAAAATGGGCAAAATAACAGCTATTATAAGCAGTGTTGAAAGGCTAATACAACGTCTCTACAGCACTTACATTATAAACTGCCTGTAGTTCTAGCTCATCGACGAACGAAGGGCATTGCTTATAAATGGCCCTAATTTTGCTTAATATTTGCTCATTTTTCCAGGCAACAGTATTCATTTATTTATTTTTGCTTCCTCATTATCATAATTATTAAGTTTGGTGTGCAACCAGTTCTTCTGCAATCTGAAAACCAGACAGTAATGGTTAATACCATCGATTTGGCTACTTTGAAGAAAGATAACACCTAATGACTTCAGAACTCATACTTCTTAGTGTAAAAACAAATGTTGTACCAACAGTGTGAAGTAAAAATGATGTTAAATATTACTATCTAAAAACCATAAAGAAAATTCTCCGTGAGGGCAAGACTCAATAGTCTCTGAGGAAATTCTGTGTGTGAAAAATGTTGTAGTTATTCCACACTCCCCACGTATATATTTCTTCATAGTTGTGTATTAGGCTCCCGGAGTTGATGATATATTATATTGTTCAAGCGTCTTTTAAGAGTTAACATTTCTAGGTTCTCTAAAGTTGCACTTTAAAGACAGGAAGAATCTGGCTTAATTTATCTACTTTGACCAGCATGTATGAGACCATCAACAACTAGTTGTTGAATGAATGAATACTGTATGGAACAAGTGAGAGCTAAACTAGGTCATCAATATACTTTTGAACTATACAGGTCTACGGTTGGTACAAATAATCAATAAACAATTTATAATAGGCATAGAAAAGAATTTTACTCGATCCAAACTGAGGATGATAGCCTGGGAGACACAGATTCAAGAAAAACTCGAGTTGTGTTCTGCTGGACTACAAAATGGGAAAGGCCTATAAGGGTAAAACCTGCAAAATTACACAAGTTGTTTGTTGAGAATTAGGATTGCAGCTGCCAAGAAAAGAGGGTGCTTATTAAGCAAGAATTGGTTGGGATCTGAAATGGTTGCATAGTTACAACGGGAGACCTTAAGACCATAAAATTGCAGCTGGTAACTGCTAGCAGACACCGTTTTGAGAATGACTGGTGGTGTCCTTGAGTTCGATACAGTTTGGAGAATTCAAGTTCTCTGTGATGCAGGAACTTGTCTGAAACCAGGTCCACAATGGCCACTGGCTCGATCTGAATGCCTGAACTGCAGTTACTCCACTTTGATTTTCAAATGCATTCTTTTCATTAATGGTTAAAGCAGATGTACAATGCATGTGTGAGAGGCCATAAGACAGGCTGTTCTAGTTAGCACCAAGTTCGAGCCAAATCATGCATAAGCCAGAATGACTTCCCCATACCTCAATATGTGAAAACTTTTTCCATCACTATGCTCTTGGTTTTTCTCACAAGTTGTGATGAATATCGTCTGCCTGCTCCACCAGTCACATTCTCAGCCTTCTGCACTTTATCTGTGCCCAGGAGAGACTGACGTCAGGACTGTAGTTAGGGCTCCCTTGCACCTTGGCTTCCGGTTACCTTCAGCCAAGAGGGAGGCACGGGCAGGAGATAGAGGTGGGAGAATGGAAAAGCCAAGGTTTACGACTCTCTTGCTTCTTCCTGCTGGGCTGCTAGGGCAGCTTTAGTATGGTCCCCCAAGCCTTGCCTTTTCAAGTGGAGGGGTGACGACACCCCTGAAGCCACTAGCCTTGAATGACTGCAATGTCCTTTGCTGTGTTCCTTGAAACCCTGTCCACTGCTCTGCAAACAGCCTCTTTACCACACTTCTCAATTACTCTGCTTGAGTGAATCATCTGTTTCCTGCCAGGACTCTCACACACAAGAGTTCCAAGAAATTGCATATTTGCCATCTAGTAAAACAAAATATTGGAAGGTAAATCTAATACCAAGAAAGAGAAAGGAAAATGACACTGATTTGTTGTTGGCGAGCTAATACCTTCAGGTCAGTCTGATGCAGTTTCCTACACTCGAACAGGGATAATCCATCCACCAATAATTATCATGCACAGATTCTGTGTCAGGTACTGGGCTGGGGACAGGAGAACTGAAAGACATAATTCGTGCCTCCAGGAGTTTATAGTCTAGTCTAGGTAAGTGTTGATGGAGTGACCCGGACACAGTGAATCTCCTTTCTCTTGGTATCTAGGTACAGGGGTAAAAGACAAGGGCATAGGTAAGTGAGTAGGATCGTTGACTCAAATCCTAGCTTTGCCATTTACTGGTTACATGACCAAGCACAAGTTACTCATCCTCTCTGAGACTCAGTTTGTTCATCTATAAACTGGAGATGCCAACGTCAATACCTGCCATCCAGGGGTGTTATGGGAATTGTTCAAGGCATCTAGGTAAAGAATTTAACATGGTGTTTGACTCTTAGGAAGCGCTCGGCAAATGTTAGTGCTGCTGTAAGTGATACCTCATAGAGACGGACAGGCTGAGTTAGTTCACAGCCTAAAAATAGGGACTGCAGAAAACTACAGAAAAGCATTTAACATAATATTCTGTTGCTACAACTCATTAGATGATGATACTGCCGCCAGACTTATGATGTGTTATGTATCTTTCAATTTTGAAAAAGACAGTGAGGTAGTTGAACTGAAGTTCCATATAATTGACGGATCTTTCAGGAGACCAATGTGAGGGGCACATCTGAGGAAGGGCAGGGCCAATACCGAGGGGCTGTCTATGGTTGTGAAACATAAAAGGTCAAGTGACACTTGAAGGCATGGTATGTAGGCCTTAACTTCAGGAACACCATCTTCACACTGAGTTAACTTCCATGAATGAGATGGAGCTAGAGCATCCTCAAATGTCTAACTTCTGCCCAAGGAGTCACAGACACACTGGAAAGCTCTATTTCACTGATTCTGGCTTCTGTTGAAATGGTAAATAGCTCAATTTCCAAAATGTCCTTTTCCAGCAAGATGCAGAAATTGCAACTTCTGAAAGACCCTGCCAGTTATTTTGGTAGCATATACATGCACATTTTGATTGTAAGATGCAAACCAATTCTGAAAACATCCAGATGTGAGAAAATGTGTGCTGTAGAATTGAGAACAAAAAGTGGATGATGGGAAGCAGCCTCATAGCACAGGGAGATTAGCTCGGTGCTTTGCGACCACCTAGAGGGGTGGGATAGGAGGGGTGGGATAGGGAGGGTGGGAGGGAGGGAGATGCAAGAGGGAAGAGATATGGGAACATATGTATATGTATAACTGATTCACTTTGTTATAAAGCAGAAACTGACACACCATTGTAAAGCAATTATACTGTAATAAAGATGTTGAAAAAAGACAAAAAAAGAAAAAAAAGTGGATGATACAGAACAAATGTGGACATCGGTCTTGTTGAAGCCCTACTGCCATTCCCTGGGAATTCCAACCATTTTCTAGTTTGAATGTTTAGATAATAACTATGTAAGATGACACAGAAGCAGACATTACTGAAGCCTGACATTTTTCTGTATCGATCCAGGGGTTGATTTTAAAATCCCTTATTTTGGCGTGTCCATATTTCCTTTTCTTTCTAACTGGTGCTGACTTCATGGTCGTTAGCCAAGAAGAAAAACTGTATGAATAATCAACAGTAAATGAAAGGTTTTGTGTTGTAAATTTTATTTTATTTTTTTGGCATTGCAATATTTTACAAAATCATCGATGTTCACACTCACTCCTTTTCTTGGCTGACAAAGCCCTACCTGGCTTCTGCATCACCACCTCATCGTGGACTTTTTTCCTCTGACTTGCCAGCCACACTGGTCTTTTTGTGGATGCTCTATAGTGCCAAACTTATTTGGGCCTTAGAGCCTTAGAACATGCTGTTCCTTGCTCCCATCTTTGCACAGCTGACTTTTTCTTGTCATTCAGACTTCAGATGGAGAAGCCTGCTGATACCTCTCTATTGAAAGTAACCACTCCATGGCTTTGGCTTCACCATATTTTAATTTTCCACCTGGAGGTGAAGAAAATACACTCTGGAGCCATACCGCCTGTGTTCAAGTTCCTTACGACCTCTGCGAACCCCTGAGCTGTAAGGGCCTCAGTTTCCTCATCTGTAAAATGCAGACGATCATAGTATCTACCTCACAGGGTTGCTGGGAGCATGACACATAGCAAGCACTATACAGCACATGTGCATGTAATTCCTGGTTCATTGACTCTTTTCCACATCCGAAGGCTCCAAGTTCTATGAGAAAAACGCCCTATTCAATCCTCTATCTCTGGGGCCCAGAATAACACCTGGCTCGCAATAGGCACTCAATAACTACTTACTAAATAACGACACTTAAATAAAAAAATGAACAAACCGACCATTAAATACATAACCATCAGCAAAGAGAAAGGTCTATTATGGAACTAAAACAGAAAATGTTAACACTGCAATTTTTTTTTCATTTTCAGAGTATGTAATTCAGTGATTTTAATATATTCACAAAATTGTGCAACCATCACCACTATCTAATTCCAGAGCATTTTCATCACCCCAAGAGGACACCCTTTAGCAGTCACTCCCCATCGCCTACCACCACTCTATCCCCCGGTAACCATACATTCCATCTGTGAATTTGCCTATTCTGGACATTTCATATAAAATGAAATTATATGTGTGGCCTTTTGTGTCTGACTTCTTCCACTCAGCATAAGGTTTTCGAAGTTCATCCATGTTGTAGCACGTATCACTACTTCATTCCTTTTTATGGCCAAATATTATTCCATTGTATGGATATACCACATTTTGTTTATCCATTCATCAAGTGATGGACATCTGGAATTTCTGGGAAGCTACTTTCTCGGGGAGCTGTTAAAGGCAACGTTTTCAACTAGAGTGTGCTATCTGCTTCGAAAATGAAGAGCTAGAAACCATGTAGATCTAGATCACAGCCCCACCAAGTCGAACCTTCTCTCAAGGGACCTTGTGCAGCTCAGCAAGAGCTTCCGGGATGGGGCTTGCTTGTGAAATGTAAGAGCACAGTGTCTCAGGGAGGGACTGAATGGCTTGATGATTATGCAAAACCCAGCTAAGCTTACAGAGGTAGAGTGTCACTGGTTCTTCTTTGAAGTTACACATTTAAACAGTGAGCAAGCTATCACCTCAGGAACTCGCGCGTTGGCTGGTTTCCTGGGCATTAGCTGCGGCATCTGACCTTAAATCTAGCAGCAGTAGTCCTCAGTGGCTGGATGATGCAGGTTTCTGGTGAATTTATTAGTGATTACCGTAATACTTATTTTTATATGTGAGTTCCCTGTCTTGTGTTCAATGTGACGTTTGGTTTATCGCACAATAGTTTCACAACTAAGCCTGGAAAAGAAACTCACCGTCTCTGGAGGCCAGAACAGCATATCTGTTTATACCTGCACCTGTGCTACAGAACCCACGGCACCAAAAACAGGTGACATTCAGGGGACACGAAGCAAGAAAACGTTCAGAAGCATTTATTCTGGGAAATGGCAGAGGGTTGATAAATCCCATCTCCAAAATATATGCCCAAAGGGTGAATGCATAACCATTTTATCTTCCTTAAGATTTTACTTTCATGAACACACATCCTCACTGTGAATCATATATGAGCATCTCACTGTAGGATACCAGCCTTCTTGTATAGTAAAATAAAATACGACTTTGATGCCTCAATACACTATCCTAAATTTATTGGAAGTTTTATGTAGCCCTAATTTTCGTATCACTTCCATGTTACACTTTAAACAGAGTAATTATCAGTAGTATTGCAAGAGAACCTCAACTTACAGATAACATCTGGCTACATACATACACACATACACACACACACACACCTTTCTTGTTATTTGCTAGGGAAAGACAGGTGAGAGAAAATGGTACTGTTGCCAGAGCAGAAATCCACTTGTGGGAAACATTTTCAGGCAGTTAAAACAAATAGGGTAGATTTGTTTCTCAAATAACTTCCTCTAAACGGAGAGGGAGGGAGATAGGGATTGAAAGACGGCAAGAGGGAGGAAAAGGGGAGGGAGCGGGGGAGACAGGCAGGTCACAATTTTCCAGGCACTGGGATAGAGGGTCTTCCCCATACACCTCATCATAGTCATCGGATTAACATGAAATGAGTATTAACCCCATTTTAAAGATGAGAAGCTCAAGTATTTGACTTCTGATGCTTCCTTTTATGTGCAGGGAGCACCAATGGGTACGCTCCTGGTTTGTTAAGCCCCCTTATCCCACCTTCCCCTCAGGAGGGGAAGTGATTCAATCTAACTGAGGAGCAGGGAGGAGATACCAGGCCTGTCTAAATCAGCCCCTCTTCCTTCTCTTTCCTGAGGACCAATGTGCCCAAGCAGAGTTTTTATCCCGGTTCTTTAGGAACACTCTCTGCCCCAGTGGGAGGAGGTCTGCCTGGACCCAGCATCGCGGTGATGGAGGATGCGTAAGTACGCACATCCTGAGATTTAATGAGAGAAAGTCTACTGGCCCGCAGATATAAGCCAAATTCTCTGGCATCATCTCTGTCCAGAATGTAGGTGTCGTTTTGAAACCCTTCTGCCTTACTACTTTGTTTCAATTCTCAACTGACCAAAATGCAGGCAGAAAAGAGAAGTGCTGTTTTTATTGGGGGCCTCCTTGAATCCCAGACCCCAAGTTTACTTGTTCAGTAACTTGTCACAGAGCGAGAAAGAGACAGGGATCAGGAATTAATCCAGCCTGTCCACACTCGCCCAGGGTTCCATCCACTTTTTTCACTCCAGGACGATGCACGGGCAGCATCTCAATCAGAGGTGGCAAATTCTGGAAGATCTTTAAGGATTCATGAGAAAATGATGCTTGTGCCCGTGAAACATGAAACAGCATCAAAGCTGACTGTGCAGCGCAATTCACTCAGGTCAAGAAATTCTTTCAAAAACTCAGGAAATTATTAAGCAAACTGGGAAAGGCCAGAGACAGTCAGAAGATGCTAACCCTGGCACAACGCAGCGTGGAGGTGGTTGGGAGAGGAGAGAGGTACTTAGCATGGTCCTTCTCTTAACAGGTCTCTAAGTTACTGTACGTATCCCCACTAGAGAGAAGCCCCAGCAGTTTCCTTCCTGGATGCCTCCCAGGGCCTGGCTCTGGCTTCATAACTCTTTGTTGAATGGCTGCAGGTCTAAGCGTGCTGGAGGAGAAGAAGGGAAGTGGGCAATCCCTATCCTTCATAGATTCTTTCCTTCCCCTTCTTTTCCTTCCACTTCTGCTGCCACTGCTGCTGTTTCCCCTCTCCCTCCTCCTCTCTTTCCTCCTCTTCTTGGTCTGCCCCTCCCTCTCCCTCTCCTTCTCCTACATTTCTAGGCAATTTTAAGACTTTGGGGACCAAAAAAAAAAAAAAAAAAGAGGCATTTCACCTCAAAGACATTTTCAGGTCAGGAAAGTGGGAAAAACATGTCAGTTTCTGGGTCTCTCAGAAGAATGCGATTCTGCCTACCAGATTAACAAAAATGTTTTCTCTCAGTAAATCTATATTTTCAAATGTCTACATTGAAATTCTTTGTTATCTCTTTTTCCCCCAGTAACAGTAAACTCCATACCCTGATTTACGAGCATTTGCAAACAGCAATAATGTTTTCCACTCCGCCTTTCAAACCCGATGATAAAGTCATAATGAAGAATGAGCTTAACACCTATTACTGAGGCCCTGTGCACTGGATTTTATCTACAGCATTTCACTTCTTTTTTTCATTACAGATTATTTGCAAACTTTTAAATATAATGGAGTGGGAGAAAAATCCCTGGAGGAATTTGGAATCAAGAGGCAAAGGGTATGGACCCAGCTTGCTGTGGCCCTGCTGTGTGACTTTGGACTACTTCCTGAAGCTCTCCATGTCCAAATTCCTTCAGCTACAATACGGGAGGATGGATAAGATGACCTTTAAGGTCACTTTCCTTCCAAAATAGTCTGATCCTACTGCTGTCCTCTGTTCTCCTTTCATCACAAAATTTGTATAACCTTTCCATCTTCCTCTGACGATACACAGGTATTAAACAACCTTACATTTTCTTCTCATGCAGAAGTTTCCCAACTCACTTGCGCACCTTATGTTCATGATTGGAACTCTCCACTTGTTCTTGAGGCATGCCAGTAATTATAGTTTCCTTCCATCATCTCCGGGATTTTTGACTTTCCTCTAATCACTTCAGAAAGAACATACAGATAGGAGTACTGGTTTCCTGCTGCTGTTGTAACAAACTACCACAAGCTTTAGTGGCTTACAAAGACACAAGATTATTCCCTTGCAGTTGGGGAGGTCAGAAGTCTGAGATCACTTTCACTGGGCTTAAGTTGAGATGTCAGCAGGCTTGGTTCTTCTGGGGAGGAGAAACTGTTTCTTGGCCTTTTCTTGCTTTTAGTGGTCACCTGTATTCTTCGGCTTCTAACCCCTTCTTCCAGCTTCAAAGCATATCACCCCATCTCTACCTCTATCGTTACACCCGTCTCCCTCTGCTTTCCACCTATAGGTCCCTTGAGGTTACACGTTGAGATAATCTCCCCATCTCAAATCCCTCACTTAAACACAGCTGCAAAGTCCCTTTTGCCATAAAAAGTAACATTCACAGCTTCCAGGATGAGGATGTAGACATCTTTAGGGGCCATCATTCAGCTTACTACAGTATGTTTTTCTTACCATTCTGAGCACAGCATTATTATTTTTAAAAGTCCTACTTGGTTTACCTTATAATCTGCATCAAAACTAAGTTTTTACTGTACTCTTTATAATGTTACCCCTTCTGCTATGGTCTAAATGTTTTTGTGTCCCCCTAAAATTTATATGTTGGAATCCTAACCCCCAAGGTGATGGTATTAGGTGGTGGAGCCTTTGTGATGAAGTCTTGAGGGCAGAGCCTTCATAAATAGGACTGGTGCCCTTACAGAAGAGGCCTGAGAAAGCTTCCCTGCCCCTTCCGCCACGTGAGAATACAACCAGAAGTCAGCAACCAGAAGAGGGGTCTCAGAACGCTGAGCAATAAATGTCTGCTCTTTATAAGACACCTAGTTTATGATATTTTTCTTATAGCAGCCCAGATGGACTAAGAAATCTTCTTTTATTATTTTTTTTACTTTTTTATTTTTTTTTTGCGGTACGCGGGCCTCTCACTGCCGTGGCCTCTCCCATTGCAGAGCACAGGCTCCGGACGCGCAGGCTCAGCGGCCATGGCTCACAGGTCCAGCCACTCTGCAGCATGTGGGATCTTCCCGGACCGGGGCACGAACCCGTGTCCCCTGCATCGGCAGGCGGACTCCCAACCGCTGCGCCACCAGGGAAGCCCAACACCTTCTTTCTAATGCCCTCAGTTCTGGCTAAGTTTTCCTTTACTTTGTCCCATGCTGATGTAACCCTCAGCAACATTTTCTGTCATTAAATAACCCCTCACAGCCTTTATTATCTGTTGAACTCTGATGCTCTCAGTCCTTGAGTCAAGGACACACATAGTCACAACCTGGCAAACAACAATGTTTTGCTAATAATGCTAGGAGCAGTGCGATGAACCAAATACATCCGCACCTGTTCTGCAAAGAAACAGGCAATTATCTCCAACCAAATAGCCAACTGGGAGAATCTGCTCACCCTCAAGCACTCTCCCAGGAGAAAATCACCAGACTCTGCAAAGACCATGCTGATCATCTATCTCAAAACACCACACATTTTTAAATTAATTAATTAATTTTTGGCTGCATTGCGTCTTTTTTGCTGCACGTGGACTTTCTCTAGTTGTGGCGAGCGGGGGGCTGCTCTTCATTGCGGCGCGTGGGCTTCTCACTGCGGTGGCTTCTCTTGTTGCAGAGCACGGGCTCTAGGCACGTGGGCTTCAGTAGTTATGGTGTTCGGGCTCAGCAGTTGTGGCACACGAGCTTAGTTGCTCCACGGCATGTGGGATCTTCCCGGACCAGGGCTCAAACCCGTGTCCCCAGCATTGGCAGGAGGATCCTTAACCACTGTGCCACCAGGGAAGTCACCTTAAGTAGGGGCTGTTGGAGCCTTCTGGTGACTGGGTTCTGATTTCCCTGAAAAGTTGAAGCAGAATCCTTGCACTGCACCTGAAGTATCTGTGTAGGAGCAGATAGGCAATACTATAGCTACCACTGTACGCAGTGCTTTGCAGGAAACCGCCCTGAGCAGGAAGCCTCCTTCCCTGTCGCTTCAGCAAAGCTATATTGTAACTAACTTTTAAACCAGGCACCCCAATGCTCTGCTCACCTCAGGCCCAAGCACACCTTTCAAATCTTTTAATCACACCATACCTTGTCTAACTTGTCGGTTCTATCCGTAGATTGAAGAAGTAGAAACGAAGAATAAGTAATTAATAGATGACCAGATCTCTTCCCTCAAGTCCCCTTTAGTAATCTCGCAAACACATTGTGTAACCAAACTGGGTGAACAAGATAAAGTCTAGAGGAAGATCACAAAGAGTCGATGAGCCTGTACACAGCAGGGGACGGCAATGACTCTGTACCCCATCTCAGTGACTAACTGATACTACTTCGCTCCTTCCCTTTGAAAGTTTCACAGTTGAGCAGAATCTTCAAAGGTGGTTTCTGGGGAAGGTTGACTCCACCATCTCCCCAGACTGCCGGCATTCTGATTACAGGCGCCTTTCTCTTGCTACCAACATTTGCGAGTATTGATTTTTGTAAGCGGCGAGCAGCGGGACCCCCGAATCAATAACACCGTAAGAGAAGGAAGTGACAACCATATGCTTGAATCTCAAACTAATCTTTCAATCATATGGAACCAGGAGAGCCCAAAGGGCTCTTTCTAATGGAACCTGTTTACTGGATCAGAAAACAGGGCTGCAAGGAGCCTGCAGTTGTCTGTTTTGGGCTCCAGCTGCAGGGAAGGGAAGTTCTGTCCCTCTGACCCAATCTCGTAGAGAAATCATTCATTCCCTGTTGGGTATAGGAATCCCAACACGTGCATTTCACCAGAAACCAACGTTGTTGAAATAGTCCCATATAAACATGAAAGTAATGCTTTGCCTTTAAAATGGAAACAAGTTTCATATAAACTGAAACTAGGTTCACATAGCAGGAGAACTTTCTGCCCATTACGGCCACCAGTGGACTGGACTACTTTGAGGTAGAGAAGTTCTGACATTGGCTGTCTTAAAAAAGAAGCCAGAAAATTACCCGTCAGAATGTGGCAGACTGATTTGAGTGGCAAAAGGGGATACAGGAGGGGATTAGCCTTAACGTCCTCAAAACTTCTTGCAAATGTGGTGTTTAATCATCCTGAGGCCAAGTCTCAAGTGCTCTGATGACTCATCTTAAGTATCAACCTGAAAGACCCCAGAGAGACCAAGGAGTTCTGTGGCCACCCGAAAAGCTCAAGGTGCGTTCAAAACAAAATCTTATCAGTCCAGAAATCAAATGCACTTCAATCAATCCATCCAGAGACCTTCTCAAAGGAGAGGACAGGCCAGGATGGGATGATTAGGGACTAAAGAAGAAACTGCCCAACTGCCACCTCTGAATCTGCATCCCCATGGCTGGCCCCAAACAGGATCCTGGAAAAGGACATCCAGGACCTCTCCCCTCCACCTGAGTCCTCCCGAGAGTGCTTCAGGGCAGAAAAAGGCTGAGAGTCACCCCTTTGGTGGCAGTCCTGCTGGGTGTGGAGTGCAGGGTTGATGACCTTCCTGTTCATGGGGCAAGACCTCTTTAATGTCACCCTATCTGGAGTCTTCTCTTGGAGGACCGCCCCTTGGATTGGTCTTTCTTGGAAGCCCTTTCATTCTGGATGTATCTGTAAAACTCCTTAGTTCTAGAAGCCAGTAAACTCTAGACAGTGCTCTGCCCTGCAGAAGCCACATAAGAACCAGGCCGTGGAGGAGAAAGAAGGCCTGGGGAAGAATTTTGGGGTCTTCCAAGTCTTGTCACAGAGACCCCTCGAGATTCACGTCAGCACCCGCAGAATGGGGTTTGAGAGCAAAGCCGTGGGTAATTAACATTGTCATTTGCTCCCAGAGCCTAAGACAGTGTCTGAGCACTTCATAAGTATGAATAAATATTTGTTGAATGAATGAATGAATCTGCATAGTCATAGCTTATTAGCAATTTATTGGGGGGGGGGTTGTAGCCAAGGTAAGTGAATAAATTATTCAAAGACTGTGACTAGCTTCAAACATACAGAGCTAACATTTCACGCTTGACACCTTTCTGGTTAGGGACTCCCAGATGACTATTTCCATGCAATAAACCTTCATCCAGATGACCCCAAACCAAAGACAATAAACACTGAGTGATGGAGGGGGGTGTCATTTCTATTTCTCTCAACATCACAGACTGACAATGAGACCTTTGCCTCAGTCACTGATGCCGCATGCCCTGCCCCTTATTCCTCGGAAACCTGCTCTCAACCACCATGCGCTTCTTGAGGGCATGCATGCATCAGGGACATCCAGCTCCCACTTGGTAGCAGCACCACTGGTGCAAAGACAAACATCCCAACATCTGCTCTCAGCAAGTTTGCTCTCTGGGGGCAGGTTTTTTTTGCTGGTGTATTGACACCGACTATACATTCTTCTTTAAATTCTTAAAGATCACAAAACTACCACGATACATGGGATGTAAAATCATCCATGTCCCATCCACGGCTGGGAACACTCTGGACTTGGCTGTTTTTGCCCTGAACAGGATTTGGTGGCAGCCTGCGGATGGCAGCAGCTCTGCCATGGCGCAAAGGCTCACAGATGCCTTCCCACTGAAGCATCTGTGGGAACGGTGACATTCCCAAGGGGTCTCAGCCGTGACCCTGCACTTGGAGCAGGCCTCATGCAAAGGTTATCCTGGCTAAAAACAGTGGCCCGAAAGGACTGGCCAAGGGTCAGTTATGCTACATTATCATAACAAGAGCCATTTGTGACTGCTTGTTTTTCCACTTGCTTTTCACATGGTGGATGAGACAAGCCAATTTGTCCTTAGCCTCTTGGGTTTTTTTCCCCTCTAAGAATAGTGGGAGAAAAAAATGTGTTGACTCTCAATTGAAAAAATGAATCCTATTTAAAAACTTTTAAGCTAAAACCAGTCTAGCTCATTATATACACACATATGTCTGTACAGATACACATAATACATAGCGTGAACCTCAAAACAGAGCTGGGTGATCAAATCTCACCAAAGGCAACCTGGAGACACAGGCCACTCCCAGGTCCAGGTGATGGAATCACTCTCGCTATCCTCCCTTGATGATCATATTTAGAATGAGCAGTGGGAACGGGAAGCAGATGTCATTCGTCAGCGACAGCTGTTTGGACAGTTGGGGAGAGTCCTGTGTCACCTCCTTGGAACCCTCTTGCTGGCGCTTCTCACTGACCTTTCTTGCATATTGACTGTAACAGACAAGCTCTGGGAAATAGTATTTCCGAGCTCAAACGCCAGTCACCTTCCATTCACACAGCCAGAGTCCTGGACTCCAGATCTCCGATATGTTACTTAGTCCCACTGCCTCTCTTCTCTCTCTCTCTCTCTCTCTCCCTCCCTCTCTCCCTCCCCCCCCCTCCTCACCCCCTCCCCCAGACACACCTGTTCCCTGCCGCCACCCATGGCAGTCCAGAATCTCCCCCTCTTTCTTCCACTGACCTCTTTTGATCAGATTGCAGGCTTGCTGGTCGGGCACTCTGAGAATTTCATCCTAAGTAGCCCCACGTCCCCCTGTAGTAGGAAGCCCGACTGCCCTGGCAACTGAATGGACTGAAATCAGAGAGGGGTTTCATTTTTTGGTGAATAAGAGTGGTTTTGGAAACTGAAATTCAGCAAGGCTTCCATTCTGCATAATGAATCAATTTAGCATCTCTGGGCAATGCTGTCCTTCTCTGAGTTTTCCTCCACTAATTCCTGTTTAATTTGGGCATAATAGCCGCTAAGGTGTTGTCAACACACTAAAATGAACTATGAAGCATGGCCTAAAATGTTACAACATTAAAATGTGGGCCCCCCCTGGGGTACATATATTCTATTCTCTAAGAAGGGAGAGGGAAAAAAGAAGCAATGAGCTGAAGTTTCCAATTCCAGTTTACCAGGGTGTCAGGATATGTTTCTAAGTTACATGGGTAAGAAACCCTCTGGTCACCACCTCTAATTCTCTAATTACCTTTACAAGGAAATGCTTTCATATTGCGCATTTGAAAGATACGACGTGCTTATTTTAATCTAGCTCCAGAGCATTAAAGGAACAAACAAGTGATTGCAATACAATGAGATAAGGCTACCTCCTGCCGAAGCATATATGAAGCGGTGTTGGCGCTCAGCAACAGGGATGTTGGAGAGTTTAGAGGAGGACTGTCGGACCGTGGTTGGGTTGGAACTGCTCAGGGCCAAGGAGGGAGGCCAAGGATGAAGAGGCATTAATTTACTGCCCTGCAGACCCACAGCTGATGAGAAGTTGAGTAGATGCATCACGTGTCAGCCACCCTCACTGAACACTAAATTAGTCAATCTGTAAAGCTACCTTTGGATGAATGTTTTCCTTAGAATGGAGCAAGAAGAGTCTGACAACAGCAACCTGGACTGTGGTACGCGCAACCAGAGGCTGAGTGTTATTAAATGACACGGTAGAACTCTGAAAGCCAGCATACAGTACTGTGCCTACAACACGCCCACAGAGCTTAGATATTCTACATTGCCCTCCGCGTTCTTCCTGCCCCATTTATACACTGTGGCTCTTAAAGAATCTCCATGCCCTTAATCTTCTATTTCTTCCCCCCCTCAAATTAGCCAACGATAGACCCTTCTCTCTGACATAGAAAACATATCCCCTCCAGGAGGCCTTGGACTTCCTACCATCACATCTACAAATGTACTTTTCTCTCTGCCCAAACCTCCCTCCTAGGTCTGGTCACTGGCCCTGTCTTCCTCCCAGGCTTGCTCCTTTCTCTCTCCCTGGTCTCTCCTTAGAGACATCTTCCCAATACCTCATATTAAAATAAACGCTTTGTTCTGAAATAGTTTTAGATTTCCAGAAAAGTTGTAAGAATAGTACAGCAAGTTCCCATCTACCCTGCATCCAGTTTTCCCTAATGTTAGCATCTCACATTAATTGCCATGGTACATGTGACAAAATTAAGGACCAGCATGGATGTATTTTCCCCTCGCCTCCTTTTTTTCTGTTCCTAATAGCACTTTAACATACCCATGTCTGTACAATATTAAAACCAAACCAAAAAGCATCTGTCACAAATCCACGACCTCCTACGGTTACCGCCCTCTCTCTCTCTTCTTCCTCACAAGTAAACTGTTTGCACCTCAATCCATTGTAATCACTACCAGTGTGTGCCCAGGTTGTTTATGACCCACCTGTCTCCAAGTCCACTTGTTTTTTCTTAGCTATATGACTTCTCTGCTGCACTGACCACTGCCCCTAGTTTCTGTGCAATTTCGCTTTCCTAATTTCCATCCTTCCTTCCAGCTATTTCTCATTCTTCCTCCCTCCTCTCCTCCCCTCCCCGTCCCTTCTCTTTTCTCTGCCCTCCCTCCAGTGTTGGTTATTTCAGGTCTGATCTATAATTTCTTCACTCAAGGCATTCTCGCTGAGATATCTTGCTCAATTCTTCAATTAATAAATAGATCAAATGACTCACACTTACATCTACACTCCAAATCTCCGTTGAGCATGACAGGCTCAGAACATAACTACGAATGTCCCCCCCCACCCCACCCCCGCCGGCAAGCCAACTCCCCAGGCAGCTGGAGCCCAGCTCCGCTGTGTCACCTCCCTGCTCCATTCCTCGGTCCAGGCCTCACTGCCCCAATCCTGAAGGCACTGGCCACACCCTTTCCGGGCACTGGGCTGGGAGTGTGGATTCAGCTGGGCTGGATACAGAGTGGTTGTCAAACATCACAAAACAGGAAGCTCGCCAATTATTTCCTCTCTTTTTGAATGGGTTTGAGTGCAAAGGAGAATCGTCCTGGACCTAGACACCGAGGGTTGACAGGCATTCATGCTATCCCCAAGCCTGGGCTGGGGTGATGTAGGGTGAGGGAGGATGACTTGCTGTGGCCTCCAATTATGCCCATGGAACCGGGCCTGGGCATAATGGAGGAAAAAGATGGAAGTGTGTGCCCTCGTGACTGGCCTCAGATGTGTCCCCATCACATCTCAGGCAAGACCCTTTGTTAAGTTGCATTCTGCCACTAAGAAGAAGTTTTCTTCCATCTGGAAGGCTCTTCCTACCTGGAGCCTGGCCAAGGCCCACCCAACCTTCAAACTTTGGCCCCAGTGTCCCCTTTGTAGGGTTGTCTTACTTGAGCCCTCAGACTGGTCTGGGTCCCTCTTCTGACTTTGCGCCCCTGCTTTAGCATTGTGTCTAGCCCTCCACTTGTGCAGGAAACGTCGTCGGTGTTAACTGCCGCTTCTCCAGAATCTAGGAAGTGCCGGCTTCGAGGAGGCTGTGGTGAATGTCGGTTGGGTGAATGAAGGGTTGAAAGCGTGAGTACAGATCGGCCGCCTTGCCTCACACGCGTGAGGACCACAGATGGAACGAGCAGAAGGCAGTCACTTCCACCCCCTCATCCTCCCGAAGATGCTTCTCCGTTTGACCATCCGCCTCTCCAGGGCATAAAGGCAGAATTAGAAAAGGAACAGAAGTAATATTTTTATTAGTCTATTTAAAGAATCTGGCTGAATTTTCTTCTCTCTTGGAGTGTACACCAACTAAGAATGCCAACACTATTTTGGATGCAGGAATTTCCCTGGCAGCCTGCCTCACACTCCACCATCCCAGGACTTTGCAGTGGCCCCTGGGCACCCCCCGCCTCACTTATCTCTCCAATCCAGCCCTTGATCCTCTAATTAAATCATCTTCCCACCCTCCTCACCCCCCAGCTTCCATCCAAAAAGCACCTCCAGCCCCCCACGCACGTGTGTAAGGCATACTGTGGTGGCAAGGCTAATAAAGGAGCAAGGAAAACCCTTTTTCTTTTTTTAGGAACAGAAAAGCACTGGGTAAAAAGCCAGGACGGCGGGGTTCGGCTAGTCTTCCTTGACAGTATAAACTCATGCACTTGGGAGGATGTCTGTTCTCTGGGCGTGATTTGGTCTGACAGCTCCTTTATCTGCCCTGCAGTGAAGGAGGCGAATGCAGAGCCTACGGGGGAGTTCTTCCCAGTAAAAGGAAGTCTCCATTAAGACTCTGGCTGGCTGTCACAAATCACTGTGAACTCAAAGGCCATCTCAGGAAAGGACAGTTACCAGGCGTGACCTTTGCTCCTAAGGGTAAATGGGTGGCAATCACATTGCTTTGGTTTGCTCCATAGCTGGCCGTGCTATGTTGGGTGCTGTACAGACAACTCAGGAGACAGAATGACATTCTAAGGAAAACACCACTGACAGATTGGCCGAAGCAGCCGAGTCACTGCATTTATGGACAGTGAAGTGGCACTAAGACAAGTAGCAATCCACGCTTCATCTTGCTACCCGAGCCTAAATGCCTGTTCTGTATTTCTGCTGCTCTGACCCTGCTTCTCAAATTCTTTCCAGGGGAACGTTTTATTACATTATTCCAATCACATGAAAAGGCAGGCAACTTCTTTATTTTATTACATAATGTCTTCAATTTTACACGAGAGCTCAACAGGTCATCCTGGCGCTCCCAGACCTTATCTAAAAGACTATCTTAAATTTAAATCTGAGTGCAGACAGGTGGACAACAGCTGCCAAAGGCTCACAACCTAAGACCTGCCCCACTGGGAACGAACACCTCCATGTCAATTTCAGTCAGTGCATTACCTCCCTCAAGGGAATTTGCACTTAAAGTTCCCCTTAAAACTGAGAAGTGAGGGGGCTTTATTCCTTGTTAATGGAATCACAGCATCAGTGAGCGGGTAAATGAGAGAGGAGGGAAGGGATGCCTGTCGAGGAACTACGCCCCCTAGTGACAAAGAAGTGGCAGAGGGGAGGGTGTTAGGAGTGCCCATCCTGCCTTTCGTTCATCATTACCTGAAGCACTCGTTATGGTCACAACTCAACTTAAAACCACACAGAGCCAGGTAATGATTGACAAGGGAGTCTCATCCCAGCTTCTACCAACTACAAAGCGTGGCTCTACCTAGAAGTAAGAGCTGAAGGAACTGCACAGACTCCACTGTCTTAACTGAATAACCATTAACTGGACAGTCACCCTCACCACGGAAGACAAAACCAGCTCCATCAAATGCCTTACTGAAACAATGAGTCATGCTGGTCCATTTTGCCACACCCATAATAAATACAATCTCCTTCTCAAACCTATTGTTTATGTATTTTAACTTGGAATTTGGGTGGGGAAGAGAATGGTTAGCCAGAGAAACAGAACTCCTAAATGCACACACACACTAAATGCACACACACTCACACTCTCTCTCACACACACAAATACATTTTTTAAAAAAACTTTGCTTCTTATAGCAACCGTTCTTATGTGTGACGGTAAAATGAAAAGGGTGAACTTCTTTGCATTTCTTTTTTTTTTAACATCTTTATTGGAGTATAGTTGCTTTACAATGGTGTTAGTTTCTGCTTTATAACAAAGTGAGTCAGCTACACATATACATATATCCCCATATCTCCTCCCTCTTGAGCCTCCCTCCCACCCTCCCTACCCCACCCCTCTAGGTGGTCACAAAGCACCTAGCTGATCTCCCTGTGCTATGCGGCTGCTTCCCACTAGCTATTTATTTTACATGTGGTAGTGGATATATGTCCATGCCGCTCTCTCACTTCGTCCCAGCTTACCCTCCCCCCTCCCCATGTCCTCAACTCCATTCTCTACGTCTGCGTCTTTATTCCTGTCCTGCCCCTAGGTTCATCAGAACCTTTTTTTTTTTTAGATTCCATACATATGTGTTAGCATACAGTATTTATTTTCTCTTCCTGACTTACTTCACTCGGTATCACATTCTCTAGGTCCATTCACCTCATTAGAAATAACTCAATTTCCTTTCTTTTTATGGCTGAGTAATATTCCATTGTATATATGTGCCACATCT
This sequence comes from Monodon monoceros, assembly GCF_005190385.1. Classification (NCBI taxonomy): domain Eukaryota; kingdom Metazoa; phylum Chordata; class Mammalia; order Artiodactyla; family Monodontidae; genus Monodon; species Monodon monoceros. The sequence continues at coordinate 11,805,246 of NW_021703778.1, forward strand.
TCTTTATCCATTCGTCTGTCGATGGACACTTAGGTTGTTTCCATGTCCTGGCTATTGTAAAGAGAGCTGCACTGAACATTGTGGTACATGACTCTATTTGAATTATGGTTTTCTCAGGGTGTATGTCCAGTAGTGGGATTGCTGGGTCGTATGGTAGTTCTATTTTTAGTTTGTTAAGAACCTCCATACTGTTCTCCACAGGGGCTGTATCAGTTTACATTCCCACCAACAGTACAGGAGGGTCCTCTTTTCTCCAAACCCTCTCCAGCATTTATAGTTTGTAGATATTTTGATGATGGCCATTCTGACCGGTGTGAGGTGGTACCTCATTGTAGTTTGGATTTGCATTTCCCTAATGATTAATGATGTTGAGCATCCTTTCATGTGTTTGTTGGCAATCTGTATATCTTCTTTGGAGAAATGTCTATTTAGGTTTTCTGCCCATTTTTGGATTGGGTTGTTTGTTTTTTTGATATTGAGCTGTGTGAGCTGCTTGTAAATTTTGGAGATTAACCCTTTGTCAGTTGCTTCATTTGCAAATATTTTCTCCCATTCTGAGGGTTGTCTTTTCTTCTTGTTTATGGCTTCCCTTGCTGTGCAAAAGCTTTTAGGTTTCACTAGGTCCCATTTGTTTATTTTTATTTCCATTTCTCTAGGATGTGGGTCAAAAAGGACCTTGCTGTGATTTATGTCATAGAGTGTTCTGCCTATGTTTTCCTCTAAGAGTTTTACAGTGTCTGGCCTTACATTTAGGTCTTTAATCCATTTTGAGTTTATTTTTGTGTACGGTGTTAGGGAATGTTCTAATTTCATTCTTTTACATGTAGCTGTCCAGTTTTGCCAGCACCACTTATTGAAGAGGCTGTCTTTTCTCCATTGTATATTCTTGCCTCCTTTATCAAAGATACGGTGACCATATATGCATGGGTTTATCTCTGGGCTTTCTATCCTATTCCATTGATCTATATTTCTGTTTTTGTGCCACTACCATACTGTCTTGATTACTGTAGCTTTGTAGTACAGTCTGAAATCAGGGAGCCTGATTCCTCCAGCTATGCTTTTCTTTCTCAAGATTGCTTTGGCTATTCGGGGTCGTTTGTGTTTCCATACAAATTGTGAAATTTTTTGTTCTAGTTCTGTGGAAAATGCCTGTGGTAGTTTAATAGGGATTCCAATGAATCTGTAGATTCCTTTGGGTAGTATCGTCATTTCCACAATATTGATTATTCCAATCCAAGAACATGGTATATCTCTCCAGCTGTTTGTTTCATCTTTCATTTCTTTCATCAGTGTCTTACAGTTTTCTGCACACAGGTCTTTTGTCTCCTTAGGTAGGTTTAATCCTAGGTACTTTATTCTTTTTGTTGCAATGGTAAATGGGAGTGTTTCCTTAATTTCTCTTTCAGATTTTTCAACATTAGTGTATAGGAATGCAAGAGATTTCTGTGCTTTCATTTTGTATCCTGCTACTTTACCAAATTCATTGATTAACTCTAGTAGTTTTCTGGTAGCATCATTAGGATTCTCTATATATAGTATCATGTCATCTGCAACAAGTGACAGTTTACTTTTTCTTTTCAAATTTGGATTCCTTTAATTTCTTTTTTTCTCTGATTGCCGTGGCTAAAACTTCCCAAACTATGCTGAATAATAGTCCTGAGAGTGGGCAACCTTCTCTTGTTCCTGATCTTAAAGGAAATGGCTTCAGTTTTTCACAATTGAGAATGATGTTGGCTGTGAGTCTGTCATATATGGCTTTTATTACGTTGAGGCATATGTCTATGCCTAAATTCTGGAGGGTTTTTTTTTATCAGAAACAGGTGTCGAATTTGTCGAAAGCTTTTGCTGCATTTATTGAGATTATCATATGGTTTTTTTCCTTCCATTTGTTAACATGGTTTATCACATTGATTGATTTGCGTAAACTGAAGAAACCTTGCATTCCTGGGATAAACCCCACTTGATCATGGTGTATGATCCTTTTAATGTGCTGTTCGACTCTTTTTGCTGGTATTTTGTTCAGGAGTTTTGCGTCTATGTTCAACAGTGATATTGGTCTGCAGTTTTCTCTCCCTGTGAAATCTTTGTCTGGTTTTGGGATCAGGGTGATGGTGGCCCCGTAGAATGAGTTTGGGAGTGTTCCACCGTCTGCTATATTTTGGAAGAGACTGAGAAGGAAAGGCATTAGCTCTTCTCTAAATGTTTGACAGAATTCGCCTGTGAAGCCATCTGGTCCTGGGCTTTTTGTTTGTTGGAAGATTTTTAATCACAGTCTCAATTTCAGTTCTTGTGATTGGTCTGTTTATATTTTCTATTTCTTCCTGGTTCAGCCCTGGAAGGTTGTGCTTTTTTAAGAATTTGTCCATTTCTTCCAGGTTGTCCATTTTATTGGCACAGAGTTGCTTGTAGTAATCTCTCATGATCCTTTGTATTTCTGCAGTGTCAGTTGTTACTTCTCCTTTTTCATTTCTAATTCTACTGATTTGAGTCTTCTCCCTTTTTTTCTTGATGAGTCTGGCTAATGGTTTATCAATTTTGTTTATCTGCTCAAAGAACCAGCTTTTAGTTTTATTCATCTTTGCTATCATTTCCTACATTTCTTTTTCATTTATTTCTATCTGAAATTTATGATTTCTTTCCTTCTGCTAACTTTGGGGGTTTTTTTGTTCTTCTTTCTCTAATTGCTTTAGGTGTAGGGTTAGGTTGTTTATTTGAGATGTTTCTTGTTTCATGAGGTAGGATTGTGATGCTATAAACTTCTCTCTTAGAACTGCTTTTGCTGCATACCATCGGTTTTGGGTTGTCGTGTTTATATTGTCATTTGTTTCTAGGTATTTTTTTATTTCCTCGTTGATTTCTTCAGTGATCTCTTGGTTACTAAGCAGTGTATTGTTTAGCCTATGTGTTTGCATTTTTTACAGATTTTTCCCTGTAATTGATATCTAGTCTCATAGCATTGTGGTTGGAAAAGATACTTGATACGAGTTCAATTTTCTTAAATTTACCAAGGCTTGATCTGTGACCCAAGATATGATCTATCCTGGAGAATGTTCCATGAGCACTTGAGAAGAAACTGTATTCTGTTGTTTTTGGATGGAATGTCCTATAAATATCAATTAAGTCCATCTTGTTTAATGTGTCATTTAAAGCTAGTGCTTCCGTATTTATTTTCATTTTGGATGATTTGTCCATTGGTGAAAGTGCAGTGTTGAAGTCCCCTACTGTTATTGTGTTACTGTTGACTTCCCCTTTTATGGCTGTTAGCATTTGCCTTATGTATTGAGGTGCTCCTTTGTTGGGTGCATAAATATTTACAATTGTTATATCTTCTTCTTGGATTATCCCTTGATCATTATGTAGTGTCCTTCCTTGTCTCCTGTAACATTCTTTATTTTAAAGTGTATTTTATCTGATATGAGTATTGCTACTCCAGCTTTCTTTTGATTTCCATTTGCATGGAATATCTTTTTCCATCCCCTCACTTTCAGTCTGTATGGGTCCCTAGGTCTGAAGTGGGTCTCTTGTAGACAGCATATATATGGGTCTTGTTTTTGTATCCATTCAGCAAGCCTGTGTCTTTTGGTTAGAGCATTTAATCCATTCACGTTTAAGGTAATTATTGATATGTATGTTCCTACGACCATTTTCTTAATTGTTTGGGGTTTTTACTTTGTAGGTCCTTTTCTTCTCTTGTGTTTCCCACTTAGAGAAGCTCCTTTAGCATTTGTTGTAGAGCTGGTTTGGTGGTGCTGAATTCTCTTAGCTTTTGCTTGTCTGTAAAGGTTTTGATTTCTCCTTCCAGTCTTTATGAGATTCTTGCTGGGTAGAGTAATCTTGGTTGTAGGTTCTTCCCTTTCATCACTTTAAGTATATCATGCCACTCACTTCTGGCTTGTAGAGTTTTTGCTGAGAAATCAGCTATTAACCTTATGGGAGTTCCCTTTTATGTTGTTTGTCATTTTTCTCTTGCTGCTTTCAATAATTTTTCTTAGTCTTTAATTTTTGTCAATTTGATTACTATGTGTCTCGGCGTGTTTCTCCTTGGGTTTATCCTGTATGGGACTCGCTGTGCCTCCTGGGCTTGGGTGGCTATTTCCTTTCCCATGTTAGGGAAGTTTTCGACTGTAATCTATTCAAATATTTTCTCGGGTCCTTTCTCTCTCTCTTCTCCTTCTGGGACCCCTATAACGTGAATGTTGCTGTGTTTAATGTTGTCCTAGAGGTCTCTTAGGCTGTCTTCATTTCTTTTCATTCTTTTTTCTTATTCTGTTCCACAGCAGTGAATTCCACCATTCTGTCTTCCAGGTCACTTATTGGTTCTTCTGCCTCAGTTAATCTGCCAGTTAATCTGTCATTGATTCCTTCTAGTGTATTTTTCATTTCAGTTATCGTTCATCTCTGTTTTTTGTTCTTTAAATTCTTCTAGGTCTTTGTTAAAGATTTCTTGCATCTTCTCGATCTTTGCCTCCATTCTTTTTCTGAGGTCCTGGATCATCTTCACTATCATTATTCTGAGTTGTCTTTCTGGAAGATTGCCTATCTCCGTTTCATTTAGTTGTTTTTCTGGGGTTTTACCTTGTTCCTTCATCTGGTACATAGCCCTCTGCCTTTTCATCTTGTCTTTCTGTGAATGTGGTTTTTGTTCCACAGGCTGAAGGACTGTAGTTCTTCTTGCTTCTGCTGCCTGCCCTCTGGTGGATGAGGCTATCTAAGAGGCTTGTGGAAGTTTCCTGATCCCCCTTGCTGCTTTTAATATTTTTTCTTTGTACTTAATTTTTGATAGTCTGATGAATATTTGTCTAGGCGTGTTTCTCCTTGGATTTATCCTGTATGGGACTCTCTGTGCGTCCTGGAGTTGACTATTTTCTTTCCCATGTTAGGGAAGTTGTCAACTATAATCTCTTCAAATATTTTCTCAGTCCCTTTCTTTTTGTCTTCTTTTCTGGGACCCCTATAATTCGAATGTTGGTGCATTTAATGTTGTCCCAGAGGTCTCTAATACTGTCCTCAATTCTTTCATTCTTTTTTCTTTATTCTGCTCTGCAGTAGTTATTTCCACTATTTCATCTTCCACTTTACATCTTATCTGTTCTTTTGCCTCAGTTATTCTGCTACTGATTCCTTCTAGAGAGTTTTTAATTTCATTTATTGTGTTGTTCGTCATTGGTTTTTTGCTCTTCAGTTCTTCCAGGTCCTTGTTAAACACTTCTTTTATTTTCTCCATTCTATTTCCAAGATTATGGATCATCTTTACTTTCATTATTCTGAATTCTTTTTCAGGTAGACTTCTTCATTTGTTTTGTCTGGTGGGTTTTTACCTTGCTCCTTCATCTGCTGTGCGTTTCTCTGTGTTTTCATTTTGCTTCACTTACTGTGTTTGGGGTCTCCTTTTCACAGGCTACAGGTTCGTAGTTCCCGTTGTTTTTGGTGTCCACCCCCAATGGCTAAGGTTGGTTCAGTGGGTTGTGTAGGCTTCCTGGTGGAGGGGACTAGTGCCTCTGTTCTGTCGGATGAAGCTGGATCTTGTCTTTCTGGTGGGCAGGACCGAGTCTGGTGGTGTGTTCTGGGGTGTCTGTGACCTTAGTATAATTTTAGGCAGCCCCTCTGCTAATGGGTGGGGTTGTGTTCCTGTCTTGCTAGCTGTTTGGCATAGGGTGTCTAGCAGTGTAGCTTGCTGATGGTTGAGTGGAGCTGGGTCTTAGCATTGAAATGGAGACCTCTGGGAGAGCTTTCGCTGTTTGATATTACGTGGAGCTGGGAGGTCTCCGGTGGACCAGTGTCCTAAACTCGGCTCTCCCACCTCAGAGGCACAGGCCTGACACCCGGCCAGAGCTCCAAGACCCTGTTTGCCACACGGCCAGGTACATGGGGAGTTTCTTGCCTTTTGGGAAGTCTGAGGTCTTCTGCCAGCGTTCAGTAGGTGTTCTGTAGGAGCTGTTCCAGATGTAGATGTATTTCTGATATATTTATGGGGAGGATGGTGATCTCCATGTCTTACTCCTCCGCCATCTTGAAGGTCTCCCTCATGTTTGCATTTCAATGGTAGAAGTTTTATAGCTGCCAATGATTAAAACAATTCTAACTGGAAATACACACAGGCCATGTGTGGAGAACTGAGATTGTTTTGGGTGACTTCTTGATTAAGTCAAATGATTAAGGGTCCACAGGCAGTCAGATAATAAGTTCAGTCTAGAACCTTGTAGACAGTTGTATAGCTATGGAAATACCTCTGACCTTGGAGCCAGATGACTTGAATCCTGGCTTTTCAATTATAAGAGATGTGACATTGGGTGGGTCAATTCCACTACTTTCAATATTCTCACCTTTAAAATTGGGTTACTGATACCTACATCAAGGGATACTGGTATGGATGAAATGAATAATAAATGGATTGGAATCTGGGATTCCATCTCAGGCAGGGAAGCCTCCATCCCCAACGTCTCCTAACCAAGAAAGTAAACATGGGGAAAGGAAGTTGGAATGACTGTATGTGCTGTGGTTATCAAACCCTGATAAACCCTTGTGTAGGCATTTGTTGCCACCTTCTCCCTATCATGAGGAAAAAATCTTCTTTTACTTCAGTACTATTAAAAAAAAGAAATATATATATATATATATATATATATATATATATATATATACACACACACACACATATGGAAGCACTCGACAGCAACTTGTACATTGTAGATATTCTTTAAGTGCTGGTTGAACCTAAATTGTGCTGGGGACCAGGATTGGTCATCCATATCTCTGAAATTACAGGTTACCTATGACAAGTAATTTTCTATTCACCAACTCCTAACCCTGCTCCTAAACCTGCTCTACTTCTCCTTATTGTATTAGGAGTTGAGGCTGGTCTCTCCCCTACTGTAAAATCCCATTATAGTTGTCCCCCTTGAATAAAGTTTTCTTTACAATTTTTCACAAGTGTCACAAATAATGTTTTCTTTAATGTGTACATTACTGACTCCAATCCTGACTAGTACAGTCCAGTAGATCTTTGGAGGAGCCCTGACGTCCACCATCTGCAATTCCATGCTGCTGGACCCAACAGGTGTGAGCATCTTGCTGATAAGGCCTGGACCAGGGGTTTGATTTCTCTCTTGGCCAGCCCCCTTTATGCTGCTCAGAGCCAGACATCACTACCATGGACCAACCCTCAGGCCTGTGGCTATTCATGGCAGTGGTGTGGACAGACCAGCTTACAGCTAATGTCCTACTGAATTGAACAGCTTCAGGTTGTCTTTATCTGCCTTGTCATCTTTCACACCTAAGGTTTCTTTACCCAGGATTTAATTTTCTTCTTTAGAGTATTTCATTTCCTTTTACTTAAACTAGAGCCTGGTTCTCTAGGAGGTCTCCCCTAGCTTAGGGAAGAGGACGGTGGTAAAGGCTGCTTCAGCAGTCGGGGTGCAGCTGGACCCACTGTCCACGATCTATTGCGGAAGTGTGGAGATTTCCCTGGGAGTCTGCCTATTCTCTTCTTCCTATCTAGAAATCCCCACTCTTCCCTGTTTCTTCAGAAGGCATTTTCACCTAAGGTTCAGAAATAGTTTGTCCACTTTTTCCTCAGCTTTTCTTTCCTACATAACTTCCATTTTCTAACCATTTTTCTATCCCTTCTTCCTTTTCCCCAAATCATGCTTTGGCTCAATTTCCTTTTTTAAAAAAATTTGACGGGCTCTTTAAAAATTGTAAGCACATTCTTCACTTTCAGTTACGTCCTCTGAGTCCTTATTGGTTGCCCTGAACTCCACCATCCTCATCTTTGACCTCCTGTCTCACCTATGAATCTAGGCAGTCCTGTTCATCTTTCTGTGCTGGGCCCCCAGGGTATCACTTGATAGCCATTCGGTGGCCAGAGGTACATGGAGCAAGCTTTTCAGTGAAGTGCACTTGGGGAAAGAGTTGGGGGTGATGACAGTAACCTACAACCTCCCTACCGGTGTCTCGCAGCCTTGGGAGGAAGATACCGTTATAGGGTTGAAGATGGAGTAGGGGCAGAGCATAAGGGTCACCCATCCTTCAGGGAAACGGAGACATTAGGAAGGTTGACACTGAAAAGACTGGACATCTCCCACTGGATGTCCAGCTTGTCCATAAGTTCAGCTGAGAAGTCAGGGTCCGGTTGGAGAACTAGTCCTAACAGAAACTATGGTCCAAAAGAGGTCACCCAGAGAGGGTGTCTAGAGAAAGAAGACAGTCGAGGGTCACATCTGGGCACAGCAACAGCTGAGGGGTTTACCAAGGAAGAGCTAGTGGAGGGGTAGAGACAGAGCAGTCAGAGAAGTGGGAAGAAAATGAGAAGAGAGAGTTGTCACCACCATTGGGGCAGTAGGGGCACCGGTTCTGAAGGGGAAGGATTAGCCTTGGAATTGGAGGAAGTATAGCTCAGAAGATGAAATCCAAATTGCGAAAAAACTTTGAAACAAAGCAATACACCAATAGCATCTTAAATCTGAATTCCTCAGCAGCAGACAACCCGTATGCAGTCTGGGTCCTGCCCACCTTCTCATCCTGTGCGTGTCATCCTCGCCTGCTCCAGTCACACAGAAAAGCTCTTAGAACCAAACGTGCCCCCTGCCTTCTGCGTTTGCTTCAGCTCTTCCCTCCTCCTGGGATTCTCTCCCCAACGTCTTCCCAAATGTGTCATTTGCTGACATTTCAAATGCAAACTCCTTCCCTGACTACCCAATCCCGCATCAATGCCAAGCCCATCCCATTAACTCCACAGCACCCATCCCTCCCTGAAACGATCTTCCTCTATTTGCTGCCAGGTTTCCCCTTTACTCTCAAATGCCACCTCTGTGAGAAGAGAGTTATGCCATGTTCATGGCTGTTTCTCCAGAGCCTAGATAAGGGGCAGGCACATAGTTACCCCTCAATAATTATTAGTTGAAGAAAAGAAAAGAAGGAAGGAGGAAGGCAGTAGGGGAGAAGAAAAGAGGGAGAAAAGAAAATAGACAGAGCCTACTTGTTGAATAACTCAAGCAACGCAGCAGCCCAATACTTGTCCTTCGGCCATTTGCTTTAACATACATGGGAGAAGTGTTCAGTTTTCGTGTCAATTATTTATGTATAGAAATTCATCAGGGTCTTTAAGCTGCCTCAGACCACTTCATATACCCTGGTGTTCTTAGTATCTCAGTGTATAAATATTTGAGTCATTGGGGAAGGCAGTTACTTTTCTCATAAACATTCTTCCTGTGATGGAATTCAGCCCATTAAATTACACACATTCTCAAAAAAGGCATTCATTAAATGTAAAGGAACTCAGTCATGGTGGGTGGCAGTGGTCTTGTCTGATCATTAATTACAAAGAAATTAAGCCAGGATGGTGGGGGGGGGGTAGATTTTACATCAGGTCTACAGCGAGACTTCTCTGTTTTCTGATGTCCACACACCTGCTGGGCTCCAGGAACAAGAACCACAGCTTTGCTTGTCTTACCCTATGGACGGTTCTCATACGTTCCAGACGACCTCATAGCAATCATGAAACTATCGCATGCTGGGAACTTAGTCCTGGAGATGATCAGCTTTCTTCCTCTCTCCCTTCCTTCCTTTCTCTCTCTTTCTCTCTCTCTCTCCCCCCACCCCTTTCTTTCTTTTTTTCTTGCCGCACCACGCAGCTTGTGGGACCTTAGTTCCCTGACCAGGGATTGAACCCAGGCCCTCGGCAATGAGAGCACAGTGTCCTAACCACCGGACCACCAGGGAATTCCCTGATCAACTTTCTTAAGCAGTCCACCCAGAACTATTTTCCCAGATACAATTCTACAAGAAATTGCAAATTGGGAGCTTGTGAAATATTTTCGGTACTAAGACTATTTTATATAAATCAAAATAAAAATTGACCCTAATTATAGCTTTACTCCAGAGTTTAAAAAAAACTAAAATCACTCATAACCCCAAACCCCTAACATCTACAGAAATAATTTCTTTTTCCACTTCTTATTTGTTGCTTAAATACTTTCCATTTTACATCTGGTTATTCTAAGAAAGTAGCGAGTAATGAAGAGATTAGGAACATAAGCTCATGAGAAAAGCCTTGGTTGTATGTTTGGGGTGTGTGTGCCAGTGTCTATTTATGTTCCCACTTCTCTGCCATGACAACCTTAATCTTGGATTTCGGAGGAATGGTTCACATTCATCGTTCAAGGTTTCCATTTTTGGGGGGGGATGATAATGATACACTGTCTGATGAATGAGATAGTCATGAACTCTTTTCCCTTTTTATTAAAGAATGGGCTCTTGCCAGCTGATGGGTGCAAATGACACCCCCTCTCCCTCCTCGTATCTGCTCTCAGAAGTCCAGGCAAAGCATTTTGTGGGGCTACTTTAAGGCCATCTGGTATAATCAAAGGAGTCTCCCTGAGGATCATGGTGTCCAGGGCTTCCCCTCCCCTCCCCCCTTACCTCCATGACCTTGGGCAGGTGGCTGAACCTTTCTGAGGGCCTGCTGTCCTCCTCTGTAAAGTAGAAAGCACGCTTTAGGCGCCCACCCGAAGGAAGGCCAGCCGATGGCTGAACTCCTTCGTCTCCAGGCTGGTGTCTGTGGGTAGGGCAGGTCACGGCACGGGACACACAGAAGGCCGGTCCCTAAGTGGAGAGGCCCGAAGACACAAGCTCTGATTACTCACTCTGCTCAGACCCTCTGGGCTTGCTCGGCAGACAGCACATGTGTTCCAGGGTCCTGGGCGGATTTCCCCCACCCACCTGGGAACTTTCTCGGCAGCAACATAATAAGCAGCTCCTTCCCGACATCAGAGTCAGAGGTCAGGTCACATACCGGTACTTTAGGTCCATGCTTGGCAACAGGGTGACTTCTCTGCGAGATAAACCAAGTCGATGTGAAGTCTGTTCCTAAAAACACACTCTCAGCGATGGACTCATCCCAGTGATGGATGGAAGGAGTAAGACATTTGGAGTTCCAGGGCCGGGGTCAAAGCCTGGCCCATCTTGTACTAGCTGAGTGACTGGGGGCAAGTTTTTTAACCTTTCTGGTTCTCTTATCTTTCACATGCCAAACAAGAGTACTAGAACTTGGACCCTCAGCGAGCTCTTTGACAGACTCAATGATAAATAAGATAATGTAGGTATAGTGACTCTACTCTGCTCACCAATATTTCATTTTCTCATTTCCTTCTGGTCACAGTGAAACCGAGTCCCCCTAAAACCGAGTTCCTCTGCCGAGTTCACGATTAACCTCTCTATCCAAAACTTTATTCCCTTTCTTGTCCCGCACCTGTTCCCCTCAGGATTGAGAAGCATCAAAGAAAAGGGGGCACTGAAACTGAGTAGGACTCTGCAGGGCCCTCCTGGTACAAGCCCCTCTGTGTCCCCCGCTTCTTGTCTGGCCTTCCCTGAGTTACAAAGAGCAGATTCAAACACTTAATGATTCGAGAAGTTCAGTAACAAAACAGAGTCACAGGACTCCTCGTCCCTCCCCCAGGGATACACATAACAATCTGATGCATATCTTTGAGTTCTTCTGCAGAAACTAAGACCCCCATGCAGGTGGAGGATGGTAACGACATGCTGGCCACAGGCACGCAGACCCCAGATTGGCTGGAACCGGAAGGCTGATGTTTAAGGTGCCTGAAACACTACCCTGTTACCTCACCACCAACCAGTCAGAAAAACGTCCATGGGCTGATCACACACCCTGCAGCCCTCACCCCTAATGTTGTCTTTAAAAACCCCTGCCTGAGAGCCACGGGGGAGTTTGGGTCTTTTGAGCACTAGCTGCCCGTTGAACATGGCCACGTGACTTGTTCAGGCCAGTGAAATTTGAGCAGAAGGGACGTGTGTCACTTCCACGTGGAGGCAGTCGAGAGCCGATACATCATTTTCCATGTGCTTCCTTTGCTTGCTGTGATGACTCTGGTAGTACAAGTGCCCCAAGCAAAAGCAGTCCTGACCCATAGTCTGGAGGGCCACTTCGCCCTGCAGCTGACTTTGAAAGAATGAGGCATGAACCTTTGCTGTGTTAAGCCAAGAATGTTTCGGAGATTGTTGTAAGGATGGCAAAACTTAGCCTATCCTGACAAATACATATAAGAAAAGTTCTGCCAAATATAACAGGCTCTATAAATACTAATTATGGTTATTTCAGCTATCTATTCAGATCATGTGATTAATACCTAACATGGTAACATTATAATATATCTACTGCTAAGGTAACCCATTCTTATCATTTCATTGCCGTCATCAAATGTCTACAGAGCACCCACTGTGTTTCTGATATCATTCCAGGCAATACACACGCAGTACTTTCTTTGTGATGTTAAAATCCTTTAAACAGCACTTGCATTTACAGTTGGCATGCCCTCTGAAAACACAGTGATGACTCCTCATCAGACCAGAGACTCATACAAGTAAGTCTTGCTTTGTAGAACTCTCTAGCTTACTGTTAGTCATGGGTAGAGAGGGGCTGAACAAAAATATTTTAGTATATACAGTGTCAGGGAGGAAGAAATTTTCTTCTACCCTTCTAAGTTCTTCTAACTGGTCTAAGAATTAAATTGACATGAGACAGGGTAGCAGCAGAAAATCAAACACAAGCTTAGTAACGTGGAGAGATGCAAAAGAACTGAACAACTCCCCCAAATGGCCAAAACCCTCACTTTAAACGCCATCTTTAGCTAAAGACAAAAGAGGATGTGGGGCAGGGTGGTTTGGGATGTTAAAGGGGAGGAGGGTAATTTGCATGGAGATGGAAAAGCAAACGTTTGGTAAACAAATGCTTGCTGGGCCTGCACAGACGATGGGACTCACAGTGCACCCTGATTTCTAGGCCCTGCCAAGTTTCCCCCAGCACACTGAGCCCATGTTCTTTACAGATATCTCAGGTGAGAGCTCCATTCTGGGAACAGGCCCTTTACCTAAATTCTTTAGGCAGCTAACGGGGGGGGGTGAGGTGGGAAACAAGAAAGACTTCCTGAGTCTCCTGCTTCTTAAAAATAGTCAACCTAAATTAATCATCATGCCAAAGAGACACATTTTAGGGTGGCAAACTTTGCTCCCCTACACAGAAACACTCTCCTCCAAAAGCTACATGGCAGGGCTTCCCTGGTGGCACAGTAGTTAAGAATCTGCCTGCTAATGCAGGAGACACACGTTCGAGCCCTGATACAGGAAGAACCCACATGCGGGGCAACTAAGCCCGTGCGCCACAACTACTGAAGCCTGCACGCCTAGAGCCCGTGCTCCACAACAAGAGAAGCCACCACAATGAGAAGCCCACGCACCACAACGAAGAGTAGCCCCCGCTCGCCACAACTAGAGAAAGCCCATGCACAACAACGAAGACTCAACGTAGCCAAAAATAAGTAAAAAAAAAAAAAAAAAAAAGGAGTTACATGGCAATGAATTTGTATGTTCTAGCACAGGAACTCTAAACTGTAGTTGAGCAAATTAATCTGCCAACTCTTGATAATCTGAAGATACGTGGTTGATTGTATATGGGAATGAATTCTCCCTCATTTAATATAAAAGAAACCATAGGGCTTCCCTGGTGGCGCAGTGGTTGAGAATCTGCCTGGTAATGCAGGGAACACAGGTTTGAGCCCTGGTCTGGGAGGATCCCACATGCCGTGGAGCAACTAGGCCCGTGAGCCACAACTACTGAGCCTGCTCGTCTGGAGCCTGTGCTCCGCAACAAGAGAGGCCGCGAGAGTGAGAGGCCCGCGCACCGCGATGAAGAGTGGCCCCCGCTTGCCACAACTAGAGAAAGCCCTCGCAGAGAAACGAAGACCCAACGCAGCAAAAGTAAATAAATTAATTAATAAACTCCTACCCCCAACATCTTAAAAAATAAAAATAAAAAAAGAAGCCATATACCTGTCCCCAAACCCCAGGGCTAGAAAGACTTTTCAGATTTTTTTTTCTAATATCCATCAAAGACTCACCCATACCTGACAGAAACTAGTTAAGTTCACTGCGTGCAAGTTTTAAGGAAATATCAAAAATTTAATTCGCTCAATTTTATAAATTAACAACAATAACAAACTAATAGGATGAAAGAGAAACTTCTTTATCTTCATCCCCATTTCTGATATTTGTGTGGACTAGTAACAAAAATCACCTTACGGGAAGAAACTGGAAGGCTTCATTTTCCTATCCACAAATAGTATTCCTCCCTCATCTATGGTTTTGCTTTCTGTGGTTTCAGTTACCCAGGTCAACCAAACATTAAATAAAAAGTTCCAGAAAGAAACAATTCATAAATTTTAAACCACACACTCTTCTGAATATGGTGATGAAATCTCACTCCATCCGGCTCCGTCCAGCCCAGGATGTAAATCATCCCTTTGTCCTGTATATCCTGCCCATTAGGCACTTAGTAGCCACTTCAGTTACCAGACCCACTGTCATGGTACCACAGTGCTTATGTTTAAGTGACCCTCATTTCACTTAATAAAGGCCCCAAAGCACAAGAGCAGTGATGCTGGCAATTTGGATTGTGCCAAAGAGAAGCTGTAAAGTGCTTCCTTTAGGTGAGAAGGTGAAAGTTCTCCACTTAATAAGGAAAAGGAAAAAGATAGTATGCTGAGGCTGCTGAGATCTACGGTAAGAAGAAATCTTCTATTTGTGAAATTATGAACGAAATAACGAAATTTGTGCTAGTTTTGCTGTCGCACCTCAAACTGCAAAAGCTACGGCCACGGTGTGTGGTAAGTGCTTAGTTAAGATGGAAAAGGCATTAAATCTATACAGTAAGATATTCTGAGAGAGAGACCACATTCACATAACTTTTATTACAGTACATGGTCATAACTGTACTATTTTATTATTAGTTACTGTTGTTAATCTCTTACTGTGTCTAATTTATAAATTAAACTTTATCATAGGTATGTATGTGTAGGAAAAAACATAGTATATATAGGGTTTAGTGCTATCGGTGGTTTCATCCACTGGGGGTCTTGGGACATATTCCCTGTGGATAAAGGGGGACTACTGTATATTCTTTCAAAACAGTGCAAACGAGCTGAAAAGCTTTCCTTGAAATTGGCACCATCTCAACTGTTCCACCTTCCCTTACCCTTCCTGTCATTAACATCTCCACCCCGCCCTCCCACCCCTCAACGTTTTCTATTTCTTGCACCACTTCAGTCTTTCCCTTGGCCGTTCTGCTACTATTTTTCTTCCACAATATCCTCCAATCTATGGACCTCTTGAACCTTCTGATGAACTGAGCTCAAAGACCCTTTTGTCAAATCAATGCGGCAGTCGGGTGGCTATATCCGGACCTCAGCTCTGCTGAGGGTTTCTCCTGTCTTAACTTTACTGCACTTCACCAGCCAGTCACGTGTCACTCTCAGCACAATTAAAGTGTTATGAGCACTTCTGTGAGATTGGTGGTCTGACTCATATGGGATCATGTCATGCACGGCCTTGCCTGCAGTCTGATGCTGCCTCTGAAGTACCGCTATGAACTGATTCAGCAGCTCAGCATGGCTCCTGGGCCCTCCTTCTCACACTCTTGCATGATTCATCATATATAAAGAGTATATGGTAAACAAGACATTTCACCTGACCCCGCCTCAGGACGGCAAGGTACTTTGAGTTGTGTTCCCAGTAGTGCTGACGTGTTCACGTCCATCCATCCGGACTTCTCACTCCATCTCCATGAGATTAGAGGGTTGCATTTGATACTTAGCTGTGGTTAAAAATACAGCTCCTTCATGGCCATGGGTCAGAAGGCTGTTGACCAGCACACAGAGAACTGAGACAAATGCTGGGTCGACCAGCACTGTACTTCACGCTGGACTCAACAGAGAAGTTCCATATATTTACTGAAAGTTTACCTTCCTGGTTGAGTCTATCACATCACCTGGATTCACACTCAAGTAAGCTAGCTCTTTAATATTTCAGTTCTTAGTTAAGTAATGAAAAGGCGTGATTCGAGAAACAAGATTCCATAACACATTCAGTCCTAAGTTACAAATTAAATTGTGGAGCTAGATGTTTGATTTCCAACATAAGTTACTTTGCAACACTTTTACACACTTTCTCATGTTTGTATCCTTGGGCCCAGGCTTCACTTCCTGCTTTATATCAGTAAACTTTATTTCTTGAAGGATAGTATCAAAGAGTTGTCGAACTTGAAACCAGTTGAAGTGGAAGACTGTATTTTGAAGTTTTTTTTAAAGCTCTTTATAGAAAAATGGTTAAGACATAGATGATGACATGAGACTTCCTTGGTCAAACCCTGTCTTCCTTCCTTCCTACAGTGAGATCTTGAACAGGTTACCTAGCTTCTTTTTATGTAAATTTTACCTTACAGGAGGGTTGTAGCAACCGTTAACCTAAGGAAAGCAGCCCTGTGAAGCTTTTATGTCTGACACAAAGCAAGCATTCAATAAATGTTAGTGCTTATTATTAGGGTTAAATAAACATATTCGAACAAGATGGGTCAAAGTCAATGGAACAAACATTTATTAAAGGAAAGTAACTGTTACCAGTCATAATAGTTATGGTAGTTTGAGCAACTACTATATGCACTTTTACAAACATTATTTTACTTAACCTCCACAGGAACTTTATGATTTTTGTATTATTGATTCATTTTGCAGGTGACTGATGGATGGTTAGAGGAGCTTCATAATTTACCCTTGTCTACAACAAATAGACAGGATATGGCTGGAATTTAAATCAAGTGTTTCCCTAACTAAAGCTTGTGCACTTACTCCTTTACTATACTTCCTCCCAATCTCCTAGACACAAGGCCCTTTGCCGAGCAGCTGTAGACGTTACCCTGATGAATGCTACACCACTCAGGCCTTCAAGGATCTTCCATTCCAGCAGGTGACAGACCACTATTTTATAGGACAGACTGACATTAGTCTTATAACAGGAGTGCATATTGTAGACTCAGCCTATGCAAAATGTACTTGGTGAAACGAAGTTCTTTTTCAGGTTAATAATTTTTTTAAACCTACATGAATAGCCAATGATCACCTGTAGCAATATCTAAAGTTCTGAGATACAGGGAATAATGTTTCATTGTTGGGGACTAAGCCATACGTCAAAGCTTTGGTTCCCGGCCAATAAATGCCATGAACTCCCTCACAAATATCCAAAATATTCCCTGGAAGCAATATTGTCCCCACTGAGAACCACCACAAATCTCACAATTTGTATATTGTGAAATCCATTTAGCTGGTGCCAATCAGGAAGGAGGGAGGGAACAAAGGAAGGAAGGAAGGAAAGAAAGAGAAGAGAAGAAAAAGAAAGAAAGAAAGAAAGAAAGAAAGAAAAGAAAGAAAGAAAGAAAGAAAGAAAGAAAGAAAGAGAGAGAGAGAAAGAAAGGAGAAAGGAGACTAGAATAAATTGGAGTAAAAATATCAAACTATATCGAGTACCTAGTAAATTTAATTTTTGTTTTACTGCGGTATGTGGTATTTTTATGTGCAGGTGCATGTGTGTGTTTTACAGTAACTCCTGGTGGCAAAACGAACAAAACCAGAGTAATCTGGGGAAAGGTAACACGTGCTTATGGAAACAATGGCATGGTTTCTGCCAAAATTGTGAAGCAACCTTCCTGCTAAGGACGTTGGAAACAGAATCCGTGTGATGCTGTACCCCTTAAGGATTTAAACTTATTGAAAAGTAAGTAAATAAAAGTGTGGATTTGTTCTTTTGTAAAAAAGAATGTGCTTCACACACACACATGCACACACATAAATATTCACAGGCGTCTCTCGGTCAAAAAAGCTAGACTCTGGTCCTATGAGCTTTCTCATGGCCTGGCTAGTAGACTATGTGACCTCTTTCATTCAAATGTTATGAGCAGCATCAGAAGGACAGAAGTCATTCAACAGGGGATTTAAGGGCAGTGCTCGTTTTATGTATTTAAATTGCTCCACCGGGAGAAAAAGCTGCCAGAGTTATAGTCAATTACAGAGTTACGATTTAGATATAGAGCACTTACTCTCTTTCTCCCTAGACATATATTTCTTCTCTGTTAGTCCAAAAAGTAAAAATGCAAGTCATACATACAAAAAGATGCTCCAATTTCATTAGCAAATGCAAAATAAAACGACAAGATATCCCTTCACACTCACCAGATTGGTAGACATTAAAAATTCTGACAATATCAATCACTGGCAATGATATGAAGCAACAAGAACTCTCATGCAAAAATGTAAATCGGTATAAATATTTTAGGCATCAATTTGGCCTTATCGAGTAAAGTTAGCATGCATATACTGTATCACTCAGCACTTCCCTGGGGTTATACGCTAAAAAAACGCTTGCACAGGTACATACAACATGAGTAAGATGCTGTGAGCAAGACTGCTCCAGAGAAATTGGTTGTAAAGTAAACCAACCAACCAACCAACCCTGGCAACAACCGGAAGTCCAGAAAAAAAAGAATGGGTAAATAAGTTATGGAATGGTTATATAATGGACTAATATATCACAGTAGAAATTAAACAAACAATAGCTATGTATATCAACATGGTTCAGCCCACAAGTTTAATGTTGAGTGGATGAAGAGAAAGTGGCATTAAGCCTTCAAATGGAAGGAAATTCTAGGGCTTCCCTGGTGGCGCAGTGGTTGAGAGTCCGCCTGTCGATGCAGGGGACACGGGTTCGTGCCCCGGTCTGAGAAGATCCTACATGCCGCGCAGCGGCTGGGCCCGTGAGCCATGGCCGCTGAGCCTGTGCGTCCGGAGCCTGTGCTCCGCAACGGGAGAGGCCACAACAGTGAGAGGCCCGCGTACCGCAAAAAAAAAAAAAAAAAAAAAGGAAGTAAATTCTAACACATGCTACAATATGGATGAACCCTGAGGATATTATGATAAGTGAAACAAGCCACTCCCAAAAAAGGCAAATAATGCTTGATTCCACTTACATGAGGTATCCAACATAGTCAAATTCATAGAGAAAGGAAGTAGAATGGTCATTGCTAGGAGCTGGGGGTAGGGAGAAGGGGAACTGTTGTTTAATGGGTATAGGGTTTCAGTTTTGCAACATAATGTTTTGGAGATTGGTTACTCAATAATACGAATATACTTATTAATACTCATCTGTACACTTGAGAGGATACTAAGTTTTAAGTGTATTTTACCACAATGAAAACTTTAAAAAATTTTTTAAAAGAAAGTTGCAGAAGAATACAGAGTATAATTCAACTTTTATAGATCTCAAACACCTGCAAACTTACCATATAATTCTTAGAGATACAAGCATTCATGGTAAAGCTATTTCATAGGGTAAGGTGATGCCATGAAATGGGAAAGAGCACGTAGGGGTTCTCAATGATGCTAGTTGTGTTCTAACCCTTAAATTGGGTTTTGGATACAGTTTGATGGCTGTACATATATAATGCATATGTCTTATAAATATATAAACTTCTTTTTTCCAAGCCAAAAGGTTGTGCTCTGAATGTCAGAATTGAGATCAGCATGATGGAGTTTATATGAAACCAAGTTCCAGGTTAGAAAATAATTCTGCTGTAATAAAGCAACCGATCTCCTGGTTAGAGTCAGAATTTAGGTGCAGCCTGTTCAATAAAATATGAGCAGTCACTGTTTTCTTATATCCCCTTAGCAACAGCTAAGCACTGGCATAGGAGAATACAGACACATCACAGATGCTCTGGCAGTGTCTCTCTAAACTTTCACCATTAGCCTTACCCAAAATAGAATTCTACTTATAAAAGAAGGGATATTGAGGATACAGGAGAGAACTTAAAGCAATTTTAAAATCGTTTACCATTAAATAAAGTATCATGTCATGTCAGACCAAGATATTAAATTTGTATAATACACTGCAGAAATTTAAAGAGTTTTTTTGGATATTTAAGAAAAGAATGACCTTCTTAGTTCAACAAGGAACAGTGATTTGTCCTCATGTCAAATAAAACTAAAAATTGTTGTCCTATTATCATTCGGAGTTCAGCGAAGGTTGAAGATAACGGATGGGCTCCAAGCTGCCCGTTAGTGTTCCTTCCTCCCAGGAGCTAACTAGAAAAATCTTCAACGTGGGAAGGACTGTGATCCACCCCTACACCCTGGCTCCACAGCTGGTCAAGTCCATGGGTGTTTGCAGCTCCCACCCACAGCCCTGGCCACCATCAGAGAAATTCACCAGCTGAGGCCTTGAGTCCATTGTTCCTCTTAGGTCAATGAGCGCTGCAAAGCATGGCGATGGTTCAGACTGAAGCCAAGAGCAGAATGACCGGCAGTGGATACACAAAGGGAAAATTCAAACCAAGACGGTGCCGTTGAGACAATTTAATCATGTCAGACAACTTGGGCCACTGTTGCAGATGAAGGAGCAAGAAAAAAATTTTATTTTGATTTATAAATAAAATGAGAATAAGGAAGTTGATGAGGACCCCCAGACCACATGCCTCATTTGGTAAGGTGAAAAGGTCATTCTCAATCTATTGTTATCTGTTTATACAGAGTAGCACTGCTTACATCAGAACTTTATTTCTACCAATGGAGGTGGTTAAAATAGATCCTGATGAACAAGTTTAACCACATGAACATCTAGGGAGGTTCACAGTCCTATCTTTCAAAAATTCTCCACTAATTTCCAAAAAAAAATGTTATTAAGGAAATGTAGGAATGTCTCTTTATAGTATTAGACTGACCACAGTTGTTTCCATCAAAATGGAGACAGGCCAGCCAACAACTTAAAGCAGCAAAAGTCCTAAGTGTCCACTTAAGAGCTTCTAACCTTTAGAATGTATGAATCACCACCCACCTCAATCAACGCTTCAATGTACAAAATCTATTTTCACTTGGTTCAATTTTGTCAAAATAAATGCAGGTCTCATAAAACACCAAGAATTTAAAAATATATCTGATAATGGAAAACATCTCAAGTTTAAGGATGTTTTTGCAGAGAAAGCAAGTGTCATCCAGGCTGCGGTGCTCAAGACTTCCTGTAAGAGACAAACCCAATCTTTGGGATGCTACCCCCAAGATAACCTACTGAGACATGAGTTTTTTTAAAAAATTATTTTTCGTAAGTCCTCATCATCACACATTACCCAACTGTATGAAAGGCCAGAGATTTCAAGAGGCCAAAATGAAATCAGACATGATTTACCTAAGTGTGAAATAGCTTTGTAGAGGTCACCAGCAAGATCTCTATCCACAGCCTGAATCAAAGACATTACAATCAGGTGGTGACTTCCTTGGGGTGAGATTAGGGTGAGGGGAGGAAGAGGACAGAAATATACAGCAAGAGCTCCTTGCAGGATGTGGAGTGAGTGTTAATAAAAGAGTGACAATTTCATTCAGAAGAATTTTTTTACTTGGCAAAATAAAATCTAAAGATGCATCTAATGTAAATTGGACGGCATGATAATGGTGACAGAATTAACAAAAACAAAGAAAAATAAATTGGAAAGTGGACAAAAATGATCCTGTAAATAGAGTAAGGAAATATGGAGCTATTTGCCTTTGGTCATTCTTCTACTTTCCAAAGGGACTTTAATGCCAAGTTGTGTTTTCTATACCATAAAGCAGCCAGGAGGAATTAGACACCTATTTCTTTTACCATCAAGTCATGGTTAGTTGACGGTGGCATTACTTATTTTACATTGCGGGTTTATTTTCACCCCAGTTCTATCAAAATTCTATCAAAGTTGAAGCTGCTGAAACCTGAGTGGCTGGGTCCTAGAGCATAGACAGCTGCCAGGGTGTGGGAGAAACAGGCTTGTGTGTGTTCCCCACAAGCCCTTTGCTAAGGGTTCGGCTGTGCATGCACAGAGCAATATGCAAGGCTTACCAGGGGGCTACTGCGACCAGGCTGAGAACCAGAAATATTGAGATCAAGCAGTGCTGCGTAATTTTTGAATTCTGGCTCAAACAGACGAGAGAGACCTTGGTAATATCCCAGCATCCAATATTGACACTGCTGAAACACCAGAAGGGCTGTGTCTTAGGAGAAAGGACCATAACTTAAAGTACGACTTCCACTATACCTGTCTTTACCAACTGTAAAACTACACCTCGTCAACATCCACAGGGGAGACAAAGTTTGAAGATTTGTCAATTTGAAGAGCTTAGGAAACACCTTGGGCTTTCCACAGATCCAATCTAACAAAGTATGGAAAAGCTTAATACAAATTTCATCATTCAGAAACTGAACTTCATACAAGACCAGACATCCATACATTTTAGAGAAAGAAAACAGAATCCAGTTTCTACAGCATATCACCTACAATTTCCAATCAGTCAGACCTTACTGTACATGTGAAGAAACACACACACACACAAAAAAGTCTGTTATCAAGAGGAAAAATAGTCAATACAAATAGATCCTGGGGCCATCTATATGTTGGAATTAGCAGACAAAGCTGGGGATTTTTATTACTGCTCTATCAGTAAATAGATCAAGTAGGCAAAAAATCAGTAAGGATATAGAAGATCTGAAAGAAGACTACCCACCAACTTCACCTAACTGACAGCTACAGATCATTTTATTCAACTGTATTATACATATTTGTTTTGATAGCACATGAACATCGAGATAAGACCATAATGCTTAACCATAAAATAAGTTCAATAAATTGCAAAAATTTGGAAACTGACAAAATGTGTGTTCTGATGATAAAAGAGTTAAATTAGAAATCAGCAACACTAAGATATTTAAAAATTCTCAAATGTTTGAAAATTAAACAAATATGCTTTTAAATAATCCACGGATTAAAGGAGTCAATATAAATCAGAAAACATTTCAAAATAAATGATAATGAAACAGAACACATCAGAATGTGCAAAAGATAAGTGTAATGCTTAGAGGAAAGTTTATAACTCTAAATGACTAAATTTTAAAAAGAGGAAGATTTTAAATCTGTTATCTAAGTGTCTACCTTAAGAATTGAGGAAAGGAGAATCAAATTAATCCCAAAGTGAATAGAAAGAAGGAAATAATAAATATAAGAGCACAGATCAACACAAAGAAAACAGAATATTAACAAACATTTTTGTCTTTGAAAAGATTATTAAAAATGATAAACTCCTAGCAAGACTAATTATGGAAAAATGAACACATAAATTACTGATATCAGAATTACCAAAAAAATTCCCTCAGGAGGAAGAGGAAACAGAAAATCTGAATGACTCTGTATCTATTAAAGAATTTGAATCTATAATCAAAAAGCTTTCCACAAAGAAAACTTTATGCCCAGATAACTTCCCTGGTGGATTCTATCAACCACTTAAGAAGAAAGCAATATCAATCTGACACAAACACTTGAAGACAATCTAATAAATGGGTAGAAGATCAGAACAGACATTGCACAAAAGAAGGTATGTAAATGGATAACGACCCATGAAAGGTGCTTATCATCATTAGTCAATCAGGAAATGTGATGTAAAAACCACGAGATACTAATACATACTCATTAGAATGTCCATAATCAAAAAACCCAACAATACCAAGTATTGACAAGAACGCAGAGCAACTGAACTCTCACACATTATAGGTAGGAGTATAAAATGGTACCATCACTTTAGAAACAATTCAGCAATTTTTTGTAAAGTTATATATGCACTTACTCTATGACCAAGAATATTCACCCAAAAGAAATGAAAACACATGTCAACACCATAGCCTCTGCTGAAAATTCAGAATAGCTTTAAGCATAATAGTTCCAAACTGTAAACCACTCAAATTTCCATAATTCAGGCAGATGATTTCATATGCCGGATCACATATACAACTATCTATTCAACATCCCACTTATTTCTGCCTAAAAAGAGACATAGGGAGGGAGGGAGGGTGGGGGGGGGGAGAGGGAGAGAGAGAGAGAGAGAGAGAGAGAGAGGGAAAGAGAGAGAGAGAGAGAGAGAGAATAAGAGGGAAAGAAAGTAGTTCAGGCAAATGTGTATCCTAACTTCAGTCTTGGTATCCTTTTGACGGTTACTGAATGAGGTCAAATTAGTGTTAGTTCAAGTTCTTCAACTTGGTCCCAAGGTTTAACACCCAAAGGCGGTAGCCTGGTAAAATGAATAACAGATAGTTTAGTAACCTGTTTCCCAAACGTCTCTTGAACATCCTATGTGAGAGGTGGAAATGTCTGGAAAGCTACACAAAACCAGCTTCAAACTTGATTGTATTCTGTTTTGAAGATGTAAAATTCTGCTAAAGATATTGCAAATATTTCTCTATCTACAGAGAACAATCTTACCTATGAAGAAATCCTAAAAAATGTACCAAAAATTTATGAGAATTAATGTGACTTATACAACATTACACATCTCCCTACTTCGTAAGGGAGATATATAATAAATGTTCATTGGATACTATTTACTTCGTGTTTCCCCAAAGCCAAAGGAATCTGAGTCACTGGAAAATTTCTTAGTTATTTTTATATTTCAGGTTCTTATAGGCCAGTCATATCTGGATCTTCATAGAAACCCAACAAGGCAGATTATTATTTAAAAGAAGCCAAGAAAATATGATATAAAAGAGATAACTAAAAATGAGTACTGTTATAGCCTGATTTCAGGGCTGGCTTTTATTCACAGATATAATTTTGTTTCTCTTGTGTAACCACAGATATTGACCCCTCAGGACAGAGATGTGAAAAGATTCACATTCTTTAGACACAGATTCTAACTCATCCTAATGGTTGCCTATAGCTGTGTTTCTTTCTTTCTTTACTTTTCTTTTTTTACAACTCTAAGATTTTTACATCACTAATGGAAAAATTTCAAAGGAATCTGATTTTGAGATTAAAAACAACCACCACCCCCCAGCAAATAAACAGTCCATTTTCTTTGCAACCGTATCTTGTCTAAACATAAACACTTACATAATACTTTACATTTTTTAGAAATACTCTGACATACTTTATTAGATATGACTATCAAATAATGGTGTAAGATATTATTATCCTTTTATTTTTTACAATTGGGGAAACTGAGGCTCAGAGGGTTTAAATGATATCCCCAGGGTAAGAAAGCCAGACAATGGCAATGCCAAGTCTAAACTCTAGGATTCCTGACTCAATCTGTTTCTCTATCAAATATAGCCCAAAATATTTTAATGGTAAATATGAAATTAGGAAGGGCCTCAAATCCCTTACCTTGCTGGTACACTTACAAGATAAGACTGGGAGCATGTGTTCTCTACTGGTAGAGCAGTTGATGAATTTGAGCCCAAAATTCAAAATTTGTAACATTTTAGGTATTCCTTTAAAAAACTTTTTTTAAGTTAAAAGGTTTCCTAGCTCCTAGTACCTTAATAATTACTAATCTGTTATTAAATCACATTTTTAGGGAAAAGAAAAACATTTAAATTATAATAAAGATCCTAACCACCCACAGCCTCAAAGAGGCTACATTAGTAACAGAAGACCTGTCTTTTCAGATAATAAACACATAAAAGGAACCTGAATCTGAACTTTGCGTCTCTCCTGTTGGTTCAGCTGTCCCCAGTGTAAGTCCACTGTTTGGTTTTCAAGTGGTTGACAGCTTCAACCTCAGAGAACACACACAACTTCTCACTACTGCCCTCTAGTGAACATGTTATAAATGAAACAAATGGATCAAAGCCCAGCAGATGCCTCCTTCTGACCCTCTGGTCTGCAAGCACATGTTGGCCTCTGACTGATCTGGCTGCTTCCACAATCACTCTCCCCAGGCGTGCTGAACACAGAGCTGGTGTGTTTCAGAAAGGGCTCTGAGGAAAAAGCAACTGATTGGCAGGGTCAGGCAAACGTGTCCACTGGTGGCAATCCTTTTGAATGAATGAACAAGACATCAGATTTTCAAAGAAGTGTGTTTTAGGAAGATCTTGTTTTCTGATCCAAATATGAAGACACCCATGATGACCCGCACGAAGTTAGCAATAAGAGTGACACTTGGCACTAAGGGTGCTGGAAATCAGGGAAGCTTACTACTGTGTCACTGGAGTGTCAGATGTTTTTTTTTTTTCTTTTTCTCACTCTTTGTAAAGACCAGGCAGGTGATAACAGGGGCCAACCTCAGGATAATGATTTATCTACTAACAGCTGTAGACTCTACAACTACCCTCGGCAGTAAAGGCATGACCGACACTATCATATCCAGAATGGAATCAGAAATACAAGTCATTACATTTCAAATAACAGGCAACGCTTCACGTTTGTTGAAGTGATTATGGGAAATAACTATTTTGTCTGGGCACCCAAATTACACAAATAATCCACTACCCATGGGTATAAAAACTGCTAATATTTCAGCGATTTGAAAGGCAGCTCCATTTTGAGCTGATTGCACAAATGAGCTACATAAGCACACAGCTTCAAACAGGGATACAGTGGAGAGATATTCCGGGATAAAACCAGGGGTGAGAAGTTCATTTCCTTCCTTCTCTCATTGCTCCTTCATCAAACATAGTCAGTCACTAATTGACCACTATTCCTGGTTCAGCTGTGTGTCAGAGTTCCGTTCGGTGCATCAAATGTTCATCAAGTACCTCCTAAGTGCCAAACACAGGACTACGTGCTGAAGATACAAAGATGAACAAGACGCTTTTCCCGAACGTGTGGAGGTCAAGTCTATAAACGAGCTGAGGAGTTTGAGAGAAGCAGTTCTCATTCTACTTTGCCCCTATATTGCTTCTGAGACTCCCCCTTGGTGAAGTCCCTCATCTTCAAATCTACTCTCCATCACTATCCTCATCTAAAGATTTCAGCTTAGGGGCTTTATAACAGTGCAATGTGAAGTACAGAACTCAAAGAACACCCAGTTTCCTTGGTTGAAGGAAGTAGAAATGCTTCCTTCCAAAAACAGCAACTTAAGCAAATAGGAGATGATAGTGTGGGATGATAAGAGAGAGAGAAGAGAAGGAAAGGTGGCGTGGGTGACCCATCCCAAAGAGTTCTCTTTCCAGTTGAATTTCCAGGCAGTGAGTTAAGGACTAATGAGTTAATTAGTGACTGTGGCTCCCTACGATCATTAGCATCCTGGGGAAACCAGCAGGTGCCAGACCCTCTGCTATTCTCAAGAACACGATGCAGACATATGAGTTCCTTGGAACAAACCTGAAGCCTGCAGCAAAGGGCAAATCTGCTGGAATAATTCCTCTAATTCCACCACGTATCGGTGCCTGTGATAGGATAATTAGAGGCAACTGGAAAAGCAAGAGATTCTCTAATATAGTGGCTGAATTTTACTTTCCCCTGGATTACAGTCTGGCTACTGGTGAAAAAGAGGCCTCTCTACCTTGAAAAATCATTTTGCTTCTGAGACTACTGAACTGACAGCATATTACCAGACTGAGTTGGTGTAAAAGGTGAAGATGACAAGAGTTCAGGCTATGGTTTGCCCACTTGCTGCTCCAAGAAGGGACAAGTAGGCAGTCACCAGACTGACAACACATCTCCTTTTCCTGATGTTGGCATGTTTCCAGTGGTCAGATATCTCTGAGCATCCACAGAGCACACTTTCAGGTTCAGAACACAGGCACACCTCAGAGATATTGCTGGTTCGGTTCCAGACCACGGCAATAAAGCAAATATCACAATAAAGCTGGTCACATGAATTTTTTGGTTTCCCAGTGCACATAAAAGCTATGTTTACACTATATTGTCTCTTAAGTATGTGATTGCATTATGTCTTAAAAAAAATCAATGTAGGGCTTCCCTGGTGGCGCAGTGGTTGAGAGTCCGCCTGCCGATGCAGGGGGCACGGGTATGTGTCCCGGTGCGGGAAGATCCCACATGCCGCAGAGCGGCTGGGCCCGTGAGCCATGGCCGCTGAGCCTGAGCGTCCGGAGCCTGTGCTCCGCAACGGGAGAGGCCACAGCAGTGAGAGGCCCGCGTACCGCAAAAAAAAAAAAAATTTTTAAAAATCAATGTACATACCTTAATTTTAAAATACTTTATTGCTAAAAAATCCCAGCCATCATTTGAGCTTTCAGTGAGTAGTAATGTTTCTGCGAGAGTAACATCAAAGATCACTAATCACAGATCATCATAACAAATATAATAATGAAAAAGTTTGAAATACTGCGAGAATTACCAAAATGTGACACAAAGACAGGAAGTGAGAAACTGCTATTGGAAAATGGTCCTGATGGGCTTGCTGGATGCAGGGTTGCCACAAACCTTCAATTTGTAAAAAAAAGCAATATCTGCAAAGTGCAATAAAGCAAAGTGTAATAAAAAGAGGTATGCCTGTAACCAAGAATGGGTAAGAAAAGTATACCGATATTTTCTTTTGTATACAGCAACCAACACTCAGGTGCCCAGCTTTTTAAATTAAATTTTACTTTTTAAGCAAAAATAGTTCACTTACAACCCACCTTTTACTCTGCACAGTTTAAATTTTGAAAGCTAGAATCTGAAATATAGCCTAGTCTCATGCCTTTCCCTTAGATTATTTGCCTAAGGTCAAGAGTGAGTTAGGACACTGACAAGATCTAACCAATGTTCCATCACAATTTCGTTCAATTCAAGAAATTATAATTTCAGTACAGCATAGTATTATTTGGTTGGCTCTTGAAGTGACCATAATAACTCAAGGAATACACCTGCCCTTGCTTTTAGTCCTCTGATTTGTTTAAAAACACAAAAACAAAAAATGGAGCATGAGCTGAAAGCAGCTATTACTCTAATGCAGAATATTCTAGGTGAAAGTATAAGATGGTTTATCCCTCTGGCACAGTCCACTGTAAAAGTGAAAACTCTCCCACCACAATTAACAGTCGCTCTGTCTCATTATCTCTGACCAAGTTTTTTGAATTATTTTCTAATTAATTCATTAATTGTGGCATTAGCCACAGTTTTTCATTCTTTAACCCATTTTCATGAGGAATCATACATAAATTTTCCAATCTATACAATGCTTCACAAAGAGAGAATTTATAAACACACTTAAACCAGAAGTGAAGTAGAAGACATTCCAGTACTTAATACTTAGCATGAGAAATATTGTTCGGAGTAACTCCCAGGGAAGCCATTTGTTGCCTTCAGCAGTGGACAAAGATTAAAGTTCAGGTTTTCTTTCTTTTTAATGATGGTGACAACTTGTTTCCCAATTGCAAATCAATCAATGTAAATCAATATGGTAGGTATAAATTATTGCCATACAGGGTGCCTTCAAGATGGCAGAGGAGTAAGATATGGAGATCACCTTCCTCCCCACAAATACATCAGAAATACATCTACACGTGGAACAACTCCTACAGAACACCTACTGAACGCTGGCAAAACACCTCAGACTTCCCAAAAGGCAAGAATGTCCCCACGTACCTGGGTAGGGCAAAAGAAAAAAGGACAAACATAGACAAAAGAATAGGGACGGGACCTGCGCCTTGGGGAGGGAGCTGTGAAGGAGGAAAAATTTCCACACACTAGGAAGCCCCTTCGCGGGTAGAGACTGCGGGTGGCGGAGGGGGGAAGCTTCGGAGCCGCGGAGGAGAGCGCAGCAACAGGGGTGCGGAGGGCAAAGCGGGGAGATTCCCGCACAGAGGATCAGGGCCGACCGGCACTCACCAGCCCGAGAGGCTTGTCTGCTCACCCACCGGGGCGGGCGGGGCTGGGAGCTGAGGGTTGGGCTTCGGTCGGATCCCAGGGAGAGGACAGGGGTTGGCTGCGTGAACACAGCCTGAAGGGGCTAGTGAGCCACAGCTAGCCGGAAGGGAGTCCAGGAAAAACTCCAGACCTGCCTAAGAGGCAAGAGACCATTGTTTTGGGGTGCCTGAGGAGACGGGATTCAGAGCACCGCCTAAATGAGCTCCAGAGACGGGTGCGAGCCGCGGCTACCAGCACGGACACTAGGGGCAGGCATGAAATGCTAAGTCTGCTGCTGCAGCCACCAAGAAGCCTGTGTGCAAGCAGAGGTCACTCTCCACACCTCCCCTCCCGGGAGACTGTGCAACCCGCCACTGCCAGGGTCCCACGACCCAGGGACAACTTCCCCAGGAGAACACACGGCACGCCTCAGGCTGGTGCAACGTCACACCAGCCTCTGCCATGGCAGGCTCGCCCCGCATTCCGTACCCCTCCCACCCCCCAGCCTGAGTGAGCCAAGCCCCCTAATCAGGTGCTCCTTTAACCCTGTCCTGTCTGGATGGGGAACAGACGCCCTCAGGGACCTACATGCAGAGGTGGGTCCAAATCCAAAGCTGAGCCCCGGGAGCTGTGCAAACAAAGAAGAGAAAGGGAAATCTCTCCCAGCAGCCTCAGGAGCAGCGGATTAAATCTCCACAATCAATTTGATGTACCTGCATCTACGGAATACCTGAATAGACAACGAATCATCCCAAATTGAGGAGGTGGACTTTGGGAGCAACTGTAGACTTGGGGTTTGCTTTTTCCATCTAATTTGTTTCTGGTTTTATGTTTATCTTAGTTTAGTATTTGGAGTTTATTATCATTGGTAGATTTATTAATTTGGTTGTTCTCTTTCTTTTTTTATTTATACGTATATTTTTTTCTTTTTTCTCTTTTTTTGTGAGTGTGTACATGTATGCATCTTTGTGTGATTTTGACTGTATAGCTTTGCTTTTGCCATTTGTCCTAGGGTTCTGACTGTCCGTGTTTTGCTTTGTTTTTTTGTTTTTTTAGTATTGTTTTCAGTACTTGTTATCATTGCTGGAATTGAGTTTTGCTTTGGTTGCACTCTTCATTCTTTCTCTCTTTTTTTAAATTACTTTTTCATTTTTAATAATTTTTTTCCATTTTAATAACTTTATTTTCTTTCTTTCTTTTTCTGCCTTTTCTTCTGAGCTGTGCGGCTGACAGGGTGTTGGTGCTCTGGCCAGGTGTCAGGCCTGAGCCTTTGAGGTGGGAGAGCTGAGCTCAGAACACTGGACCACCAGAGACCCCCCGGCACCACGTACTATCAAATAATGAAAGCTCTCCCAGAGATCTCCATCTCACCGCTAAGACGCAGCTCCACTCAACAACCAGCAAGATACAGTGCTGGACACCCTATGCCAAACAACTAACAAGACAGGAACACAACCCCACCCATTAGCAAAGAGGCTGCCTAAAATCATAATAAGTTCACAGACACCCCAAAACACACCACGGGACGTGGTCCTGCCCATCAGAAAGACAAGATCCAGCCTCATCCACCAGAACAAAGGCAGCAGGCCCCTTCACCACGAAGCCTATACAACCAACTAACCAACCTTACACACTAGGAGCAGACATCAAAAACAACAGGAACTACCAACCTGCAGCCTGTGAAATGGAGACCCCAAACACAGTAAGTTAAGCAAAGTGAGAAGACAGAGAACACACAGCACATGAAGGAGCAAGGTAAAAACCCACCAGACCTAACAAATGAAGAGGAAATAGGCAGTTTACCTGAAAAAGAATTCACAGTAATGATAGTTAACATGATTCAAAATCTTGGAAATAGAATGCAGAAAACACGAGAAACGTTTAACAACAAACTAGAAGAACTAAAGAGCAAACAAACAATGATGAACAACAGAATAAATGAAATTAAAAATTCTCTAGAAAGACTCAATAGTAGAAAAACTGAAGCAGAAGAACGGATAAGTGACCTGGAAGATAAAATGGTGAAAATAGGGCTTCCCTGGTGGCGCAGTGGTTGAGAGTCTGCCTGCCGATGCAGGGGATGCAGGTTCGTGCCCCGGTCCGGGAAGATCCCACATGCCATGGAGCGGCTGGGCCCATGAGCCATGGCCACTGAGCCTGCGCGTCTGGAGCCTGTGCTCCGCAATGGGAGAGGCCACAACAGTGAGAGGCCCGCGTACCGCAAAAAAAAAAAAAAAAAAAAAAAAAAGGTGAAAATAACTACCACAGAGCAGAATAAAAAAAAAAAAAGAATGAAAAGAATTGAGGACAATCTCAGAGGCCTCTGGGACAACATTAAATGCACCAACATTCCAATTCTAGGGGTCCCAGAAGAAGAAAAGAAAAAAAAGAGGGACTGAGAAAATATTTGAAGAGATTACAGTTGACAACTTCCCTAACATGGGTAAGGAAATAGTCAATGAAGTCCAGGAAGTATGGACAGTCCCATACAGGAAAAATCCAAGGAAAACGTGCCAAGACACATATTAATAAAACTATCAAAAATTAAGTACAAAGAAAAAATGTTGAAAGCAGCAAGGGAAAAACAACAAATAACATATAAGGGAATACCCATAAGGTTAACAGCTGATCTTTCAGCAGAAACTCTGCAAGCCAGAAGGGAGTGGCATGATATACTTAAAGTGATGAAAGGGAAAAACCTACATACGACCAAGATTACTCTACCCAGCAAGTATCTCATTCAGATTCGATGGAGAAATTAAAAGCTTTACAGCTAAGAGAATTAAGCACCACCAAACCAGCTCTACAACAAATGCTAAAGGAACTTCTCTAGGCAGGAAACACAAGAGAAGGAAAAGACCTACAATAACAAACCCAAAACAATTAAGAAAATGGTAATAGGAACATACATATCGATAACTACCTTAAATGTAAATGGATTAAATGCTCCAACCAAAGGCACAGACTGGTTGAACAGATGCAAAAACAAGACCCGTACATATGCTGTCTACAAGAGACCAACTTCAGACATAGGGACACATACAGACTGAAAGTGAGGAGATGGAAACAGATATTCCAGGCAAATGGAAATCAAAAGAAAGCTGGAGTACCAATTCTCATAACCGACAAAACAGACTTTGAAATAAAGACTATTACAAGAGACAAACAAGGACACTACATAACGGTCAAGGGACGAATCCAAGAAGAAGATATAACAATTGTAAATATTTACGCACCCAATATAGGAGCACCTCAACACATAAGGCAAATGCTAACAGCCATAAAAGGAGAAATCGACAGTAACACAATCATAGTAGGGGACTTTAACACTCCATTTTCACCAATGGACAGATCATCCAAAATGAAAATACATAAGGAAACACAAGCTTTAAATGATACATTAAACAAGATGGACTTAATTGATATTTATAGGACATTCCATCCAAAAACAACAGAATACAGTTTCTTCTCAAGTGCTCATGGAACATTCTCCAGGATAGATCATATCTTGGGTCACAACTAAAGCCTTGGTAAATTTAAGAAAATTGAAATCGTATCAAGTATCTTTTCCGACCACAACGCTTGGAGACTAGATATCAATTACAGGAAAAAATCTGTAAAAAATACAAACACATGGAGCTAAACAGTACACTACTTAATAACCAAGAGATCACTGAAGAAATCAAAGAGGAAATCAAAAAATACATAGAAACAAATGACAATGAAAACACAACAACCCAAAACCTATGGGATGCAGCAAAAGCAGTTTTAAGAGGGAAGTTTATAGCAACACAATCCTACCTCAAGAAACGAGAAACATTTCAAACAACCTAACCTTACACCTAAAGCAAAGAGAGAAAGAAGAACAAAAAAACCCCAAAGTTAGCAGAAGGAAAGAATCATAAAGATCAGATCAGAGAGGTTGGATCCAGATGGTGGAGTAGAAGGTAGTGCTCTCACTCCCTCTTGCGAGAACACAGGAATCACAACCAACTGCTGAACAGTCATTGACAGGAAGACACTGGAACTCACCAAAAAAGATACCCCACATCCAAAGACAAAGGAGAAGCCATAATGAGACAGTAGGAGGGGCGCAATCACAGTAAAATCAAATCCCACAACTGCTGGGTGGGTGACTCACAAACTGGGGAACACTTATATCACAGAAGTCCACCCACTGGAGTGAAGGTTCTGAGCCCCATGTCAGGCATCTGAGCCTGGGGGTCTGGCAACGGGAGGAGGAATCCCTAGAGAATCAGACTTCAAGGGCAGGCGGGATTTGATTGCAGGGCTTTGACAGGACTGGGGCAAACACAGACTCCACTCTTGGAGGGCACACAGAAAATGGTGTGCACCTTGGGACCCAGGGGAAGGAGCAGTGACCCAACGGAGACAAAACCAGACCTATCTGCTATTTTTGGAGGGTCTCCTGCAGAGTTGGCGGGTGGCTCTCTATCACCGTGAGGACAAGGACACTGGCAGAAGAAGTTCTGGGTAGTACTCCTTGGCATGAACCCTCCCAGAGTCTGCCACTAGCCCCATCAAAGAGCCCAGGTAGGCTCCAGTGTTGGGTCGCCTCTGGCCAAACAACCAACAGGGAGAGGACCCAGCCCTACCAATCAGCAGACAAGCGGACTGAAGTTTTACTGAACTCTGCCCGCCAGAGCAACAGCCAGCTTTACCCACCACCAGTCCCTCCCACCAGGAAACTTGCACAAGCCTCTTAGATAGCCTCATCCACCAGAGAGCAGACAGCAAAAGCAAGAAGAACTACAATCCTGCAGCCAGTGGAACAAAAACCACATTCACAGAAAGATAGACAAGATGAAAAGGCAGAGGGCTATGTACCAGATGAAGGAACAAGATAAAACCCCAGAAAAACAACTAAATGAAGTGAAGATAGGCAACTTTCCCGAAAAAGAATTCAGAATAATGATAGTGAAGATGATCCAAGACCTCGGAAAAAGAATGGGGGCAAAGATTGAGAAGATGGAAGAAATGTTTACCAAAGATATAGAAGAATTAAAGAACAAACAGAGATGAACAATACAATAACTGAAATGAAAAACACACTAGAAGGAATCCTAGCAGAATAACTGAGGCAGAAGAACGAATAAGTGACCTGGAAGACAGAATGGTGGAATCCACTGCTGCAGAACAGAATAAAGAAAAAAGAATGAAAAGAAATGAAGACAGCCCAAGAGACCTCTGGGACAACATTAAACACAACAGCATTTGCATTGTAGGGGTCCCAGAAGGAGAAGAGAGAGAGAAAAGACCCAAAAAAATATTTGAAGAGATTATAGTCAAAATGGGAAAGGAAATAGCCACCCAAGCCCAGCAAGCACAGAGAGTACCATACAGGATAAACCCAAGGAGAAACATGCCGAGACACATAGTAATCAAATTGGCAAAAATTAAAGAAAAATTATTCAAAGCAGCAAGGGAAAAACGACAAACAACATAAAAGGGAACTCCCATCAGGTTAACAGCTGATTTCTCAGCAGCAACTCTACAAGCCAGAAGGGAGTGGCATGATATACTTAAAGTGATGAAAGGGAAGAACCTACAACCAACATTACTCTACCCAGCAAGGATCTCATTCAGATTTGATGGAGAAATCAAAACCTTTACAGACAAGCAAAAGCTAAGAGAATACAGCACCACCAAACCAGCTCCAAAACAAATTCTAAAGGAGCTTCTCTAAGTGGGAAACACAAGAGAAGAAAAGGACCTACAAAAACAAACCCCAAAAAATTAAGAAAATGGTAATAGGAACATACATATAGATAATTACCTTAAATGTAAATGGGTTAAATGCTCCCACCAAAAGACACAGACTGGCTGAATGGATACAAAAATAAGATTCACATATATGCTATCTACAAGAGATGCATTTCAGACCTAGGGACACACACAGACTGAAACTGAGGGGATGGAAAAGATATTCCAAGCAAAACGAAATCAAAAGAAAGCTGAAGTAGCAATACTCATATCAGATAAAATAGACCTTAAAATAAAGAATGTTACAAGAGACAAGGAAGGACACTATAATGATCAAGGGATCAAACCAAGAAGAAGATATAACAATTATAAATATATATGCACCAAACATAAGAGCACCGCAATACATAAGGCAAGTGCTAACAGCTATAAAAGAGGAAATCGGCAGTAACACAATAATCCTGGGGGACTTTAACACCTCACTTACACCAATGGACAGATCATCCAAACAGAAAATTAACAAGGAAACACAGCTTTAAATGACACAATAGACCAGATAGGTTTAATTGATATTTATAGGACATTCCATCCAAAGACAGCATATTATACTTTCTTCTCAAGTGCGCAAGAAACAATCATCAGGATAGATACAACTTGGGTCACAAATCAAGCCTCAGTAAATTTAAGAAAATTGAAATCATACCAAGCATCTTTTCGGGCCGCAACACTATGAGATAAGAAATCAAGTACAGGGGGAAAAACGTAAAAAACACAAACACATGGAGGTTAAACAATACATTACTAAATAACCAAGAGATCACTGAAGAAATCAAAGAGGAAATTAAAAAACACCTAGAGACAAATGACAATGAAAACACAACAATCTAAAACCTATGGAATGCGGCAAAACCAGTTCTAAGAGGAAGTTTATAGCAATACAATCCTACCTCAAGAAACAAGAAGAATCTCAAATAAACAATCTAACTTTACACCTAAAGGAACTAGAGAAAGAAGAACAAACAAAAGTCAAAGTTAGCAGAAGGAAAGAAATCATCAAGATCAGAGCAGAAATAAATGAAATAGAAACAAAGAAAATAGCAAGAATCAATAAAACTAAAATCTGGTTCTTTGAGAAGATAAACAATATTGATAAACCATTATCCAGACTCATCAAGAAAAAAAGGGAGAGGACTAAAATCAATAAAATTGGAAATAAAAAAAGAGAAGTTACAAAAGACACCACAGAAATACAAAACATCCTAAGAGACTACTACAAGCAACTCTATGCCAATAAAATGGACAACCTGGAAGAAATGGACAAATTCTTAGAAAAGCACAACCTTCCAAGACTGAACCAGGAAGAAACAGAAAATATGAAGAGACCAATCACAAGTAATGAAATTGAAACTGTGATTAAAAATCTTCCAGCAAACAAAAGTCCAGAACCAGATGGCTGCACAGGTGAATTCTATCAAACATTTAGAGAAGAGCTAACACACACCCTTCTCAAACTCTTCCAAAAAACTGCAGAGGAAGGAACACTCCCAAATTCATTCTATGAGGCCACCATCACCCTGATACCAAAATCAGACAAAGATACTACAAAATAAAGAAAATTATAGACCAATATCACTGATGAATATAGATGCAAAAATCCTCAAGAAAATACTAGCAAACAGAATCCAACAGCACATTAAAAGGATCATACACCATGATCAAGTGGGGTTTATCCCAGGAATGCAAGGATTCTTCAATATACGCAAATTAATCAATGTGATACACCATATTAACAAATTGAAGAATAAACACCATATGATCATCTCAAAAGATGCAGGGAAAGCTTTTGACAAAATTCAATGCCATTTATGATAAAAACTCTCCGAAAAGTGGGCATAGAGGGAACCTGCCTCAACGTAATACAGGCCATATACAACAAACCCACAGCAAACATCATTCTCAATGGTGAAAAACTGAAAGCATTTCCTCCAAGATCAGGAATAAGACAAGAATGTCGGCTTTCATCACTATTATTCAACATAGTTTTGCAAGTCCTAGCCATGGCAATCAGAGAATAAAAAGAAAAAAAAAAAGGAATACAAATTGGAAAAGAAGAAGTAAAACTGTCACTGTTTGCAGAAAACATGATACTATACACAGAGAATCCTAAAGATGCCACCAGAAAACTACTAGAGCTAATCAATGAATCTGGTAAAGTGGCAGGATAAAAAATTAACGCACAGAAATCTCTTGCATTCGTATACAGTAATGATGAAAAATCTGAAAGAGAAATTAAGGAAACACTCCCATTTACTACTGCAACAAGAAGAATAAAATACCTAGGAATAAACCTACCTAGGAAGACAAAAGACTTGTATGCAGAAAACTATAAGACACTGATGAAAGAAATTAAAGATGATACCAACAGATGGAGAGATATACCGTGTTTCTGGATTGGAAGAATCAATATTGTGAAAATGACTATCCTACCCAAAGCAATCTACAGATTCAATCCAATCCCTATCAAATTACCAATGGCATTTTTTATGGAACTGGAACAAAAAATCTTCTAATTTGTAGGGACACAGCAAAGACCTCGAATAGCCAAAACAGTCTTGAGGGAACAACATGGAGATGGGAGAATCAGAGTCCCTTACTTAAGACTATGCTACAAAGCTACAGTAAGCAACACAGTATGGTACTGGCACAAAAACTGAAATATAGATCAATGGAACAGGATAGAAATCTCAGAGATAAACCCACGCACATGTAGTCAACTAATCTCTGACAAAGGAGGCAAGGATAAACAATGGAGAAAAGACAGTCTCTTCAATAAGCGATGCTGGGAAAACTGGACAGCTACATGTAAAAGAAGGAAATTAGAACACTCCCTATCACCATACGCAAAAATAAACTCAAAATGGATTAGAGACCTAAATGTAAGACCAGACACTATAAAACTCTTAGAGAAAAACATAGGAAGAACGCTCTTTGGCATAAATCAGAGCAAGATCTTTTTGATCCACTTGCTAAAGTAATGGAAATAAAAACAAAAATAAACAAATGGGACCTAATGAAACTTAAAAGTTTTCGTACAGCAAAGGAAACCATAAACAATACGAAAAGACAACCCTCAGAATGGGAGAAAATATTTGCAAAGGAAGCAACTGACAAAGGAGTAATCTCACAAATATATAAACAGCTCATGCAGCTCAATACTAAAAAAACAAACACCCCAATCCAAAAATGGGCAGAAAACCTAAATAGACATTTCTCCAAAGAGGACATACCAATGGCCAACAGGCACATGAAAAGCTGCTCAACATCACTAATTATTAGAGAAATGCAAATCAAAATTACCATGAGGTATCACCTCATAACAGTTAGAATGGGCATCCTCAGAAAATCTACAAACAACAAATGCTGGAGAGGGTGTGGAGAAAAGGGAACCCTCTTGCACTGTTGATGGGAACGTAAATTGATACAGCCACTATGGAGAACAATGTGGAGGCTCCTTAAAAACCTAAAAATAGAATTACCATATGACCCAGCAATCCCACTACTGGGTATATACCCAGAGAAAACCATAATTCAAAAAGACACATGCACCCCAATGTTCACTGCAGCTCTATTTACAATAGCCAATACATGGAAGCAACCTAAGTGTCCATCGACAGATGAATGGATAAAAAAGATGTGGCACATATATACAACGGAATAGTACTCAGCCATAAAAACAAACAATATTGAGTTATTTGTAGCAAAGTGGAGGGACCTAGAGACTGTCATACAGAGTGAAGTAAGTCAGAAAGAGAAAAACAATACTGTATGCTAACACATATATATGGAATCTAAGAAAAAAAATGGTTCTGATTTACCTAGGGGCAGGACAGGAATAAAGACAGAGATGTAGAGAACGGACTTGGCAGGGGGAAGGGGAAGCTGGGACGAAGTGAGAGAGTACCAAATGTAAAATAGATAGCTAGTGGGAAGCAGCCGCATAGCACAGGGAGATCAGCTCGGTGCTTTGTGTCCACCTATAGGGGTGGGATAGAGAGGGTGGGAGGGAGACCCAAGAGGGAGGAGATATCAGGATATATGTAAATGCATAGCTGATTCACTTTGTTATACAGCAGAAATTAACACACCATTGTAAAGCAATTATACTGCAATAAAGATGTTAAAAAAAGAAAAATTATTGCCAGATGCTATTCCACACAAAATAAAACATACTTTAAATGTGAGGAAGTGTTGAATCATGTTTCCCAACCATCATCAATGGACAGGTAAGGCAAATTTGGGGCAGCTTGCACCGTCTTCCTCCATCCCCCATTAGCCACTCTGTCCTAGTTCCCCTTCAACACTTTTCTCTCCCTCATTCATGGCATCTGCTTTGGAAAATAGTAAGCAGGCCTTCCTTGGCAGGGATAGTCTGGTTTTCATGAAACCATTGATTATGTATCATTGGTCCTCTAAACAGCCATACTTTGATATAATGGTGGATAAGCCTCCCAAGTCATTGCATGATGGCAATGTCTGATATACAGTGGCTCACGTTTGGGATATTGCTATCTTCATCTGTTCAGTGAAGTTTATTTGAGAATGTGAATACGATATTGCATTTTATCATGATTATCTTACAGGAATGAAGAGAAGACACAATGAAAGCTCTGATACTACTGATAAGGAACACAGATTGTTAAACAAAATAGCATATCTCTAGCCTCAACTGAACGCTTATTAGAACTAAGAAGATGTCTGTTTAATTTTGAAGAAAGAACAAAATTTGAGAATATATCCCAAATATTAAAACCATATCATTGAAGATTATAGGTAAAATGTAATTAGGGACTTAATTTTTTAAAATCCCTATATAAATAGAAATCCCTTGAAACATATAAGTCTATTTTTCAATTTTCCCACGTTTGACATCTTCAGAAACACATTATATGTGAAAATAGAGGACCTGCTGTAGTTTTCTTCTGTCATGATTCAAATAGAAAAGCTTTAGACATCCAGCCCATATAGCATGATATGCTGTATGCAGACCATAATACTACTTTTGTCAAAGACCTGTATCTAAGCATAGCAGTTCAAGGTAGAAGTTCAAGTAGAGTCCAGTTGAGGACTGAACATATAGGTGAACTCAGAGCCACCTTACTAGGTTCACTCAGGCTCCACACTGATCTCATACGAAGGCAAGACAATGGCTAGTGGATCTAGGCTTGAGAATCTTGAGAACAGTAGTGAACAATTTGAACTTGGCCTCGAACATTTGTCACTGGTATGGACCAAGAGACTGAGTGCGAGAAAACACCTGAGACCACAAGCTTCCCAAATTGAGAAACAGAAGCAAACATCGAGTCATCTCATGCTAACCAGGAATTCGGTAACCTCAAAACTGTGGGATTTTTGATGTGTGTCTTGGTTGTTTTTAAATGTATTCGAAATTTTAGTCTAACTTTTATGCTGATGAATATTATAACGCTTTCGAGACCAGAAAGAGGCAACTTCATTTACCGGAATTGGAGTCCGTATTTTATCCCAGATAAAGGGATAAAAAAATACAGGTTTATACTGTCCCTCACACCTGTGTTGTGATTAAATCTTAGTAAGTGGGTGAGCAGGCTCCAGCATCAGACATCAGAACATTAGCCATGACCAGTCAAAACAGAATCAGTGGAAAGTGACCTGGCTACAAGGCTGTGTGAGAGGAAACAGCTGCACCTGGGCCCACCAGGCCGGGTCCTCATGCTAGAGGAAAACGGTACTTCTCATCCAATCAGGGAAGTGGGCATGGAGCAAGGTATCCAAGACGGCCCCTTGGGTCAGTGGAGGGAAAGGTCATTGGGTTAGACTGTAGCGTGGCTAAACCCCCATTCACATATAGAAATTCTGAAGTGTAATGGACAAAATCGTATCAAGGTCAAGCATTTTATAGCTCTGGCATCTGTCTTATAGAACACAATTTTATCAATTAGATTTTTGAAAAGTGTTCCTTAACCACAGTAAATCCCTCTTCAGCAATTTAGAAAAATTAAAGTGATTTACAAAATAGGAGGAGAGATAGATTATGTCGTTTGTCATCATTTTCCCAAACCACTGGGGTTCCAAAGAAGCATACATATCTTTAAAGTTCTCAGGATAGTTAAATTCTGTCTTTGGCAATTTACTACTTTCCAAGAGACAGATTACTGAAATGTATTATAGCAATCGCTAATTGTTTTTAGATTATACACTAATACATTCATTTCATAATTGTAAGTAAAAGAATGCATACCAATGTTCAAAGCCATAGTCCTCTTTGCATAAATTTAATTTTAATGGCTGAAAACTTAAGTAGATTCAAAGTAAAATCAGCTTCAGTGATGAATGTGCTTACCTTTCATCAAAATAGACAATAGTTTCATGCCATAATGAACTACTAGAACCATGTCTTTAGTAATTACTGACGACCTTATATAGCTCGTCAATCCATTAACCGTACCACCTTTTGACACACTCCACCCCCACAGCCTGTGTTCTCACTTCACCCCAAGCATGCCTCGTAGGGTGCATCATTATCATCACCCATTGCATACAGCTTCAACTCTGTGGACCCCTCCTTCTCCACCTTGTTCACCTGGCAAACTCCACCCTGGATGAACGCAGCACTCCAGGTCCTCTGTACCAGGCAAGCAGCTGAATGTGGCTGGAAAACACATACATCACCACGTTGCTGGTCTAACCCCAAACCTGTAATCCTTCAACTGCCCGTCAATTCTACATGTCCCTTGTCCACTGACTTACTCGTTTTCCTTATGTGTATTTCATACTTTGCTCTCTCCTCATGCCTCTAAGCCTTCACCCCCATCACTCTTCCCCAGGCAGGCACATGGCTTACTCTCTATTTCCTTCCATTTCACTGCCCAAATATCATCTACTCGGGGAGGCCTTCCCCGATCACACTGTTTACAACAGCACCCTCTCCTCACCCTGCACGCCCTATCTGAACTCGCTGCTTTATTTTACTCCATTGCACCTATCACAATCTGGCACACCACACCTTTTACCTATTTGTGAATTCTGTCTCTCCCTTGGCATACAGGCTGAAGACAGCCCAGTATCTGAAACGGAGCCTCAAACACGAATGTAAATATTTGTTGAATCAATGACAGAATCTTTTTTTTTTTTTTTTTGTGGTACGCGGGCCTCTCAGTACTGTCGTGGCCTCTCGCGTTGCGGAGCACAGGCTCCGGACGCGCAGGCTCAGCGGCCATGGCTCACGGGCCCAGCTCCGCGGCATGTGGGATCTTCCCGGACCGGGGCACGAACCCGTGTCCCCTGCATCGGCAGGCGGACGCTCAGCCACTGCGCCACCAGGGAAGCCCTGAATCTTTTACATCGTAGAAAACAAACTCCTCTGGGAAAAGAAAAAGTATACAACTGAATCAAGAGAAAAATAGTGTGATCCTTTTAAGCAAGAAGGAAGAGCTGACCCAAACAGCAGTTGGAACACCACCTTTGGATGCTATCCACTGGTTTGGTGATACAGGCAAAACAT
This sequence comes from Monodon monoceros, assembly GCF_005190385.1. Lineage (NCBI taxonomy): Eukaryota > Metazoa > Chordata > Mammalia > Artiodactyla > Monodontidae > Monodon > Monodon monoceros. Next base: position 11,847,989 of record NW_021703778.1, read on the forward strand.
TCTGGCATGTGAGTATGCCTCCTCCCCAAAGAGCTGAATGTGAAGAGTATGTTATTTCAATATAAATCACGACGCGATTTTTCTTGCTGTGATCTGACTCAGTGTCTCGCGCTGCTTGAAGCCAAGCTGTCTCATTAGTCAGTCTTGTTCTAGAGCTTTCCTGCCAGGAAAAAAGCAGAGGGCACTTGCGTCTCATTGCTGAGACAGTACGCATACTGTGTTACTGCCCCCCACCCCCCGCAATCTGGCTCCCACCGTGTCTCTGCAGGAGCTTGACAAGAAACAGTGGAAACCCAATGCCTTTATGTCAATGCAAATCAAGATTTCGCTGTGTCCATGAACCTCTCTATCAGGAACATTGCATCACAATATGAATCTTTTATACACCTGTGTTTATCTGGCATATGACAAAATGGATGCTAGCAAAGCAAGAAGAGAGACTTTTTAAAGCCTATTTGATATTCAAGTGTCAATTTATATCTAATGTTAAAGCCTTTGATAGTGAACATTTATTCAGAAGCTATGAAAGAGAATTAGCTTCCTAATTTTTAAAGACCACTGTGCATATCTAACAGGGCAAAAGATCTACGGCTCACTGAAAACTATCTGTATACTCCTAGAAAAACTGTAATTACTTTAGGCAAAAATATATTAACTTCTCAAGATACCAAAGCATACACACTGTTAATACAAACATGTCAAATATGGAGTTGTCTCACTTTTCCAATATTCATTATTTCTAGCTATAGAAAGAGTTTTGCTCATGGATGGAAAACATTAGACTGAGGGTGCAAGGGAACTGTCCTAGAAATGTTAAAAATAATAAATAACATTTCACACATCAGGACATATTAAAAAAAATTTTCTCCCACAGATATAAAAGCTTATATAAAAGTAAAGTGAAGAATCAAACAGCCTGTAGTGATATGGCTGAGACTTATTACCTCCTTTGGTCTAACGCCTCCTGTGGAGGAGATGGCCCCTGGGCTCTCTGCCTTACATGTGGCCACATCTTATAAAAGTCTTAGAAACTTCAGTATCACTTAAAGAGGAAAATTAGACAAGACGATCTATTCGTCAGCCAAAGAAAGTACAGCTAGTGACACATAAGCTTAAAACTATGGGACCTGGGTTGTTTCCATCTCTGGGCTATTGTAAATAGAGCTGCAATGAACATTTTGGAACATGACTCTTTTTGAATTATGGTTTTCTCAGGGTATATGCCCAGTAGTGGGATTGCTGGGTCATATGGTAGTTCTATTTGTAGTTTTTTTAAGGAACCTCCATACTGTTCTCCATAGTGGCTGTACCAATTCACATTCCCACCAGCAGTGCAAGAGTGTTCCCTTTTCTCCACACCCTCTCCAGCATTTATTGTTTGTAGACTTTTTGATGATGGCCATTCTGACTGGTGTGAGGTGATATCTCATTGTAGTTTTGATTTGCATTTCTCTAATGATTAGGGAGGGAGGGAGATGCAAGAGGGAAGAGATATGGGAACATATGTATATGTATAATTGATTCACTTTGTTATAATGCAGAAACTAACACACCATTGTAAAGCAATTATACTCCAATAAAGATGTAAAAATAAATAAATAAGTAAATAAACAAACTATGGCACCTGTATGCTGAAAGGAACCTTAGATTTGATCTTCTCACACACCTTCATTCTACCGGTTTGGAAATGGAGAGCTTTGAAAGCTAAAAAGAAGTTGGCAGGATCAAATCACTTAGCGGCAGAGTTAGTATAATTTCCACGCTGAAGCACACATAAACCAACGTCTGTACTGCACTGCTCTGCCTCTCACCCCAAATCTAACCCTTCCTAACTCACCCCTGTTGTTGTCCTCAAATATAGTTGTAGAATTTCATGGTGGTCTCCGCCATAAGCACATACTGCTTTTTTTTTTTAACATCTTTATTGGAGTGTAATCGCTTTACAATGGTGTGTTAGTTTCTGCTGTATAACAAAGTGAATCAGCTATGCATATACATATATCCTGATATCTCCTCCCTCTTGCATCTCCCTCCCACCCTCTCTATCCCACCCCTATAGGTGGACACAAAGCACCGAGCTGATCTCCCTGTGCTATGCGGCTGCTTCCCACTAGCTCTCTATTTTACGTTTGGTAGTGTATATATGTCCATGCCACTCTCTCACTTTGTCCCAGCTTCCCCTTCCCCTTCCCCCTCCCCGTGTCCTCAAGTCCATTCTCTACATCTCTGTCTTTATTCCTGTCCTGCCCCTAGGTTAATCAGAACCATTTTTTTTTAGATTCCATATATATGTTTGAGTATACAGTATTTGTTTTTCTCTTTCTGACTTACTTCACTCTGTATGACAGACTCTAGGTCCATCCACCTCACTACAGTAACTCAATTTCGTTTCTTTTTATGACTGAGTAATATTCCATTGTACATATGTGTCACATCTTCTTTATCCATTCATCTGTCGATGGACACTTAGGTTGCTTCCATGTCCTGGCTATTGTAAACAGTGCTGCAATGAACATTTTGGTACATGACTCTTTTTGAATTATGGTTTTCTCAGGGTATATGCCCAGTAGTGGGATTGCTGGGTCATATGGTAGTTCTATTTTTAGTTTTTTAAGGAATCTCCCTATTGTTCTCCATAGTGGCTGTATCAATTTACATCCCCACCAACAGTGCAAGAGGGTTCCCTTTTCTCCAGCATTCATCTCCTCACATTCTGACCGGTGTGAGGTGACATCTCACTGTAGTTTTGATTTGCATTTCTCTAATGATTAGTGATGTTGAGCATCCTTTCATGTGTTTGTTGGCAATCTGTATATCTTCTTTGGAGAAATGTCTGTTTAGGTCTTCTGCCCATTTTTGGATTCGGTTGTTTGTGTTTTTGATATTGAGCTGCATGACCTGCTTATATATTTTGGAGATTAATACTTTGTCAGTTGCTTCATTTGCAAATATTTTCTCCCACTCTGAGGGTTGTCTTGTCGTCTTGCTAATGGTTTCCTTTGCTGTGAAAAAGCTTTTCAGTTTCATTAAGGTGCCATTTGTTTATTTTTGTTTTTATTTCCATTTCTCTAGGAGGTGGGTCAAAAAGGATCTTGCTGGGATTTATGTCATAGAGTGTTCTGCCTATGTTTTCCTCTAAGAGTTTTATGGTGTCTGGCCTTACGTTTAGGTCATTAATCCATTTTGAGTTTATTTTTGTGTATGGCGTTAGGAAGTGTTCTAATTTCATTCTTTGACATGTAGCTGTCCAGTTTTCCCAGCACCAGTTATTGAAGAGGCTGTCTTTTCTCCATTGTATACTCTTGCCTACTTTATCAGAGACAAGGTGACCCAACCTGGAGGAAATGGACAAGTTCTTAGAGAAGTACAACCTTCTGAGACTGAACCAGGAAAAATAGAAAATATAAGCAGACCAATCACAAGCACTGAAATTGAAACTGTGATTAAAAATCTTCCCACAAACAATAGCCCAGGTCCAGGTGGCTTCACAGGTGAAATCTATCAAACATTTAGAGAAGAGCTAACACCTATCTTTCTCAAACTCTTCCAAAATATAGCAGAGGGAGGAACACTCCCAAACTCATTCTACAAGGCCACCATCACCCTAATGCCAAAACCAGACAAAGATGTCTCAAAAAAAGAAAACTACAGGCCAATATCACTGATGAATATAGATGCAAAAATCCTCAACAAAATACTTGCAAACAGAATCCAACAGCACATTTAAAGGATCATACACCATGATCAAGTGGGGTTTATTCCAGGAATGCAAGGATTCTTCAATATACGCAAATCAATCAATGTGATACACCATATTAACAAACTGAAGGAGAAAAACCATATGATCATCTCAATAGATGCAGAAAAACTTTCGACAAAATTTATCACCCATTTATGATAAAAACTCTCCAGAAAGTGGACATAGAGGGAACCTACCTCAACACAATAAAGGCCATATATGACAACCCACAGCCAACATCATCCTCAATGGTGAAAAACTGAAACCATTTCCTCTAAGATCAGGAACAAGACAAGGTTGTCCACTCTCACCACTATTATTCAACATAATTTTGGAAGTTTTAGCCACAGCAATCAGAGAAGAAAAAGAAATAAAAGGAATCCAGATCGGAAAAGAAGAAGTAAAGCTGTCACTGTTTGAAGATGACAAGATACTATACATAGAGAATCCTAAAGATGCTACCACAAAACTACTAGAGCTAATCAATGAATTTGGTAGAGCAGCAGGATACAAAATTAGTGTACAGAAATCTCTTGCATTCCTGTACACTAATGATGAAAAATCTGAAAGTGAAATCAAGAAAACACTCCCATTTACCATTGCAACAAAAAGAATAAAATACCTAGGAATAAACCTACCTAAGGAGACAAAAAACCTGTATGCAGAAAACTATACGACTGCTGAAAGAAATTAAAGATGATACCAACAGATGGAGAGATATGCCATGTTCTTGGATTGGAAGAATCAACATTTTGAAAATGACTAAACTACCCAAAGCAATCTACAGATTCAGTGCAATCCCTATCAAACTACCACTGGCATTCTTCACAGAACTAGAACAAAAAATTTCACAATTTATATGGAAACACAAAAGACCCCGAATAGCCAAAGCAATCTTGAGAATGAAAAACAGAGCTGGAGGAATCAGGCTCCCTGACTTCAGACTATACTACAAAGCTACTGTAATCAAGACAGTATGGTACTGGCACAAAAACAGAAATATAGATCAATGGAACAGGATAGAAAGCCCAGAGATAAACCCATGCGCACATATTGCTTTGAGTCTATTTCTTTTCCACTGGAAGAGAAGTAAATGTTTCAAAGCCAAGAAAAAAAGCACTGAATGACACATTCCAATTCAACTGCAACACTTGTTGCAAGATGGCTTTCCAAGGAAGTGAAATTTATGAAAGGGGAGGCCACGAGAGATGGAACACAGGCCAGAACTATAACAGATGTATGATTCCCCTTGTTTGTGGAAGAGCTCCATTCCAACATTCATCCAAAGCATATTCGTAGAGCATACTCTATACCCACCACTGTGCCTTATAAAACTGGAGATGTGTTTCCATGGGGGAAACTTTTTAAGACAAGTCAAAATGGAGATCAATCCCTCTTTTTCTTGGTTATCCTGGAACTTCACCAGCCAAGCCTTTGAAGGATTACATTCTGCACCTAGAAAATAATGGTTCCTAGATAATATCTTCCAAGATCATGATATCTCTTCTGCTATTGGCTACTTTCCTCCTATCAGATGCCTGGCCCCTTGCTTCTATAAGGAGGGATCTGAGAACATTCTTCCCTTTTCTTTCTATCTGATTATTTGTAGTACTGACCAATGGAGACACCACAAATAAAACCAGGATGCTTTAGTGAAAACTAGGAATTCTTGATTCTGGCTGCAGATTTGAATGAACTGGAAACATAATTGAAAATATATTGTTGGACTCCACCCCCAGTTTTAACTGGTCTGGAGTGGGGACCTGGCATCAAATATTTTTAAAAAGATCTCCAAATGATGGTATATATTGCTACAGTACTGTTCCAGATAAAGGAATGTGAGCAAAGATTATGAAATCACAAAGGGTATTAATTGGATCATAAAATAACAGAATTTGAGAGGTGTAGGGACAGTAGAAACTTAAGGACCACCCTTTGTCATAGTGGTGAGGAATCTGAAGTCAAGGGATGCTCAGTGAATAAATCAGGATCTCAAAACTAACTAGTGGTAGAGCCAGAACTCTGGCCACGTGACTCATGAGCTGACTAAACAATGAAGGGACATCTCCTGACATCTGAAAGAGAGAATTTAGAATATAAATAAAAAGAAGTGACAGCTTTACTCAGAAAATACAAAATGTATGGTGATCAAGAGGTGAATGCTGCGACTTCCCTGGTGGCTCAGTGGATAAGAATCTGCCTACGAATGCAGGGGACATGGGTTCGATCCCTGGTCCAGGAAGATCCCACATGCCATGGAGCAGCTAAGCCCGTGTGCCACAACTAGTGAGCCTGCGCACCTAGAGTCCGTGCTCCGCAACAAGAGAAGCCACCACAATGAGAAGCCCACACACCGCGACGAAGAGTAGCCCCCACTCGCCACAACTAGAGAAAGCCTGTGCGCAGCAACGAAGACCCAACACAGCTAAAAATAAAATAAAATTTAAAAGTAAAAAAAAAAGAGGTAAATGTCATAACACCATCAAGGAGGGATTATTAGATAAATTCACGTTGGCTCACAGCCGACTTCTAGGAGAAGCTGGGAGCTCAAGCTATAACTAACCACGAAGGGTGAAAATCAGGGTAAAAACCAAATGGGACTTGGTTAATATCAAACAGGAAACAGGTTTGGGTGAATTACAGAAATGATTCCATAAATAGTGCATATTTTCTTACCATGTAAGTAAAGCTCGTATTACATATGTTCTTATATGAAGTGCAGTGCTCGGCATACAGTAAGTGCTCACTTAATGATTGGTGGTGTTTCCCTTCACTGCTGCCACTACGCAAAATCCAAATGAACTGGACTGTGCTAGTTCATATAACTGGAATGTTTGACTAGTGTATTGCATGTGTGCTCAAGTTTTCTTGCCTTACAATGGTGTAAGATTGGCATTTTGTAATCTGCATTTACCTAAGGCAAAGAATATTTTAACTTTCAATTCAATTCTGAGCAATGAGAAAGAAAGAGAGAGTGAGAGATTAGTTGGAGGACGGAAAGAGAACAGCAATGGGGCTCTGCTTGTTTTCCCTCCAACCTTCCAGTCCAAACCTGTGTAGGATGAAGTCAGTAACTAGAAAAGAAGTGATGGTGTCTTGGATCACACCTGGAATATGCAAATATTGCTTAATTCCATTCACCTTACTATGACTCTTAAAGTTGGGAGTAATAATACCTAACTTACAAGTAAGAGGGGATGCAACATGATCAATGATATAACCTAATGCATCATCTAGCATCTTCGCAGGAGAGGTATTCCACATAAATTCATTTTTTAGATAAATTACATTCCTTTTAGAGGCATCTTTCAGAAAAATGTTCTTACTTTTATTGAATTATTTATAAAGAACATTCATCATGACGCTGTTTTTTCTTTTCAGTGTATACTAAACATAATCTGATTTTACTCTTGTGGCGAGCGTGAATCGCAAGAGCTGTGGTGCTCTGAAAAGATTCTATGAAGTGGCAGGTTACGTCTCCCTACATTTAATGGCCCCAGATTATTGTCCTTATACTGTTTTGTTCTGACCCCGATTTCCCCTATTAGAATATCCTGCTTCTCATTTGGTTCTTTATTTTTTACATCATTTTTAGCCAGTGAGATCCTCTGCGTTTCTACCTGAGTAAGACACATGGGCTTTGGAACAGCCTTTTGTCACTTCCTGCTACTTCACTTACCAGTAAGTGAAGGCTCTTTGGTTGCTTATTCTGGGTTTGTTTCATTATGAAAATGCTGGAAATCTGACCTCAAAATACTAAAAGTCAAAGATAAACTCTGGGAAAACAACTGGAAATCTATCTCCATATCTATTTCTATTCTCAAATTAATTGTATATAAACATATAAAGAGTTTCCGCTGAGCACAGTCAGAAATTAAACTCTCACTTTAGTTGGCTGGCTTTTCTGAAACGCTCTATTTTCACAAACTTGCCTTGAGGACCGCGGAAGCAAGCTCGGTGAGCATGTAAAAGTGTTTAGGCTACTGATCAAGGCAAAGCAGCTTTGAAAATAGAAAAGCAAGGGGGGAAGAATCCAAATAATTAACTTGCTAATTGTTTCCCTTAATGTGAACGCTAGCTGGTGGAGATATTTCATTGGTGGTACATGAAGCTCTTTGCAATCTTGGCAAGGCTGGTGCAAGGTGGTCTTTGGGGGAACGGGCCCCGCGAGGCAGACAGCGCAGTCAGCCTTGCAACTTCTGCTCTCAAGAAACTGACAGCAAACATTTTCTCCTCCAATTTGAGAAGGAGGCTTCGCAGGTAACGTTTCAACTTCTTTCACTTTCTATCTATTTCTTCTCAGTGTTTGAAAACCCATTTATCCTTTCCAGGTTCATTCTGGGAGTGCCCTCCTCCTTTACTGGCGCTGTGAAGCCCTGACCTTTTGAAAGGCACCGTTGATCACTTTCCCATGCTCCTCTTGCGTTTCCCAGACCACGTGGCCTCACGCTGGGGCTCCTACAATTTCTGACCACAAATACTTGCAGTATCTCTTCTGAATTAAATTTTGGGAGCTGTTTTTTAAAAAATTTTCCCCCAAAATAGGCAAATGCAATCATACAAAGATCCTGAAAAAAACAGGTCTTTGACCTTCTCAGAAAAGTAGAATAAAGTTGGAGTAGAAGGCAGCTCTGCTGGCACAAATGAGTCTGCAAGAGCTTGTGGACATGATCCAGACTCACTGTCACTGATCCCTGGGGCCTAGCACAGTGCCTGCCATGGGAACACTTTATGCATGTTATTTCGAACGGGAAATTGAAAATGACATATTGGAGCTGCTGCTTACTATCACTCTTGCTGCTATTAGCAAATGGTGATTGACTGCTACTGAGTTTTCATAGCAGTTATTGAATCCTCCCAACAACCCAAGGTTAGGGTGGAGGCTTGAAAAGACCTTGCCACTAAACGAGTGGTAACTGACATGTAATTCAAATGCTTAGAAAGGCTTAGAAAACTTGTAATTGATCAATTTGGGGGGATGGGGATGGAAGGGGGAGATACTTGGGTTAATCCTAGCCAATGATTGAGGATAAGTGACAGTCTATTTTCAAAGCAGGGGAGCTTTACTGTGCTGATGGCTTTTCAGTGGTCAAAGTTCCCATCAAAGAACTTGACTGAAAAGTCAAGAATGAGGACACGGCATCCATCTTTTGGTGGGTCACCTGAGACATTTAAGAAGGAAGCAGCAGCTCACAGAGCTGCCTTAGGTAAGCAAAACCAACTCTAGATCCTAACAGCGCTGGTGAGGTGGAACATCTGGTACATTGTCAGGCTTGGTTCTGATTGGCTGTGAAGCTGACAGCTTACTAGCTCTTCTTGCCCACCAGAGGGTGGGATTTAGGGATTAAGCCCGTTCTGATTGGCTCAGGACTGAAGGAGCTGAGTCTGAAAATGTTATCAGCACCTGAGTGTGGCTTTGGAAAGTAGAGATCGATAGGCAGTCCCATGTATTTGGAATGTATGTCCCAAGCAGTAGTGAAAGTGACTCTTCCACAGATCTTCAAAACCTGGTGCTTGGCAAAATAATAATAATAATAATCAGTGACTAGAAAAAGATGCTATACTACAGATGAAAGCTCCAAACTGTTAGGACAAATAATGTCTTCAGAAAAAATTCTGGGGATATTTCATGTTCATTTCCATGAGATGACTTTATTATTCATAAAACAATGTGAAATACAGTCAAAGCTGTGGCTTTATAGACAAAGAGACCTACGTTCAAATCCCAACTCCTTGGTTTCTCAAAAAACTAAAAATAGAACTACCATATAACTCAGCAATTCCACTCCTGAGTATTTGTCTGAAAAAAATGAAAACACTAAGTTGAAAAGATGCACGCACCTCAGTGTTCATAGCAGCATTATTTACAATTGCCAAGATATAGAAGCAACCTAAGTGTCCATCAACAGACGAATGCATAAAGATGTGGTTTATATATACAATGGAATATTAGCCATAAAAAAGAATGAAATTTTGCCATTTGCAGCAATATGGATGGACTTAGACGGTATTATGCTAAGTGCAATAAGTCAGAGAAAGACAAGTACTGTATGATATCACTTATATGTGGAATCTAAAAAATACAACAAACTTGTGAATATAACAAAAAAAAGAAACATACGGATATAGAGCACAAACTAGTGGTTACGAGTGGGGAGAGGGAGGAAGGAGAGGCAAGATGGGAATAGGGGATTAAGAAGTACAAACACTATGTATAACATAAATAAGCTACAAGGATATTGTACAACACAGGAAATATAGCCAATATTTTATAATAACTATAAATGGAATATAACCTGTACAAACTGTGAATCACTATACTGTACACCTGTAACTTGTGTAATATTGCACATCAACCATACCTCAATTTAAAAAAATCCCATTTCCTTCACTGCCTATGGGAACTTAGTCACTTTATTTCACTTCACTTATCCTTGGCTTCTTCAAATTTAACACTGGGATGAGAAGAGCTACTTCAGAGGAGAATTATGTGAAAGTAGCTAACAGAAGCTCAGCCAACCTAGAGTACTGATGACAGGGCATGGAAGAGGGGTCAAGAGACTTGATTTTGGAGCCAAACTGCCTGAGTGTGAATCTCAGACAATTGCTACCTGTTGGGTGAGTTACTTAATCTCTCTGTGCCTCAGCATTTGTACCTATAAAATGCAGATATTAATATTACCTACCTCATGGAGTTATGAGAATTAATGTATGTAAAACTTGGCCCCTGCCTACTACAGGGTAAACAGTAAAAAAGCCCTGGCAGAGTTGGGTTGTGTTCTCACTACCCTGGCTGTTATCACCACTCCTTGGTGTGACCTTATCCATTTACTGGTGTTTCTTTAAGTGTCTGTGTTTGGTGGGAGTAGCGGGGAGGGGGGGAGGGGAATGGGAGGAAGAGAGAGCTATTCATTATAGCTGGACTCATAGCATATACTTTTGTTAAGATGCCTTGGGGCAAAGAAAATTCCAGAATATGAAAATATGGAATTCGACACTCAAAGTACTCAAACCCCAGGAAATCACTCTCCACGAGCCAGCAGCAAAAATCGGAATCAAAGAGCAGCAGAGACATTCCAGAGACACTTCTGCCTCCAGAATCACTCCCAGGTGTCAAAAGCATCAGCATCAGTTCCCTCAGCCACCCCACTCCGCAGGTGTCCTCACCTGTAACTACCTTTGCAAAGAGGGTAGTTAGCCAGAAGGAATGCTAGGGGAAATCCAGCCAGCAGTTCACACTGGGTGGGCCATATTTAAGAGATACTGTCTTCTCCAGGCTGTGCCCAGAAGACAGTATCTTGACTGACAATATTTTACCCAGTTGACAAAATATTGACAGAACGTTGGCGAAATGTTGACAAAAAATATTTTTATGAAAGACAGATATCCAGAAACTCTGGGGGAGCGGTATCCATGAAAACGTTTTATAGGCACGTCAATAATGAAATTGGTCATTTGAAAGGTTCTTGGTGGCAGTGGCACTGGTCTTACCAGTATGGTGGCCACAACTCACACTCTTCAGAAACCCCTTCAGAAGGTAAGTTGGAGAGAATGACATCACAGGGCTAAACTTATCTGCACTCCGACTATAAACTGTTTGTAAATGTCAGGACTTTATTCCTAGCAGCAATAAATTACTTACCTCAGAATCGATTGAGACACACCAGTGTGTAAAATAACACGGCTTAGAACTCCCACCTAGGCTGCTACTTCCCTTTTGGAGTCGATAAAAGCGATACTCAGAAAGCGTAAATAAATTGCTTGAGGTCACACAGTCATCGAGTAGCAAAGCTGCCACCCACTGGAAACCAAGTCTGCTGATTTGAGGCCAATGTTCTTTTTACACAACACATCACATTTCATTCACATCACATTTCCTTCAGCTGAGGCCCAATGTGTAATTCAAGTGCACATCAATTCCATAGTGCTGGATGTGACTCACTTTCCCTCCAAGATATACACTATTGTCTCACTAGGAAAATCGTCTATTCCCCATTTAGCCACTGGACCACCTTTTACCAGGTGGGTGACTATACCGCTCTTTCAAAATATATGCTACTTATTCTAAAAACTGACATTTCATGGTCACACATTAAGGTGCAAATAGACATACCCTGGACTGAAAATGCATTTACAAAAACTGCGCTGAGCACTGCTTAGACAAAAATTTGTGTCTTTACAGAATTATTTATTGCAGCAGAGAATCTTGAACTCCAATGACAAGGCAGCCTGCAGCAATGTTTAATATTACTTCACTTTTATTCAGGTGGAAAACTGACATTAGGACAGGTCTATTTTTATAAAAGACATTCTAGTTTTTCCAAAGGGAAGACACTTTTTCAAATATTATTCAAAAATAGGCATGGAAGTGTATCCCCAACTTGTGATATCAAGCAGTAACTTTGTATTAGCAGCTACAGCCAATAAAGTGTTTTTGCAAACATCTTAAGCATGCAGCAGGCCTGAGAAATGGGACTTTGCTAATAAAGAGGACAGACAGCTCAGGCCCTGCCATGTGTCCTAGGCGTAGGTCACAAGAGAAATGAAGGATCCTCCCCACCTGAGTGAGTTGATGGCCACTTATTTGCTCAATATCTAGGCTGCAGATGTTGGAAAATGTCAACCATCAGAAGGAACAATGAAGCAACCGCTGCATCTTGACCGAAGCAGACTGCTAAGAGAGTCATGGCTTGGTGACAGATGGATGAATTACTTTTTTTTAATATCATACAAAGAGATATACAGACAAGCACAGAGATGCAGGCAAATACACTTGCCCGTTCTTCCTAGAGTCCCAGGCACACCTTGAGCAGTGCATTGAGTGTCCCTGTGCCCTGATGTCAGGGCAGTTTCCACCCAGGCTTTCCTCAGCCTGTCTGCTGGTCTTTCTTTGAATCCTTTATGCCAAGACTGGATTAACTGAGCAGCTGGCCACCTGGACTGCTTTCCCAGCGGCAAAGAAAGCCAAGTGGTCCAGACGCATTTGGGGGGTTGAGAAAGGGTAAAAAGCAACAGAAAAACAAACAGCCTGAACCAGAGGGGCACGAGGAAACACGGGGAAGGGCGTACCATGACTGCAGGACAAGGGTTCCATCCTGCCAGGCTTGCCCGTGCCGCCTCTGCACTGTGGCCTCAGGGCTCACGGTCTACAGAGCACAAAGGTCTGGAAACAGAGTGGCCAGGCCAGGAGGCTCAGGTGAACTGGGAGAGAAGCAGCAGGGAAGCTCTCATGGTCCCCTCCCTCCTAAGCCTGGGGAGTGGGTCCCTCCCACTAGAGGAACACATGTCTAGGGCTAAGAGGGCAGCAGCCACTAGGAAATCAGCAAGATGAAACCAACCCCCTTGACCACCAGGGCTCCCATTAGGAAGGGGATTTCTTGCTCTTTGGAATAATAAAGAGTGGGTAAACCGACAGGAATATTAGGTCCTTATCTAGCAAAGATAGAAACTTGCTAAAACATAAAATTTATTTTACTAAATTTTACCTACTTCAATTTTAGTGTTTTAATCAATAAAATAGAACCATCCAGGCCCAATGGGGAAGTTTTCCCAGAGACTTGATCAACTTGAAGCAACCACTATGATATCAGTTCAGAAAATAAGCAACTCTCATTGAGATGGGAAGACTGAATATCATAAAGACAGCAATGTTTCTCCCTGAAATGACGTATAATATAATGAAGGTGTAAGTAGAATCCTAGAGGGTTGTGTGGTTGGTTTGGTACAGTAAGGGTTATTTTTATGTATTTTATTTTTGGAACTGGGTGAAGTAATTTGATGTTCACATGAAAGAATTAGTCTCCAAGAACATTTTGAATTATGAGAAAGACGAGTAGAACATGTTGTGTTTGAGGCTGAGAAGGTCGTTGATTTGCCTTACCAGCTATAAAACTTATTTTAAAGTTTCTTTAATCAAACCAACAGCAGCAGACAAACAGATCAATACAGAATCCAGAAAAAGATCCTAGGATCCATGGGAAATTGACATGTGAAAAAATGGTATTTAATTTAGAAGAGAAAGGATGGCTTATTTAGTCCTTTCTCCACTAAATTAAAATGTAATAAGGTTTGGTAGATTTTGCAGGCATTGTTCACTAACCATTTTGAGGAAGCAGTTTTGGACCTCATCCCACGCCAAGTACAAAAATAAATCCTAGATGAATTAAAGGTTTAGATGTTTAAAAATTTAATAACAAAATGAAATTTAGAGATCTTAAGCAACAGAGGAATCTCCAAAACTATAAATAAAAAGCCAGTTTTGTTTAGAAAAAGAAATTCGAGAAAAACATTTGAAATAATAAGTGATACCACAATGTCAAAAGATAAGTAACAGACTAAAAAATATTTGCAATCACATGAGAGAATGAGAGTGAAATTTCATAATATATAAATTGATAAGGAAAAGGCATAGAAATCAGTACAAAAATGAACAAGAAATCTGATTCAAACCTCAAAATACAATCCACAAAAGAGAGTCCAAATGGTTAATAAGTAAATAAATGAAAAGATGCTCAACTTCACCAATAGTCTGGAAAACGCAAATTAAATGTACCACGAGGTGCCATATTTCATCCATCACACTGCCATTAATTACAAAGAACACTAATCCCCAGTGCTGGTTAGGACAAAGGAAAAATTCCTCTCACATGTTGCTGGTGGAAACATGAGTACTAAGTTTAAGAAAGTAATCCATAACACCTAGTAAAATAATTGTAATGTAGCATTATTTGTAGTGACCTTTCCCCACAAAGAAATCTCTGAAAATAACCTGAATATCTATCAATTGCCAATGGCTAAACAAATTATGGAACATCATATTGCTAAAAATATATAAAATATGAAGTGTTACATACTTATTAAGAAAAATGAGTTAGATCCACAGCCATTGACATGGGAGGATATCAATGGTATTTTGTTTGTGAGAAAAAGCCAGTTATAAAGAAATGTATTGTGATGGAATATGCTGTCTGCTGGCCCAGAGCAAACAGTAGCATTTATTCCCACTGTTGTTTTTGTTCTTACTATTAGAGATAGAGGCAGAGAGCTAAGTAGGAGACCATTGAAAGAGTCCAAGGAAAATGTGCAAAGAGTAGTTCAATGGTTGGTAGTTCAATACAGCCAGAGTACATAAAGAAAGGGGTGTGTGTGTGTGTATTTGTGCACGACACCCTTACAGGGAAGAGGTGGTGGCAGTAGGAATGAGAGGAGGTGGGATCTTGGAGGTAAAACCTGCAAGGTTATTAGTATTAATAATTAATAATATTATTGATATCAAGGATGACTAAAGTTTCTGGATTAAGTAGCGATGCTGCTAACAGGAGGAACTGGCTTGGGAGAAGGGTGTAACATAAGGAGTTTGGTTGGGGACATAACAGTAGCTAACATTTAGTGAGTACTTATCTCTTATGACCCTCACAACACCCTATGCAGTTGTTACAATTACTTTTCCCATTTCACAGACTAGGAAACTGAAGAACAGAGATATTTATCAACTTGCTCCTGGTTACAGAACTAACCATTGCTGGAACTGGGTTACAAATCCATGAAGAGCATTTCAAAATGGAGGCCATGGTCAAAGGCATTAAGGGTTGCCAAGAGTCTGGAAAGATAAATACTGAAAAAAGACACTGGATTTGGCAATTGACAGGCAACCTTATCCTTGACAGGGTCTGAGCTCAACAGCTTTAAGTGAAGAGCATACCAAAGAGAAAATGGTAAACACTGACTATATTTTCAAGAAATGCAACAGCCAATAGCAGGGGTCAGGAAGGTGGTTAGAATGACTTATCTCTGCTTGAAACCCTCCAAAGGCTCCTTCACTTTCTCAGAATAAAATAAAATCCTTATGTTTGCCTTCAAGGTCCTATCTGATCCAGCCTCCACCTACCATTTTGGTTGTATCACCTGCCAATCTCCCCCTGACCTACCTACTGTGCTCTAGCCTCACCTGCCTGCTTGCTATTCTCAGCACAGACACTCTCCTGCCTGTGGGCGTCACACTCCACTGTGCCCTCAACCTGGACCACTACTCCTGCCGTGTGTGCACCTCTTTATTTAGGTTTCCATCTTGTCTCCTGGTCAGAGGCCTTCCCTGATCAACTTACCCTAAACAGCATTCCTTCCACCCCTGTCACTTGCAGCCACTCTTCTTTCTTTAGTTTTCTTCATAACCCTCATCACCATCACCATATATTTACTTGTTTAGTGTTTGCCTTCTAGCAACAAAATGAGCTCCATGAGAAGAGGGACTTTGTTTTTGTTCCTTAGAATACCTCCAGCAACTAGAACAGTTGTTGATACATGATAGGAGCTCAATAAAGCTTTGTTAAAAGTCGGAAGGAAGTGTACTTCTTCCTACAAAGCCCATAATTTAATTGTGTGTATATAATGTTCACGCACACACACAGTATTCAATTGAGCACAAGTTCATGTAGGGCAAAAACAGCACGCAAGCCTCATAGCATAGACAGTGGGTTGAGGTCAACCAGAAAACAGTTTGTACAGGTGAAGAGGTTCAACTGAGATTCTGAGAAGAGGAAAGGAGCTTAGATTCATAAGAAGAGAAGTAAAAGTGAGGAATGAGTAATGTTTTATCTGAAGACAGGGGGTGAGGAAAGAATGAAAGAGAAAGTCATGGGGAGATAATCAGTTCTCTGGAGGGCTCAAAATAACAACTTTTTTTTGACATTGATAAAATCCATAGATTTTACTCAGATTTGCACACTTTTACTTGTACTCATTTGTGGGTGTATTAAGTTCTATACAATTTTATCACACATGTATCCACCACCACGTTCAAGATACTGAGCGGCTCCATTACCACCAGACTCCTCATACTGCCTTTTATTAACAGAAGCCTACCCCCCACCCCCGCCATCCTCCTCTACCACATTCTGCTGTTTTTGGAAGGACAAATCAGATATTTTTCAGAGTTAGCTTCCCTAGAGGAAAGAAAAAGAGCTTACTATGTAAGCATCAATAAATGTGTTGATAATAGATTTGTTTCCTGAAGCGCTCATGGTTATCTGAGGACATGTCTATAACATGTAGCAATTTGAGGGACTGTCTATAGCAACAGTAGGGTATTGGAAAGAACATTGGGCTTGGAGTCCAAAGACCCTGGTCCCATCACTTATTAGCTGTGTGGCTTTTGGCAATTCCCTTACGCTCTCAGAACCCTCTCAGTTTCTTGCCATAAAATGGGATAAATACACATTATGTTGTTACAAAAATTCTTTCCCTTAATGGATATGGAAATGTTTGGTAAATTGTTCTAGAAATACAGACTGCCCATTTCATTTGTGCTGGAGTAATTATGTGACTCTTAGGTCAGTAGGCACTAACGTTCTTTCTGCTCTACACTGTTTTTTTCCTCTCTTCAGTACGTTACTGGACTTCACTAAAGCATCTTGATTTTATCTTTGGTGTCTCCACTGGCCACTATTACAAATAATCAGATAGAAGAAAACGGGAGAAATGTTCTAAGATCCGTCGTTCATAGAAGCAAGGGACCAGGCATCTGATAGGAGGAAAGCAGCCAACAGGAAAGGAGATGATATCATGGCTTTGGAAAATATTATAAAGGAACCATCACTTTCTAGGTGCAGAATATAATCCTTCAAAGGCTTGGCTGGTGGCATTCCAGGATAACCAAGAAAAAGAGTGGTTGGTTGGTTTCCATTTTAACCAGTGTTTCAACTTGTTCTAGTAGGTTTTCCCCATGGAAACACACCTCCAGTTTTATAAGGCACAGTCGTGGGTATAGAGTATGCTTTATGAATATGCTTTGGGGTCAACATTGCTGGAATGGAGCTCTTCCACAAACAAGGGGCAATCACACATCTGTTAACAATTCTAGCCTGTGTCCCATCTCTCATGGCCTCCCCTTTCATAAATTCCACTTCCTTAGAAAGCCAGCAGTGGCAGGTGAAGTCCTCTCAAACTGTGAACCGCTCCAACTTCCCCTTCTGCCACATCTCTCTGACTCTAGCTGGAGAAAGTTCTCTGCTCTTAAAGCTTCATGAAATTTGACTGGGCCCACCCAGATAATCCAGGATAATATCCCTATTTTAAGGTCTGTAACCTTAATTTTATCTGCAAAATCCACTTTGCCATGTAATGTGACAAATTCAGTTTCCAGGGATTAGAGCATGGAGGTCTTTGGGGTCCATTCTGCCTACCTCACCACTTACAGCTCATAAAATGACTACCATAAACCCCCTGTATCTGTGTATTTCATCACTCAATCCACGTTAACATGAAATTTCACAAAGTCTATCTTTCTTCATGCAGCTTTCATGCCTGTTATTAGACCAGAGACATTCCACTGTCAGTCTGCTGGGGCTGCTATAAACAAACGTAATACAGACTGGGTGGATAAACAACAAATGTTTATTTCTCATGTTCCTGGAGGCTGGGAAATCCAAGATCAAGGTGCCAGCACACTTAGTGTCTAGTAAGAGCTCGTCTCCTGGTTCATAGATGACCATCTGCTTCCTGTGTCCTTACATGGCCAAAAGGACAAGGAAGTCCTCTGGAGTCTCTGCTACAAGAGCACTAATCCCATTCATGACGGCTCCACCCTCATGACATAATCACCTCCCAATCCCCCACTTCCTAATACCATCAGAGTGGGGATTAGGTTTCAACATATGAATTTTAGGGGAACACAAGCTTTCAGTCTATAGCCTCTAACAAAATCTTTGAAGAGTCAGGTTCCTTGTATAACAGAGAATAATGAGCCCTTCCCCCTCCCCCCCAAAAAGATACAAAAGAACATTTTTTAAAATGTAATGTTTCTTGACCTCTGTTTTGCCCATAGCAAGTTAAAAGCAAACCATAAATATAGTTACGATCTGCACGGTTAGCACTTTAAAACTTCCTTTCTTTATTATTACTATAGCAGTAATGTATTTGAACAGTTTTTTAAAAATGGTATGCTTAGATTGCTTATAAATAAAGGAACAAAGGAAGTACTTAAAATAACAATTCTTAACTCCAAAACTCTTTGTTTAACCTATCTATTTTTAAACATGGTTGGTCCTGTATATAGATATTCCATTACTATGTGTAATATTAACATCATTAAATGATATACTTTTTACAGGTGGCAAGGGAATCCTGTCAGCTTTGATGTGGGTTATATAGTGCAAATCACACGAAAAAGAATATGGAAAAGTGAAATGGAGTAGATTCCAAGTAGGTTGGAAGCAAAGAAAGAATGATATTAAATTATCACCTAGGAAACCAGAGGTATAAATTTTTAAAGATCTCACCATTAAGGTCAGTTAGAGTTTAGTGTCAAGGTAAAAAATATATACCTATGCATTTACCTCAGCTGTGTGAAGGAAGAGAAAGTCAGAAAAAACAGAGCAAGAAGCAAGAAGGGCCCTGCCCTGGGCTATGAATTCCAGCCTGTAGCTGCTCCCCAGACGGAAGAGGAGGCTTAGGACGTCAGTGATGGAAGAGGTAGAGCTGCCCATCCTCACCCCTCTTATACTTAGACAAGTGACATTCAGCACCACAGTTGCAAATGCCATTAGGCAAATGGAAGTGAGCACGTATGCCTTTGGAAGTCTACACGATATTCTAATTCAGAAGCGAAAGTCTTATACGTCTGTGACCCTGAGTAATTGTTTTTGTACTGTCTGCCAAAAAAAAAATCACAGTAAAGTCATTTTAGACAATTCAGTCTAAACTCAGAAATGCTTTTATGAGGCTAATAAACCCATCTCTACAATGCTGTAAATTTGTATATTTAGAAGTACTTCTGAAAGCACATAACCTTTTCGGAAGTACACGCTGTACTTGTTTTTTGGAATGAAAGCTCTGCAACATGCCATGGCCAAAAGTAATAAAGTTGAGATTTTAATGTGAAATACTGAAAAACAGCTGCTTCTGTGTGGAAGAACCCCACATATCACTACAGCTACAGTGTGACTGTTGCAGGCAGTGGTTTTCCCTTGGGCAACCAGGGAAAGAAGGGCTCAAGTGGAAGGTTGTGGCATTAATTTTCCAAATATGACTCTGAAATTATTCTTACTTCACCTCAGGTTAGAAAACCAATCAACCAACCAAAAATGACAATTCCATCCAAAGTTACTCATGTCATGACACATAAGAGAGTTTAGTGCCTACTGTTGGAAGCTGTAGGTTGCAGCCCCTATCAGTCAAGGTCAATACCAAAGGGCAAAGAGATCTAGGAAGCACTAAATAGAGGTGGAAAGAATTTTAGAGATCCTCTAATCCAGAGGTCCCCAATTCCTGGGCTTCAGGCTGCTATCATAACAAAGGGACTATGAATCTATAAATGCCACCATCCTCACATGTAGCGCGCGCACATACACACAAACACACACATACACACAAACACATTCGCACACAGTTGTTACATTTTAAACTATATTGAAATCAGTTACGTTCCCTTCTCCTTTCCAGGATAGTAGTCAAGTTCTTTGTGCAACACTGGCTCACAAGTTTGCATTTCTTCCTGGATTTTATTTTCTGAAACCCTAAGCTCCTTGGATGAATTAAGAGCAGGGAAGACAGATGGAAGCTTTAAGTCAAAGGAAGGAAGGTTTTCCATACTGAAAAAGATATCAAAGTCTTGAGATTGTACAGGAGACTGGAGGGAGCAATAGAATCAACGAGGTAGGGACTTTCCTAGTCTTCTAGCATGTCTGGTATGTCTGGGAAGATACACAATCGGACAACTAGGACTTTTAGGCGTGGCAAAGATGTCTGAGCTGTCACAGAACCCAGCTGGTCCACTGTATCACAGGAGGAGCCCAGGGATCAGGGGATCTGGACTGGCTGCCCCTCCTTGAGTGGGCAGGGCAATCCTTCTCTGACGGTTTCTTCCTGCTGCATCCGAGAGAACATTACCAAGCAGCACACACTTGTTTGTCCTGGTTCTCTGGGTCTGCCTGCCCTCTGCTGTCTCCTGCTTGAGGTCTCTTCACCTACACCCTTCTTTGAACCAGACTGAAATGCTTAACATTTTTTTTCATATATACTTAATGAAATTGATTTTCCCTGTCCTTAACTTTTACATCAGAAGGCTTTTTACCATATCTATGACTTTCCCTGTACATCAATCAATTGCTTTTGTCTTCCAACGTATTACAACTGATTCTTTGTAAATTTCTTCTTTTTTTCCTATTCAGATATAATTGACATTATATTAGTTTCAGGTGTATGACATAATGATTCTGTATCCGTATACATTTCAAAATGATCCCAATAAGTCAACATTCATCACCTCAAACATTTACACATTTTTTCTTGTGATATGAGCTTTTAAGATCTACTCTCTTAGCAATTTTGAAATACACAGTACATTATTATTAACTATAGTCACCATGTTGTACATTACATTGCCAGGACATTTTTTTTTTAAAGATTCCATCTACAAGTGAGATCATGTGCAATATTTGTCTCTGTCTATCTTATTTCACTTAGCATAATGCTGTCAAGATCCATCCATGTTGTCAAAAATGACAAGATTTCCTTCTTTTTTTCTAAATTAATTAATTAATTTTTGGCTGCATTGGGTCTTCGTTGCTGTGCACAGGCTTTTCTGTAGTTGTGGCGAGCAGGGGCTACTCTTCATTGCGGTGCACAGGTTTCTCATTGTGGTGGCTTCTCTTTGTTGTGGAGCACAGGCTCTAGGCATGCGGGCTTCAGTAGCTGTGGCTCGTGGGCTCTAGAGCGCAGGCTCAGTAGTTGTGGTGCACGGGCTTAGCTGTTCCACAGCATGTGGGATCTTCCCAGACCAGGGCTCGAACCCGTGTCCCCTGCATTGGCAGGCAGATTCTTATCCACTGCACCACTAGGGAAGTCCTTCCTTCTTTTTATGGCTGAATAACATTCCATTGTGTTTGTAACATTTTCTTTATCCATTCATCCATCAATGTGAAGTTCCTGAGAAAAGACTCCCCACTTCTTCCCTAAAGGGGAAGGCATGGCACTCCACTCATACTGGATATTCCTAGAGGTAGTGTGGTTTCCTAACCAGCTGTGCATCAGAAACACATGAACCACTTATGAAATGCAGATTCCTGGGTCCCAGCCATAGCTCTTGATTCAACCCCTTTTACCTGCACCCAGCACTCTCCAGGTGATTCTGATGCAGACACAGGCTTAGGGACCTCTATCTACTCTAAGACACAGGCATGAACAAATCTACAAAGTAGTTTTAATTACAGCTAAAGATCATCATTATGAATGACAGAGCTTTGCTTCCAGCAAATTCTTTCTTTAACTGACCCTTTGATTCTCACTCCTTTCTATCTCTGGCCTCCTATTCAGTCCTGTCCTTTTTGCTCTAATAAATAACTGATCAACTCTATTGGACAATATATGTTCACTAGAGGCAACAGAGGAAACTCTTGTAGTCTGAGGAATAGAATCTACTGACCTCTGAAGTCCATCACAAATTAACAAAGTGTGGGGACTTTTTTCTTCTGAGATCACAATTTATTAATTGAAAGCACTGCAAAATCTTTATGTGAATTTCTTTCAAAAACATTCATTGAAAGGCTACTACACTTGAGGTGCTCTATCAGGAACGAGGCCTATGAAGGTGTGCTACTCTTTGTAACGTCCTTCATGAAGACCACAGCTTAGTAGTGAAGAGGAAAATGACCCTATCCCTATTTACACTTCTGCATCTGGCCTCTCCCCTACTGTGCTATTGTCAGCTGGCATTCTTTGAAATTCATATGAAAATGGTGTTGGGAGGAAATAAAAGAATTGAGCACACGACTACTCTTTTCTTTGGTATTTTGGGAGACTTAAAGAAATGAAAGTAAGGAGCTGGTAGCACTTCAGACAAAACTACCTTAGCCTCTAATAGGCAGCCCAGCTCTTTGCTAGGGTTAATTTTGTCTAGAGGACATTAACCAGGGAGTACACTCTTCTGTTTCTTCTAAAGGCTGCTGAATGATCCAGTAAGCTAGAACAATGAGGCACCTGTGGGTTGTTCTTTTTCATTAAAAACTCTTTAATGGGATGGACTTTCAGGGATTTACTTGTGGTAAATGCTAGAATTTGGTCCACCTCATTCTGCAAAGTTCAATTTGTAAACTGTGCTTAAAAATAGGCTCCTGGTTTGAGCACACAATAAAAAACTCACAGCAGACTCTGAAGGATGGATTTATAGGCTATTCAGATTAGAAAGCAGGTAAGACTGTGATGTGTTTGCTGTATGGATGAATGTTTATAAGTGCCTGGAAGTTGGCAGAGGACTCCTGAGAGAACAGAGAAGGTCAACCAAGAGACTGTCACATTGGAAGACCCTAGGCCATTACAGCTGAGAACGGGTTTGGACAAAAAGTCTTCTGATCAATCTAGGGAATAAGAGCTGAGTTAGCCAGAGAGCTGGAAGGATAAAAAATACCGAGTGAGAGCAACTGTTAAGCAGTTAGCGAGGTGTGAAGCTCAACTGTATTGAGGAGAACGCTATCCTGACAGGAACTTTCCGAACGTTCCTTAGGAAGGATGAGCGGAGTAATTATTATTAATGACTCTATTAACCAAGTGCTACTCTAGGTCATTTTAGAGCAACTGCCTCACTTCCCCTTATTTCAACACAGATCCAGGATCCTTGCCCTGAGGAGAAGGTAAGCAAAGAACTTTGCACAGGAACTAACTTCTATTGAAGCTCCCTATACATCAGAATTTAGATGCATGGTGACTGCATGTGTGAATGGTAACTGGTTCCCAGAAAAGACAACTCAATGCCAGCTTCTAGCTTACTTCCAGCATTAGTTCCTATTTCTCAGCTGAAGATTTATATATTTCAAGGCTTCCATTGGTAAAATGCCATAAGTTATAGCCAAAACTCAACTCCTTTATGTGTTCATTCTAACAACACTTACAGCAAGCTATCTGAGGAACTGTATCAACAGTAATATGAAGCTTTCTATTGTCACTTTATTTATTCATTTGTCCCACACATGCTTGCCGTTAAGTACCTTCTATGTGCTGCAGCTGTACCAGGTTCTGAGGATACAGAAAAGAGACACAATTTCTCCACTCCTCAACCTAACAGTTTAAAGGATGACATTACACAAATAACTAAAAGGAATGCATAACTACACGCTGACATATATCGTATTAGTCAGGATGAGCTAAACTATGAGGTGACCACAAACAACGTCAGCATCTCAAAGCTTGCAACAACAAAGGTGTATTTCTTGTTCACAAAAAGTCTATACTATGGAACCATGCAATTCTCCAAGGCAGACAACAACTGTCCTCCAGGTGGGAACTCAATATATATATGGGAGGTAAAGGCAAGAGAAAATTGAGATGTATCAGACATGTAGAGTGAGCAGCACAGTCATACTGTACGTAAATAACCACCAGGCTCAGGAGATTAGAAAAGGCTCTGTATAAAATAATCCAGGCTATTATTATGTGCGAGAGAAATTCTAACTGCAACTACGTGAACAGTGAGGGACACCAAAGAGAATTCACTCATCCTATACCTTGATAAAATCAGACCCAAAGAGTGACCTTCTCATTAAAGATAAGCAAAGAGGAAAAAGATAAAATGGAAAAAATTCTGCAACCAAAAAGGAGGGAAGTGTCATATTTAAGATGAAGAGGAACTTTCTGCTTAAGAAAAGGTCTACTACAAGAGTCACAAGACTGTCAGCAATATAGCTTTGTGTTTCCAAAACGTAAGCAGGCTCTGAAACAAGAAAAGAAAGTAGTAGGACAGCGAGAAATTAACAAGAAGGTTCTTAAGACAGAGGAAGAGAAGAAAAGGGAACTAGATAAAATAAGAAGATACTATAAGAAAACTACAAATGTATTGGCAGAATTAAAAATCTGCCTGCAAAATTATTTTAAAACTTAAACAAAAATACAGAAAAATCAAAGAAATATGAAAATAATTGAGATGATCTTCCAGAATACAGAGGAAAAGGATAGAGATGAACATAATGATAAAGAGCATGACAAACTTTAAATGGAAAAAATCCCTTGTGTATGTATAACTGGTAGTCCCTGAGACACAATAAGAGCGAATAATAGATTATTAAAACAATAATCAAACTCATAATAGAGTAGAACATTTATGAGTTTAAGAAAGTTCTGAGTCAACAATATATCAAATAATTAATGAGAAAAAGAGATCTCTCACAAAATCAATTAAAAAGAAACAAAACAAACAGCTGAAATAGAAACAAAAAACAAGAAAACAAATTGTCAATAAACATACAAACCTATTATCTTCCTAGCAATGAAAGAAAATAATATCTTAAAGGACATTTTTCATTTGTTTAGTTGATTTAAACATTTTCAACTCATTTTTACCAACTCTAGGAAATTTGTAGTGTAATATGTATTCTCGTACATCAATGATGAAAAATCATTACAGGTTTACTGAACGGCAACCTGATGTTGTATTTTGAAACTCTTAAACCTTTGGGTCCTGTAACTACACTGCTAGGAATTTAGCTTAAGTAACCCACAGAGAAACAAAGAGGTATGCACGATGAATGAGATTCACCACAGTCTTATTTAATAGTAAAAAAGGAAACAACCTCCATATGTCCAACCATCATTAAACAAATTATAATGTGTCCCAGTTGCAGACATGGAGAAGACAGGCATTCAGATCCATGCCAGTTTGGGGTTTGCCAAGCAGATGTAACAAGAAGGCAATAGAACAAGACGGCTTGGGCTGCTGGTAGCGTTTGGTTGAAGGAAGGGGTCTAAGCTGGGTGAGGGAAGAGGAAGCCAGGAAGAGTTGCCTGCTAGTCAGGGAGAAATCTAGAAGGTAACATCCTATGTGACAAAGTAGCCGAAGAACCAGTATATTAAAAAATAATTGAATGAGATTGCTGGAAAGGGGGATGTGTCATTTCAAAGGTGAAACTGTTCTGAGTGAAAACCAGAGAATGAATGGCCCTGGGAGTGCTTGGTTTGAGCAGAGTAAAAGAGGATCTTGGAGATGAAAGGACCATTTCTACTGACATCGAAGTTGGTGGGGAGGAGGGCAGGGCAGTGGGTGGAAGGAAGGTCTGTGAACTAAGTGCCAGAATCTTTTGTGAGTGAGGGGGTATCTCTTCGTTTGCTAGGCGTGCCATAATGAAGGACCATACACTGGGTGGCTTAAAAAAGAGAAATTTATTTCCTCACAATTCTGGAGCCTAGAAGTTTAACATCAAGGTGTTGGCAGGGCAGGTGGCTGTTTTCTCCCTATGCCTTCACACGATCTTCCCTCTGTATGTCTGTGTCCTCATTTCCTTTTCTTATAGGGACACCAATCATACTGGATCAAGGCCCATCTGAATGACCTTATTTAACCTTAGTCACCTCTTTAAAGACCTTATCTCCAAAGGGAACCCTCCTACACTGTTGGTGGGAATGTAAATTGGTACAACCACTATGGAGAACAGTACGGAGTTTCCTTAAAAAACAGAACTACTATATGTTCCAGCAATCCCACTCCTGGGCATATACCCAAAGAAAACCATAATTCGAAAGAACACATGCATCCCAATGCTCAATGCAGCACTGTTTACAATAGCCAAGACATGGAAGCAACCTAAACGTCCACTGACAGATGAATGGATAAAGAAGATGTGGTACATATATACAATGGAATATTACCCAGCCATAAAGGAGAATGAAATAATGCCATCTGCAGCAACATGGATGGACCTAGAGATGATCACACTAAGTGAAGAAAGCCAGACAGAGGAAGACAAATATCATGATATCGCTTATATTGTGGAATCTAAAAAATGGTACAAATAAACTTATTTACAAAACAGAAATAGGGTCACAGATGTAGAAAACAAACTTATGGTTACCAGAGGGAAAAGGGAGGGAGGGATAAACTGGAAGATTGGGATTGACACATACACACTACTATATATAAAACAGATAACAAATAAGGACCTACTGTATAGCACAGGGAACTCTACTCAATACACTGTAATGAACTATATGGGAAAAGAATCTAAAAAAGAATAGATATATGTATAACTGATTCACTCTGCTGTATAGCAGAAACTAACACAACATTGTAAATCAAATATACTCCAATAAAAATTTTAAAAAAGTAAAGACCTTATCTTCAAATACAGTTGCATTCTAAGGTACTGGGGGCTTAAGATTTTGGTATGAATTTGGAGAGGGAGACACAATTCAGCCCATAACAGGAAGTGGTCAGGAGGTCGATAAGTAACAAAAACTAGAAGAAACAGGGGGGGATATGTCAAATGAGATGAGCATAAATGAGGGAGAAATGACTTTTAGTGGCAGTGTAATGTAGTTAAGACACCAACTTTACCAACCCAATTCTATATGGAGTGGGGAAAAAAAGGCTCTCCGTTTGAGAAAGTGACCACAAAAATTACATCCTTAATGGTGAGGCTGGTGAGGCAGGTGAGGCTGGAAGATAAAAGGAACATTTAGTAAAGAAGGTAAAAATTTAGCAGAAAAATATTTCAGTCAAAATGGTATAACAGATTCACACTTTATCACACTCCCACGTCTCTAAACACATGTCAGTGAGACCAAATAGAAAAAGAGAAACAAAAATAACATAGCCAGGCTTTTCAAGAAGTAAATATCACCCTGGACCAGAGCAGAGCAGAAACATTCACGGCTAAAGCACAGTCCTGCTGAGCGCTAATGCAGATGCTAGCAGGCAGTAGACCGCTCATCATCTCTGGGAATAAAAATGCCCCAAGGACTGGGGACGGCCCCTCTTCTCTCCTTAGAGAAGCTAAGATAAAATCACTCCGCTTTTATGAAGTTTACCAATGAGCTGCACTATACTAAACCCAGAAGTCAGCTCTCAACCCTCACATGCTTTTTCCTACTGTTAACATTCTGTCTTTTATCACTCTCTTCTACTTTTTCCTTAAACCTCTTTGCAATTCTTTTACTCTTTCCTCTTGAAACGCTTTCTTCACCTGGCTTCATGTACTCCGTCCTTCTCATATTTCAATGGCCTCTTTCTCATCTTCTTTATTGGCTCTTCTTCATCTCCCCCCCACCCCCACCCAAACGTGGGCATAACCAAGAATGTGACCCTTGGCCCTATTTATTCTCTTCTCTGCTCACACCCTCTCCCTCCATTACTTCACTCATCTTATGGCCTAATGACCACATATTCAACTCCCAGATTAGATGTCTGCCCCAAACCCCAGAGCATATTCCCAACTTCCCACTTCACATCCCCACTTGGATATCTTGTAGGCATTCTAAATAAACACTTGCCAAACTGAACGCCTGCTCTATGCCGCTTCCTGTCACCCCACCCCGACCCCACATGGCCCAAAGCTGCTCTTCCCGAATTCTTCGCCATCTTAGTGAAGAGCAACCCAATCATCCCAACTGATTCGAACACAATTATTGGAGCGGTTCTTAATTCCTCTCTACCATATTCCACATCTAATCCATTTAGTTGAATCTTCAAAATACGTATAAGCTCCATCACTTCCACCCAGATTGTTCGCTCCACTCACTCAAGCCATGCTGGCCCCCTTGCTGTGCCCCAAGTAGGCAAAGGTCCTTCTGCCTCAAGGCCTTTGCACTTGTTTCCTCTGCTGAGAATTCTCTCCCTAGTTCAGGTCTTTGCTTGAGTATCACTTTTCCAGCAAGTCCTTCCCTGATCATTTTATATAACATAACCAGGAGGACTATGCCACAGTCCAGAAAGTAATCGGTCCAAACTGGAAGAGAAAAGCAAATGGCCCCAAGAGAATGTCTTCAAGTGTAACAAACTGGGCTATGAAAGAGCTGATGACCCCAGTCATCAGGTGAAGACAAGCGACTGCTTTTATGTCAATGCTGAAAGCTGCAGTTGAGAATGTACGGAAACACTGATAATGTACAAGTCACACTCCAGCTGACTGAGGTGGATGTTTAGTGAGAGCAGTGAGGACCTGCAGGTTGGGGACTGCCCACATGGAATACTGAGAGTTCACTAAGTGCCAGACCCTTGCTAAACACTTTAAAAGGATTCTTTCATTTAATTCTTATAACAGCCTTATAAAGTAGGCATTATGGTTATCTCCATTTTACAGATATATTGAGGAGTCTAGGTACAATGCCTAAAGTTGATGTATTAAGAAAAAATTTACGTAGAGAAATGCAGATCAAAACTACAATGAGGTATCACCTCACACCGGTCAGAATGGCCATCTACAAATAACCAATGCTGGAGAGGGTGTGGAGAAAAGGGAACCCTCCTACACTGTTGGTGGGAATGTAAACTGGTGCAGCCACTATGGAAAACAGTACGTAGGTTCCTCAGAGAACTCAAAACAGAATTAACATATGATCCAGCAATCCCACTCCTGGAAATACACCCAGACAAAACTATAAAAGATACGTGCATCCCTATGTTCACAGCAGTACTGTTCACAATAGCCAAAACATGGAAACAACCTAAATGTCCATCGACAGATGAACGGATAAAGAAGATGTGGTACATATAGACAATGGAATATTCCTCAGCCATAAAAAAGAATGAAATAATGCCATTTGCAGCAACATGGATGCAACTAGAGATTATTATACTAAGTGAAGTAAGCCAGAAAGACAAATACCATATGATATCACTTATATGTGGAATCTAAAATATGGCACAAATGAACCTATCTACAAAACAGAAACAGACTCATAGACACAGAGAACAGACTTGTGGTTGCCAAGGAGGAGGCGGCGGAGGGAGAGGGATGGACTGGGAGTTTGGGGTTGCTAGATGCAAACTATTACATTTAAAATGGATAAACAACAAGTGCAGGGAACTATACTCAATATCCTGTGATAAACCGTAATGGAAAAGAATATTTTTAAAAATGTATAGAAAAAAGAAAAAGATTTACCTATATTACTTAGAGTTATAAAAGCAATTAATAAATGGATCATTAATAAGAGTAAAACCTTTTAAGAAATAGCACAAGTGGGCTTCGCTGGTGGCGCAGTGGTTGAGAGTCCGCCTGCCGATGCAGGGGACACGGGTTCGTGCCCCGGTCTGGGAAGATCCCACGTGCCGCAGAGCGGCTGGGCCCGTGAGCCATGGCCGCTGAGCCTGCGCGTCTGGAGCCTGTGCTCCGCAACGGGAGAGCCGCAACAGTGAGAGGCCCACGTACCGCAAAAAAAAAAAAAAAAAGAAATAGCACAAGCACAAGCATACTAAATGTCTCATATTTCATGGCGGGGAATCAATATACATTGCTTAAAGTTAAATAGTAGAGTACCTAATGATAACAAGAGGCGGAAGCATCAGCACATTATCGGGGATGATTATGGAGGTAACCACAAGAACCGAAAAGCAAAATTGGAGACTGACGATCTGGTTAGGGAAGGAGGTATTTATTTTCTATACGATCATCTCCGTACTATTCAAATTTTATTATCAATACACACATTGCATTTATAATAAAAAGCCC
Organism: Monodon monoceros; assembly: GCF_005190385.1. NCBI lineage: Eukaryota > Metazoa > Chordata > Mammalia > Artiodactyla > Monodontidae > Monodon > Monodon monoceros. The sequence goes on from NW_021703778.1 coordinate 11,878,154, forward strand.
TTAGATACACAAGTGAGGATTTGGAAAAGCAGCTGTGCAGAGAGTCGGGCAACAGTGGTGGCATGCAGAAATCGAGAGGGTCCCCAGCTGTTTGGAGGGAAGTAGCCAATTATCCAAGAATCAGCAGAGAAGACAAGTTCTAGAAGTAGGGGATCAACTCGGTTCAGGGCTCTACAGAGTGGTGTCTCCTGCCCACCCCATCCCACCCCCTCAACCACAAGCCCTGTGCCATACTCAGTACCTCTGAGCATTGGAGGAGCTGTCCAGCCTTGACGTGAAAGCCGCAGTTTTCATGTGTGGTTAGTACTTCCTCTGGTCATTAAGCATATATACATATATATGTGATTATACACATATACTTATGGATATTACACATGCCTGTAAGGGCAAATCTGCATGTTGCCCATCAGAAGACTGGGATCTAGGTGAGTAGGTGAGGCAGAGAGAAGGGTCCAGAAAGCAAAACCCTGGATCCTTTATCACAGCAACAGGCAAGCACACAACTTCTACAACTGAATTCTTCTCAGTCAGTCCTGGACAAGGCCATCTTCTATCAAGACTGCATTATTTTGATCACATGCAATTTTAAACAAAGCCATGTAATTATCATACTGGACTACCATCTTAGAGCTGGTTGTCAAAGAAGTATTAGTAACATCCCAGCACAGGGCTCCGCAGGTGGAACATCTTACCTCAAAACAAATTTGAGTGCAGAGAACTCTCCTTTTTAAGGGAGCAGAGAGAAATAAATGCTTTCTGCGAAGACCCATAAACTGATAATTTACCTTAAGAATGAAGAATAAGGGAGATCTTACGGAAGATTGAAACTACTGAATCATTCGGTCGTTAAATGAATTACCGCACCTGATTGGTTTTCCAGTAACGCTTGAAATAGAGAAAACGTTGTTGGCCAAACAGTAAAAGTCTGGCGGCTCAGAAATTTAAACATAGGCAGACATTCAGAAACAAACAGAGACAACTTAGCACAACACAGAAGAATCCTTTGATCTAATTACTTCCGCTAGTAAACCCTACCATTTTTCTTCCCGCTGATTTATTTAGTTTCACAGCATGAGCTCAATTAATTTCTTTTTACTCAGATGTCATGTAAATTCATATCTTCACTATAAATATTTTGAAATGTCTAACAACTGTGCAATACTTTTTGTTAACCCTTTGGTACCTGAAATTACCACATGGACGAGAACATTACAAATACTTGGTACACAGAAGGCACTCAGGAGAGTGTTATTTCAATAATATGATACAATTAAATCATATCAAATGACTCTAAAGATCAGTCATAGTTTAGAAAGTGAGACCATGTTTAGACTATGCAATGAATATAAAACAGTTGGGTTAAATGTCCAGCCAAGCAGAAAATTGTAAATGTGCATATAATTAAACTTTTGAGTAAAAAAGAGCAAATATTTAATAACTGAATATTACTGAAACGCCAGATCACTGTGAAGGAATTTTGTTTCTGCAGTTTTCCCCTTTTGTATATTTCAGCTACAAGTTCTCACCTAAGCAGCCTCTATGTTTCACCTGTGGAGATGATACCTACAAATAGAATTGACAAAACTGACAGTTTACCTTTCCCTTCAGGTATTGCAAACAATCAGATGGCCAAGCGTAAACCATGATTCAAGCCCCAGGCAATTATCTAAGTATCAGGGGAAAAAAAACCAGATGATCAAGGTCTTAGACTTAGCAAATCACAGCACTTGTTTTCACAACTCAGTTGAATTCATCCTAACCTTATAAATTTTGTTTTACAGAATCAGAATCATCTTATAGCCACTGTATCTGAAAACACTCCTTGGAACAGAGGGATCTGATATTCCACTTTAGCTGCAATTCCTGCCAAATTGAACAATGTTACATTTTCTTACCCCTTTATCTGGCATTCCTAAGCGAAAGTACTTGGGAAGAAGGACTTTGTGTACAAATGTGAGTAATGTAGAAGGATAAAAGACAGAAAGCGGTATTTTTCTTCCAACTTATTCTGGGGCATTTTATTTATTTGCAATCTGTTTTATGGTTAACTACTCACCAAGACCTCCACAGACACTGTGGGATGTGTATGTGAAATAAGAAGGCAAAAGAAATCACCAATTTGGTAAAAATCCACATTCCAGAAGCAGCCTGGCATGGTTGTTACACACTCAGTCTCTAATAGCTACATGTACCTGGATTCAAATCCCAACTCACAAGCCCCACCATCTGTAAAGCAGACGGAACAATACCACATCTCTCAGAGGGCTGGGGAGAGACGTCGACGAGTGGTAATAAAATGAAAATGTAAAGCTCAGAGCATTGGAGACCTGGTGCCTCCTAAGTAATCAATAAATAGCTATCGGGCTTCCCTGGTGGCGCAGTGGTTGAGAGTCCGCCCTGCCGATGCAGGGGACACGGGTTCGTGCCCCGGGCCGGGAAGATCCCACATGCCGCGGAGCGGCTGGGCCCGTCAGCCATGGCCGCTGAGCCTGCGTGTCCGGAGCCTGTGCTCCGCAATGAGAGCGGCCACAACAGTGGGAGGCGCACGTAACGCAATAAATAGCTATCGTTCCTCAAAAACAATTTAGTTTTTGGACCATGGTTTACTCTTTCCCGAGACAAAAAGTTATAAACAGTGGTTAGAATTCCAGGTTAGGCTTCCAAAGTCTATCTTACTCAGAAAGTTTATAGCCCAGCGTTCAGTGTTATAAAGCAAGCCACCAGTTTCATCGGATCACCAGCAGCCACCTGCACGAGTGTCTTGCCAGCCAACCTCCATGCCTACCCTCCCAGACCAGACTCTTCCTCCTTCAGAGCCTTCAGAGGTTTGGAGATGCATCAGGAAGAGGTGATCCTGGTGACACAAGCTAGAGCCCTGTGCCTTTCCCACAGAGACACTGCCACCCCCAGCTGTGGCTTTACAACCCCATGAACCTGGCTTCTTGGCAGACTTCCAGAGCTTGGCAGTGACAGGGCATCGCTCTGCCGGACCAAACAAAAGCTCAGAGCCAGACCCAGTAACACCCTTTTCCTTGAGCAGCTTTACGCTCCTTGTAGCAGCGCTCAGAACGTTGCAGGAAATCAATAAAGGTTAATTAACTTAAAATTACAAATGGCCCCTCACGGCTGGCCTCCAGTCTCCTCAACGTGCTGGGTTCATTCTCGCCTCTGCGACTCGACCAGGAGTTTTCCTTTTGCCTGAAATGCTCTCCCTCCCACTTCCTCCAAGTGAGTCAATAATCATCCTTGAAGACCCAGCTCAGAGGCCACCACCCCCTTCCCAGCACCCTTTCCTGGCTGCCCTGAAAGTCAGTCTCTCTGCAGGGGGCACCACAAGGCTCCTCACCCTGCTCTGTCCCGCACTGAGTCCTTGTTAGGGCTTTCAGGCTCTTGTGTGCACAAAATCATCTGGACAGCTTGTGAACAAAGAAGATCCCTGGACTTCAAGCCCAGAGACTCCATAATAGGCTGGGGAAGCATCGAAGAGGCTGCTCTGTTACAAGCTCCCCAGATGGATCTGATGGAGGAGAAGAAAACAGAGCATCCAGGCAGAGACATGGTTGCACTTACTGCTCTATCCCCAAATATAGCAGATGCTCAGTAAATGTTGTTAAATGGGCGGGGGCATTAAGACAAGTGGGTATTCATCTGTCAACAAACAAGCGTTTACTGAGTGTATACTAATTATACAGGTTTCTACCAACACTAAAGTGGGTAGTCGTCTAAATCCAATATGGAGCATGAGGTACATGAAATCAAACGGAAATAAAGGTATCCAAGATTTTGCTATTACCCTGCCACAGAGCCAGTTAGAACTGGAATTTGTCAGGCTTGTCTTTAGGCCAGTGGTTCTCAACTGTATCTGCACACTGGAATCACCTGGGGATTTCAAAATACGGATACCTTGACCTCCATCCCCAGAGCTTCTGAATATATCTGGGATTGATCGTGTGCACCAGGATGTTCAAAAGCCTCACAGGTGATTCTTCTTTGTGGCCAGGCTTGAGTCACTGCTGTGGGCTCACACAGCACACCACTTGCACCTCTCCTACGATACTTGCTTTATACCTGCCTCGATTTCCCAAATCTGTTTACTGATCTCCCCCCTCACCTCTCACCAGATTCTAAGCTTCTTGAAGTCAGGTAGCAAGTCATATTCCCCTTTTATTTCCCTGTAGTGCTCATGACAGGAGTCTACACTTAGGAGGAGTAGTGTTGTGATTTATAATAAAAAATATATATATTTGGTCTTCATCTCTGTTCCTTGTATGGAACATGCCTTGTTTCTAGTACAGACTCCTGAAACCCTTGGAATTTCCTAAGTGAGGAGAGTGATAAAGGTGTCTTTTGTTATGTTCATGTGGTGACTTTTGGAAAGCCTCTAGGTCACTTAAGGTTGGGGACTGATTGCCAGGGGGCCCTACCACTGGCCCTACCACTTGGAGTCCCAACTCCCCAACCTCTGGGGAGGGGAGAGAGGTTGGAGGTTGAATCAATCACCAATGGCCAGTGATTCAATTAATCATGACTATGTAAGGAAGCCTGGATAAAACCCCCAAAGGACAAGGTTAGGAGAGCTTCTGGATTGGTGAAACCATGGAGGTGCTGGGAGAGTGCGTGGAAGCTTCATGCCCTTTCCCCATACCTTTCTCTATTACAACTCCTCCATCTGGCTGTTCCTGAGTTATATCCTTTTCTAATAAACCAGTAAGCTCATAAATACACTGTTTCTCTGAGCTCTGTGAGTTGCTCTAGAAAATTAATGGAATCCATGGAGGGAGATTGTTCGAACCCAGGATCTACAGCCCATTGGTCAGAAGCACAGGTGACAACCTGGACCTGTGGTTGATCCCTGAATTGTTGTGAGTGTGGCTGCAGTGTGAGAGTATAGGAGAAACACAGGAGGAAGACTGAGATTTTTCTTAAAAGGAGGGGAGCAGTAAAAAGTTCGTGGAATGAGGGAATGATGATACCACTGGAGTGGACTTAAATCTCAGCAACCACGAGTGAGTTGGGCCAAGAAACATTTCAAAAAACTCTGAACCGCAGCATGAAACAAGACACAGGATAAGAGCATTTAAAAAATAGTAACCAGGAACAAGGTGGCCCTTTAAGCACTGGGGAAGTTTAAGAAGAGCTTAAAATGACACAGACTCAACAGAGAAGAACAGCAGCTACAAACCAAAGGGAGCTCTTTAGGTACCTGGCATGGAAGAAACCCTGAGCCATCAAATATAATAACTTAAACTGGAGCACGGCCTGTCTGGCGGTCAGCACCACGGACAGCGGCATCTGGAAGGCGCTATAAAGGAGACTCCAAAGAAACCACAGCGGGACTGTGACCCTGCATCCAAATCACCAATCAAAGCTACTTTCTTTTATTCCAAAAAACATGCAACCCAAAGGAGATTTTAGCTGCTCTTGAGAAGAATGACTAACTTTAAGCTCTTATGGTAAGACCTTTCAACTAGGAGCATGTGCTATTGAAATGACAAATCTGATGTCTAATAAGTAATAAAATTCTATAGTTTCTGGCCCTGTTATGAAACTTCAAATTTATAATCCTTTTTAGAAAGCCTTTTTTATTATTGCTTTAGAAAATGATCATAAAATACTTCTTTTAGTAGACCCTAAGGATGTAACTGAAAATTTTTTTCAAATATAATAAGAAATATAAAAGAATATTAAATCTAAATGGATCAACTCTTCCATCACAAAATTAGGGTTCAGATTCAGGTTGGCTATTGAGGATGAGGCTCACATATTAGCATACTAGAGACCCCGAGAGGCAAGGCAATGGTAAATCGTAATTTTTGAACTTTGCCTGCGTACCAGAAGCTGCTAGGGATTTCCCATTAATCGCATTTAATCCTCATCAACACCCCCCTCCCACAGGTTGATATTGATATCCCCATTTTGCACATGCAGATACTGAGCATCAGAGAGGATGAGCAACTTGCCTGGGGTCACACAGCTGCTAAGCAACGAAGCCAGCATTTGGTCTGTCTGCCTGACTCTGAAGTTTGCTTTTCTTTTTTTTTTTTTTTAAACCACTCAGTCATGTTACCAGATCTGAGCAATGCACACCATTTTAATCTACGGCAAACTGGATATTTCCTTTACCCACTACTTCCTAAAGGCATTACAATCCAGAATAATACATAGATATTCAGAACTAAACTGTAGTCCATGAAAATCAATTTTATTTAAACCAATATTGAAACTATCTCATAATCAAATAACCAGTCCTGCTGAGTGTAATAACTAAGGCAATAGTTTTATATGTGGTTAAATAACCAAAAGCAGCTTGAAATACAGCCTCATTAAAGCCAGAGTTAGTTTTCCTATCAGTCACTTGCTCTTTTATTATACATGTTATATGTTATTTACACGTGTTCTCACCAATACAGATTAATTAACATGCAAACATGAATACGACTTCTAAGAACTTAAAACTAAAGGGGACCCAAAGGATAAGGAAAAGCTGAGATTTTAATGTGGAAAAACTAGAATACTAGAAAGCATATTATGATTTAATATCTAAAATATAATGAGTTTTCATTTTCCTCTTTCCAAAAAGCATAAGATTACATCTTAAACTATGTGTTATAAGAAAAACTATGTGGATTACCTGGGTAGGTCCAATTCACTTACATGAGCCCTTAAAAGTGAAGAACTTTCTCCAGCTAGAGACAAGAGACACAGCAAAAGAGCAAGTCAAAGCAATTCTAAGTGTGAGAAGAGGTCAAAGCTTTTACTGGCTCTGGGATGGAGAGGGTCACGTGATGGAAGGGGCCTTGTGCCAGGACCAGAAAGAGCCTCTAGAAGCTAAGGATGGCCCCCAGCTGACAGCCATCAAGGAAGCACAGTCCTACAACCACAAGGAAGTGGATTTGACCAACAACAGAACGTGCTTGAAAGCAGAAATGAGGACCCGATGCAGCCTAAATAAATAAACAAACAAACAAACAAATAAAATATTTTAGAAAGGAACACAGCCCTGCCAACACCCTGATTTTGTCTCGTGAGACTTTAAGTGGAGGACCCAGTTGAGGCACGCTGTACCAGGATTCCTGATCTACAGAACTGCAAGATAACAAATGAGTGTTTTAAGCCACTAAATTTGCAGCAGTTTGTTACAGCAGCAAGAGAAAACGAATACAGCATACATACATTATAGTTTACCCTCCTTAATTTGGGAAGGAGCGGTTCATGGGTTGGAGGCTTCTAATAAATTTAAAAATCACCTCCCTCGTCTTTATTTTAGGCTGTCTGGACATATGGTGTACATGCTAATTGATTTTTCAATCACTGTCATGTCTTCAGATGAAAGGATAAACTTAGTAATGTAGAGGGACTCATTCGCAAAGCACACATCATTACTATCAACACTTAGCTCATTCACATTCTCAAAAACCTCTCTGGGAAAAACTTCCTCATTTGGCTTTTTGTAAAGACCTCTCCATCCTTGTAAGAGGCTTAAGCAAAACACTTTGCTTTTTGAAGCGTTCAAGGGACATACGATCCTGCACTACACCACCGGAATGGAAGAATAATTAACCTGGATTCATAAATGGAACAAGTTTGTAGGTCTTTGATGCATAAATAGGCAGTGAATTCTGGTTAGTGACTCAATTTATCAGTCACATTGACCTTTAGAAAACTCTTGCACTTTATAACACCAAACAACACCAATAATAAATACGAAGAAAAATTTTGCCAATTTTCCACGGATCAAAAAATCCTGTTTTTCTTCCCACCTGCCACAAATTCCTGTAATAAGTATGTGGAAAGATAATCTATTAAGATATGAATTTATATTCTTGTTCCTGACACTGCAATAGGATCCAGGAAAAGTAAAGCAAATTTTGCCCCCTTTCTTCTAGATAAGACAAAGTCTTGAGTTCCGAGTTCAGGGCTCCCAGAAATAGTACGTTTAGGAGTTGAAAACAGAAATTTCCAGAAACTTAAAAAATAACCCTACCCAGGCTCTGGAGTCTGTTACTAGACAAAGAGATGGATGTGGCTTTGAGCTTAGATGGTTAAAATGACCTGGAAGGGCTTCCCTGGTGGCGCAGTGGTTAAGAATCCGCCTGCCAGTGCAGGGGACACGGGTTCGAGTCCTGGTCCGGGAAGATCGCACATGCTGTGGAGCAACAAAGCCCATGCGCCACAAGTACTGAACCTGCGCTCTAGAGCCTGCGAGCCACAACTACTAAGCCCACGTGCCACAACTACTGAAGCCCGTGCACCTAGAGCCTGTGCTCCGCAACAAGAGAAACCACCACAATGAGAAACCCGCGCACCGCAAGGAAGAGTAGCCCCCACTCGCCGCAACTAGAGAAAGCCCGCGCACAGAAACGAACACCCAACACAGCCAAAAATAAATAAATAAATTTATCTTTTTAAAAAGACCTGAAAATTAAAAGAGATTGGAGTGGAAATTAAAAGGACTGGAGAGGTGCTGCAGAGCCTGCCCCCCACCCCGTTCTACTGACTGTCCAGGATGTCTGATGGGATGGTCTGGGATGCTGGAGCCCGAACACAAGGAGCCTTGATTGACGTGAAGAGTGATGCCCACGCCCACATCCGGCAGAGCGGGAAATGAGCCTCCTGCCTTGCAAAAGACCACAATACACATTTCAGCAGTGACCACAAAGGCCTACAGAGTTGGAGGTCCTTCCCCAATTCCTCTAAGCCACAGAATACCACGATCAGGGACAGAAGCCTCCAGTAATGAGTGATATTGGGTAGCAGGCGACACTAGTCAACAGAGGCTAAAACAGAGATTTAGTCTGGTATAGAAACATACAGCAATGTGGTGTTTTTGTACACAATTGTTGTGGAGCAAATTCATGCAGCTATATGTGCATGTGTGGATGGGTACATGGAGAAAGTAGGTGAAAGGAATCCAAGAAATTAGCTATAAAAAGGAAGGAAAGTGAAAAGAGCCCTGCTCCCTTCTTCTCAAGGTTTTTTTGGTCATTGGTGTTTGTTGATGTGCACGAGTGTTTACCAGGCACAAGCAAGATGGCAGAGAACCTTGGAAGAGGACCCGGGAGGGAGAACTGCTTCCACGCCTCGGACTGAAAACACAAACCAGTATCCCATTGGTTTGTAATGTGCATGCATTCCTTTTGGGTTGGCCAATCCAGTTTGCTGCAGACAGCTGTTCAGTGTGTCATCTGAACATACGGCTTTGTGCTTTATTCCTGTGACAAAGTCCGAATCAGTGCTTAGGAACTATCATGACTCTGTCGGGCAGATTTGTGCTGCAAAAGGAAGAGACAGGAGCCAACACTAAACACCAGGACATTTTTCCACTTCTAATATCTATGATTATTTCAGTGATGATACACTGTGGTAAATATACTGCTTGCAATAAATCAGCTACCTACTTATTCCCTTTGCATTAAATCTCTCTCTCTCTCACACACACACATACACACCACACACACACACACACACACACACACACACACACACAGCTGCCAGAAAATTAAGCCCATGAAGATACCTTATTACTGGAAAGTCACAGCTGACTTAACTTTCAAAAGTCAGGCAATTCGAAGTTCCTTCTGCAACTTTATCTCATCACCACCACATAAGCACACAGTGAAGCATTAAACCTAAATATGCAAATGGAATATCTTTGCACAAAGGGACACATTCTTGCAGTGATGATTTTGCCATTCCTTGCTCTGTATCTTTAAAATGACTTCCACCAGAGTCGGCTTCTCACCCATCTCTCTTCTCCATGAGCTCCTTCCATACTCAAAACAAACACTGGGCTTGAAAGGTGTATTTCATGCTAGTAAGAGAGTCAGAGCCCAAAGAGAATGAAAGAAAAGGTCTCAGGTCCCACTCCCCACAGCCAGCCTGGCTGCCATCTGTCACATGCCCTTGATCATTCCCAACTCAGCCCCTTTGCAAACACCACTCACTAACCCCCCGCCCCATTAACACGACTTCCCAACTTCTCTGACCACCCCCATTTGTCACCTCCCTAGAACTCCGGATGAAAGCTCAGCTCCTCCAGAAAGTCTTTTCTTTTTTCTTTTAAATTAGAGTATAGCTGCTTTACAATGCTGTGTTACTTTCTACTGTACAGCAAAGTGAATCAGCTGAACGTATACATATACCCCCTTTTTATGGATTTCCTTCCCATTGAGGTCACCACAGAGCACTGAGTAGAGTTCCCTGTGCTATACAGTAGGTTCTCATTAGTTATCTATTTTATACATAGCAGTGTATATATGTCAATCCCAATCTCCAAACTCATCCCACCTCCCCCCTTTCCCCCTTGGTATCCATACATTTGTTCTCTACGTCTGTGTCTCGATCAGAAAGTCCTTTCTGATTTAGTTGTTCCATCAACTCTTTCGACACGTGATCATTCAGTTACTAACAGGCTATTCTGCCCTCGTTGACATGTAGCTTTATAAGTGAGACAAAGCAGAGCTAATGTTAATCGGAAGTCGAGTGACTGTTATCATAGCAAGCAGATTAGCCTCAGATGAGTCGTAACAGAGTAGAATTGTAGTTTGTGCTATTAAATGAAATTTTTGGAATTTAATAAGAGCTCTATAGACCACATAGCCAGGAGACCTCTGTCAATTTAATATGTGGAGCTCTGTAAGAGAAGGAACATGGGATAGAAGAGATAGCATTCAACTAGGAGTCAGGAGACATGGGTCATTCAAAAGCTTATGACTTGCTGTGTCCTCTTCTCCCCAACACACAGGTTTCCCCTATAATGCAAAATTAGGTGACATCTACATACACAAGTCACTCCATAAGTATTTTTGTTAACCTATATTTACTAGGGCCAGAAACAGTTCTAGTGGTTTTAAAAGGATACAGGCAGTTTTATAAATTTATAGCCCACAGAGCTTAGAAGAATTATGGAGACAACTTAGTCCAGAATCTGTAATTTTTTTTTTTTTTGCGGTACGCGGGCCTCTCACTGTTGTGGCCTCTCCCGTTGCAGAGCACAGGCTCTGGACGCGCAGGCTCAGCGGCCATGGCTCACGGGCCCAGCTGCTCCGCGGCATGTGGGATCCTCCCGGACCGGGGCACGAACCTGCGTCCCCTGCATCGGCAGGTGGACTCTCAACCACTGCGCCACCAGGGAAGCCCCAGAATCTGTATTTTACAGAGAGACAAACCAAGGTCACGATGGCTTATTCAAGAGCACAGCACCAGTAAGTGACTCAGGGGGTACAGAATTGAGTTTTCTGAGCTATTGGTCCAGCATTCCTCTCTCAAGACCCCCCCCTTTAAAGCATTTAAGGGGAAATCTGGTTCAAAAACGCAACATTATGACGTGAAAAGTTTCCAACTACTACGACACACTGCCATTTGCAATGACATATTTTTTGTGTGTCTACTGGCAAACTTTTTGCCTGTTGATTTTTCTATATGGGCTAAACATTTTTCATAATATTTTAAGACTTGTATTGTTTAGGATTATATGTGGCTGAATGTATCCAGAGATCCCCAAATAGTAGTGCCTTAAATGAGAAGGACATTAATTTTTTGGTCACCTAAAGAAGTCTAGCAGCAGGGGATTCAAGGCAGCTATGGGCCCATATCTCTGCTGTTCCATATCTTTCCCATATTACTTTTAGGTTCAATGTCCTCCTAGAGCTCCATCCATCTCCTCTAAATTCAGCCAACAGGAAGGAGAAGGGGTAGAGAAAGGGCACACCCCTCTCTTTTAGAAGACCTCTTGAAAGGTCCCAAGCAATAATTCTGTTTACATCATCTTAAATAGAACCTAGTCATGTGACCCTACCTGGCTGCAAGGGACCTGGACCATGTAAGTCTTTTATCATGGTAGCATGTGCCACACTAATATCAGGGTTCTGCTACCAGGCAAGAAGAAGGGAAAAATATGAGGGGCTACTGGCATCCTTTTCCATAGAATTTCTGCTCAACAATCTCTTTCTTAATAAATTCAAATAATACTTTAATATTATGCAAATAATATTAAAATGGAGGTATTAAATGGAATGCTATGATTTATATGGGTAAAGTAATATGAATAATGACAATCATTTCAAACCCATTTGGTATCTAAGGAATATTTTATTAGAATGCAATTATTATAAGCTTACATCTTTGCCTTATTGATACTAAGAGTAATGAAATAATCCTAGGGCTATCAGATAATCCCTCATAGGGCAAGACATTAGTCACCAGGGCATGACATTTGTCAAGAGAGCTCACAAGAGTGGGTGATTTCTTCAAGAGTCTGGCCGGCCCCTTCCACCCACCTCACCTGCCTCTTTCCTACTTTCTTAAACCCTGCCAAAGGCCAAATCATCATCAAGGCAACCAAGGCTCTTCATTCTCTCCAACTGATTCTGGTCATCTGTATCATGATCAGACAAGCACTAAAAAGCAAGAGATGCTCTAGAGCAGACAGAGGTTCGGTTTTTGCCTCTGTCACAGAATGCCCTGTGTCGTGGTCTCTGGACCCAAGTACAGAGATTAAGATTGCTGATTCTTGGGCTTCCCTGGTGGCGCAGTGGTTGAGAGTCCGCCTGCCGATGCAGGGGACGTGGGTTCGTGCCCCGGTTTGGGAAGATCCCACATGCCGCGGAGGGGCTGGGCCCGTGAGCCACGGCCGCTGAGCCTGAGTGTCCGGAGCCTGTGCTCCGCAACGGGAGAGGCCACAACAGTGAGAGGCCCGCGTACCGCAAAAAACAAAACAGAAACAAAAAAAAAAAGATTGCTGATTCTTCCTTCTTATTCCTCCCGTGGGAGAGACTACCTTGAGGCGGTCTGGAAAATATGAGTTGAGGTGAAAAAATTGAGGTTTTGAATAAATGCACAAGAGTTTCACTTTGGACTTCACCGTCCCTTTAAGCCCTTCCCAGAAAGCTGTTCAGAATGAGAGCCTGGCCCCTATATTTCACATAGAAAACCTACATGGCTATCAGCCAAAAGCTCTTCTGAAATGTCAGTACTATCTCAAAATGAGACTGGTCCTATTCCAACACCGTAGCCAAAGTTAATGAAGTACTCCTCCTAACAGCCTGTTTCCTTCTCTTCATTGCTCCATCTCCAATGTCCTATTGTCAATATTGAAGAAATTCTGGACATCTTCAGCCTCCTCCTCAAGCAATTATATGAGGGACTGTGAGCTTTTGGATTACCGAAGGCTCCTTTTACCCTCAAATTTACTTTACAGCCTTCAAGCTAACTAACCTCTCTGGATCTCTGTTATCTCATTAGAAAAAGGAGCACTTTTGAAAAGACAGTCCCTAAAGCCTGACGCAGCTCAGATACATCCCACGATTCTATGATAGAACTACCGAAGAGCAAGGCCACCTCATGCAAGTGAAGCTTTAAACTTCTCCTGCAATGTTTCATTAAGAACTACAGCCATTTAAAAATAATTTGACAATTCTTCTGGATGAATTCTTCTGAAGAATAAATCGTTTGTATACATCATCCCGTCTTATCATACTTTCACAGCTGCCGATGCGTGGTAATACACTGTGGCTTTTTGAGAGAGTTGGCGAAATGAAAAGTGATATAGCTTCCCAGGTAAGTACCAATTAAAATGATTTCAAATCATTAAAAATGAGTGTTATGTAATAGTCACTGCTCTTGGAAGAACTAGGACTTTGTCTTTTTGCAAGGGGAAAAGGATCATCTTGCTTCCCAGCTCCGCAGGATTATCCGAGGTCAAGTACTTCTGCAACACATATTCTGCAGTGCTCATTGCAATTTCAAGTTCAAAGCAGCAGGGACAGCAGTATATGCTGTAGCCTGAGAAGAGCAGAGTCATCTTTTTATCCATTTCCCTCTCCTTGTCTTTGCTTGCTTTCCAGAATTTCTGTGTGTCCTACTCTATTGCATAAAGAATAGTGACAATTTCTGATGCCCACCTCCTGACTAGGTCTCTCTAGTTAGTGATAAACGATACAACAGCTTTACTCTCCAACCACTCATCCATTTGCCCTTCAAGTTGTAATGTAAACTTTAGTATTTTCTCTCTAAAGTGGTTTAGGTTTCTCACTCCTCCACTCTTCAGCCTTTCCAGATAGGGTTGGATAAAGGAGAATTGTACTTTAAATACAATATCATCCAAATGTGGGTGTGGGAAAGTACACCTCCCAAAGTAATATTTGCAAAATAAAATTGCAACCTAATGTTTGTTTTTGTGTATTCAAAAATGTCACTCACTATCTTGCATGCAGAACTTTTGTAGCTCCAAGTAAAATGCATGCTGGCTACCACGAAACAACTTTCTTAAGGTTTTGCTTAAGGGAAGGGCTTAACTGTAAGTATGGGGCCCCACGGGAAAAAAAGGACGTTCCTAAAAGACTTCATTCACCTTTATTAATTTCAACATAAATTAACCTCCAGAGAAGATCACACCCTGCTTGCGATCTTCAAAGCAGTTTTCCAAAGGACAAGGCTGTTTGGCTAACTTACAGTAAGTGTGGAGACTGGGAATTTAAACTTTGCACTGCTTATGCAGCAAAAACATTTTCAAAACACTAAACTGATCAATTCCAATGAAGCCTCCATAATTGAAATTTCTCATTTCAGATTTTTTAATTCACCTTAGGACAATGACATTTAAAATGCATTCAAACTCATTAGAAATGAACTATATAAGTTTATATTTTCTTGCATTGTGAAGATAAAGAATACAGTCTTTTATGAACACTTTAAATTTTAATTTTTACTATCCATTATTTTTATCGAGAGCAAAAGAACTTTGGTTTTAAACAATGTCATCTTGATAAAGTCACTTGACTCTTCTTTCATATATAAAAGTGAGATATTCAAGACAGTACGGTACTGGCACAAAAACAGAAAGATAGATCAGTGGAACAGGATAGAAAGCCCAGAGATAAACCCACGCACATATGGACACCTTATCTTTGATAAAGGTGGCAGGAATGTACAGTGGAGAAAGGACAGCCTCTTCAATAAGTGGTGCTGGGAAAACTGGACAGGTACATGTAAAAGTATGAGACTAGATCACTCCCTAACACCATACACAAAAGTAAGCTCAAAATGGATTAAAGACCTAAATGTAAGGCCAGAAACTATCAAACTCTTAGAGGAAAACATAGGCAGAACACTCTATGACATAAATCCCAGCAAGATCCTTTCTGACCACCTCCTAGAGTAATGGAAATAAAAACAAAAATAAACCAATGGGACCTAATGAAACTTCAAAGCTTTTGCACAGCAAAGGAAAGCATAAACAAGATGAGAAGACAACCCTCAGAATGGGAGAAAATATTTGCAAATGAAGCAACTGACAAAGGATTAATCTCCAAAATTTACAAGCAGCTCATGCAGCTCAATAACAAAAAAACAAACAACCCAATCCAAAAATGGGCAGAAGACCTTAATAGACATTTCTCCAAAGAAGATATACAGACTGCCAACAAACACATGAAAGAATGCTCAACATCATTAATCATTAGAGAAATGCAAATCAAAACTACAATGAGATATCATCTCACACCAGTCAGAATGGCCATCATCAAAAAATCTAGAAACAATAAATGCTGGAGAGGGTGTGGAGAAAAGGGAACACTCTTGCACTGCTGGTGGGAATGTGAATTGGTACAGCCACTGTGGAGAACAGTATGGAGGTTCCTTAAAAATCTACAGATAGAACTACCATATGACCCAGCAATCCCACTACTGGGCATATACCCTGAGAAAACCATAATTCAAAAAGAGTCATGTACCAAAATGTTCATTGCAGCTCTATTTACAATAGCCCGGAGATGGAAACAACCTAAGTGCACATCATCGGATGAATGGATAAAGAAGATGTGGCACATATATACAATGGAATATTACTCAGCCATAAAAAGAAACAAAATTGAGCTATTTGTAATGAGGTGGATAGACCTAGAGTCTGTCATACAGAGTGAAGTAAGTCAGAAAGAAAAAGACAAGTACCGTATGCTAACACATATATATGGAATTTAAGAAAAAAAAATGTCATGAAGAACCTAGGGGTAAGACAGGAATAAAGACGCAGACCTACTGGAGAACGGACTTGAGGATATGGGGAGGGGGAAGGGTGAGCTGTGACAGGGAAAGAGAGAGTCATGGGCATATACACACTAACAAATGTAAGGCAGATAGCTAGTGGGAAGCAGCCACATGGCACAGGGATATTGGCTCGGTGCTTTGTGACCGCCTGGAGGGGTGGGATAGGGAGGGTGGGAGGGAGGGAGACGCAAGAGGGAAGAGATATGGGAACATATGTGTATGTATAACTGATTCACTTTGTTATAAAGCAGAAACTAACACACCATTGTAAAGCAATTATACCCCAATAAAGATGTTAAAAAAAAAGTGAGATATTTAGACCGTAAAACCTCTAACAATCCCTCTGGCTGTTAAGACCTTATGAAATGACAAAAAAAGAAACTGGCTCAATTTTAACTTTTTCATATTTTTGCTGTGCTTATATCCCCTACATTATAATAATAATGCTTTAGATTTATAAAATTTAACTTTTCTTGAGGCACTTTTCAATCCATTACCTCATCTACTCAATGGAAAAATGCAGTTGGGGAGAAAGGATCCTCAGATTCTCATTCACATGTTTTTCTCTGACCACCGCTTAGCCTGGGAAATTTATCAGAGCCATAAAATCTGATAAAAGGTAAGGAAAGGTCTTACCTGAAAGGAAAGGTCTCTTAATTTACACCTTTGGGCAGCCTTCAATAAAGCCAAGGAGCAGAACAACACTGGGTTTTTCACCCTTCATCCTGTGCCTCTTGATTAGATCAGACTCTAAGAGATTTTTTTTCCTGTTTTTTTTTTATCTGCTAAATGATTTAAAATAGCAAAACTAAAACACAATGCATATCCCTGCAAAAAAAGGTATAAACATGACAGGCAACAAATAATGGTTTATTTCAGAGTAAAATCTCACCAAGGAAGCATAGTTTCAAATGTGAGATGGAGGGTTATGAGAGGCTGATAATATGAAAAATGGGGAGATTCCTTCCATATACATCCCTTTTAGTTTTTCCATAATTCATTTATATACTCATTTAATAACTGTATTGAGTACTTGTTATCAGCCCTCCCCAGTGCCTCCTGCCCTTTGGGGGATATAAAGATGGATAATAATGGAAAATAGCTAACATTTATTGAGTACCTAGTACGTGCTTAGCTATGCTAAATGCTTCATGTGCAGTTAAAGCCAACCTAAGGCTACACTGCCAGAAAGTGGTAGCACCTGGGTTCTAACACTGATCTGCCTGCCTGGACGCTATGATGTTAAGTGCCTCTCAGTTTAAGTGTTAGCCGGAGTCCTGGAAATCTAGTGAGCAAGATGATTTGCTAATTCTTCCCATAAATCGATGCTTGCCTCTAAATTGTTCATTTGTGTCAATAATTCCTAACCCACCCCCTCCCCCCAAAATAAGACAACATAGCTCAGAAATTATCTCTATGAGAGAGTTTTCTCCAGCTCCTTAAAAAACTGCTTGCTAATGACCTCGTAAATGTTTTGTGCATTTTTTAAATGAAGTGTGAAGTCACTGAAAAGTCACAGTATTTACTGTGAAAGGTTTGGTAGAATTTCTGGCTTCCTTCCATTATTCCATCATAATGGAACTGGCAGCTACATTCTCAAGCTTTAAGTAAATGAGTGGATTAGGGCATCAAAGAGAAGGGTCCTACAGTTGCTACCTGACTTTTTAAAATAATATTCACACTGATAAGGATACAATGAAACAGGCACTAACTAGGAGAGCGTGAATTGGCACATCTTTCTGAAAAGCAAGTTGCATTAGTCTAGAAAGATGTTCATGCCCTTTGGTCCAGTAACTCCACCTGTTAACTAGAATCTATCCTAGGTAGGAACTAGGCGGTTGGACCATGGTATATTTGTATGCATGGTATATTTATATTCACTAGCCTTTAACAGTAACACCACAATATTGAAAGCAAGTTATAAATGTGCAAGAGTATGGAAATGACTAAATACATTATGGCACATAAATTACACAGTGGGATTTACTGCCATTTTATGTGATCTTTTCCAAACATTTTGAATGATACTGGAAAATATCACTACAAAATGTTAAGTGAGAAAAACAGGATCAAACCATTATATACATGAGGATCTTTTTCAAAGATAGATAATTACGGAGAGAAAGAGAAGCAAAGACTGTACAAGGTATATATACATAAAAAAGGGCTGTCATGAAACAAAACAAAGTTTCTCAAGGTAACCAAACAGTAATAAAAGTTATTTTTTAAAAAGCAAGGGAGAGTGACCTTGGATTAGGCAATGGTTTCTTAGATATGACATCAAATCACACCAGCAACAAACAAACAAACAAAATAAATAAGCTGAACATCATCAAAATTTTGTGCTTCAAGGGTTACCATCAAGAAAGTGAAAAGACAACTCACAGATTAGGAAGAAATTTTTGCAAACCATATGTCTTCTAAGGGAATTGTATCTAGGATATATAAAGAGCTATTACAATGCATTAATAAAAAGACAAATAACCCATTTTGAAAAATGGTCAAAGGAACTGATACAGTTGTCCAGAGAAGACATACAGATGCCCAATAGACACAGGAAAAGATGCTCACACGATTAGCCACCAAGGAAATGCAAACCCAAACCACAGTGAAATACCACTTCACACCCACTAGGATGGCTATAGTCAAAACACCAAATAATAGTAAGCACTGGAGAGTATGTAGAGAAATTGGAACCCTCATACACTGCTGGTGGTGCAGCTACTTTGGAAAATAATCTAGTGGTTCCTCAAATGGTTAAGCAGTAATTTACCATATGGTCCAGCTATTCCACTCCTAGGTACATAACCAAGAGAAACGAAAACATATGTCCACACAAAAATTTGTACATGAATGTTCATAACAGTATTATTCATAATAGCCAAAGTGAATACAACCCAATTATCCATCAACCAATAAATGGATAAATAAAATGTGATATACCCATATAAGGGACTACTATTCAGCAATAAAAAGAAGTAAAGTACTGATCTGTGTTGCAACACGGATGAACCTTGAAAGGGAAAGCAGTCAGTCATAAAGAACTACATATTGCGTGATTCCAGTTATATGAAATATGCAGAATAGGCAAATCTAGAGAGAGAGATAGGAAATAGATTGGTAGTTAACTAAGGCTAGGGTGGGAAGTGGATTGGGGGAGGGGTGTTGAAGGGGGTGACAGCTACTAGACATGGGGCTTCTTTCTGGGATAGGGATAAAGTTCTAAGATTGTGGTGATGGTTGCACAATTCCGTGAATATACTAAAAGCCACTGAATTGTGCACTTTGAGTGAATTGTATGATATGTGAGCTATATCCCAATGAAGCTGATTTTAAAAAACCAAAGGAGCAAGATTAATTATTCTCATTATTTCATCCATCAACCTTATACTAAGCTCCTACTACCGCTTGTGTTAAGCACAATGGAAGACACAAATAGAGGGAACCCCTTGTTTCCAAGTTCACATGAACTGACACTAATATATGCTATTAGTAATAGTTACCGTGTATATACACCTAATTATCTAAATTATAAATATATTCTCTCACAACATTACGAAGAACAAGAAATAGGGATTGACATTCCTCCATTGCCTTTCCTGAAGTAGTCATATAACTTCATTATTTATATATTATATATATAATTTATATATATTATATATATATATTTATCTACCAAATCAGATCTATATTTCCAATCGCCTTATGTAAATATCCACCTGGGTGTCCAGTTAACACCTCAAACTTAAGTTTCAAACAGTATTTTAATCCTCCACTCCTGCTCTACCACTCCCCTTGTAGCTATACCAAATGCACACTCTTCCTGTTACCACCTCTCAGATAGTACATGCACGGCATACTCTCAGAAAGCAGGTTAGAAACCTCAGAATTTCCTGTGGGTCTGCTCGCTGCCTTGTCTCCCAACTCAGGCCACTGCAAAGGTCTTATAATCCAACCTCTTAATTATCTCTGGGATTGGGACTTCCCTGGTGGTCCAGGGGTTAAGACTCTGCACTTCCACTGCAGGGGGCACGGGTTTGATCCCCGGTTGGGGAACTAAGA
Source organism: Monodon monoceros (assembly GCF_005190385.1). NCBI lineage: Eukaryota > Metazoa > Chordata > Mammalia > Artiodactyla > Monodontidae > Monodon > Monodon monoceros. The sequence goes on from NW_021703778.1 coordinate 11,898,260, forward strand.
TCCTGCATGCCACGTGACTCAGCCAAAAAAAAAAAAAAAGCCTCTGGGATTAATGTTCCACTCTCTCCCCTCTACTATCGCCCTGGTTCATGCCTTCACCATCTTTCATGTACAATAGTACAACCATTTCCTAAATCACACCTCTAATTCCAGTCTTCGCCCTCCAATTCTCATCTCCATGTCGCAGTAAGGATGAACTCTCATTTTAACTGTGTGTTTTAAAAAGTTTAAAACACTCATACAGAAAATCATGTAAGAAAAAAACGAAGAATTAACACAATGTAGCTTTTGCTGTAAATATAATTTTCTTCTAAGAAGAAATGAAGCATTTCAGACAAAACTGAATTCACCTTTGTTCCCTTTCCAGCCCTACTCCTTTCCCTCCTGCCCCAAAGACAACTTTATGAATTTGGGTGTATAATTCCAGTATCTATACTTTTAAGACACACCTACACGCATATGTCAATACACACACACACACACACACACACACACACGATTACAGATATATGTATATATACTATGTATCCATAAACACTATATAGTATTGCTTTGTGTTTTATATTTGTTTGCTTGCTAACTTTATCACTGAGGTATAAGATAAATACAATAAATGGCACTTACCTTAAAGGTATGTCTTGATGAACTATTTACAAACTGAACACACTTGTGTCACTACCCCTTAGATCAAGATATAGGCATTGTCAGGGCTTCCCTGGTGGCGCAGTGATTTAGAGTCTGCCTGCCGATGCAGGGGACATGGGTTTGTGCCCTGGTGTGGGAAGATCCCACATGCCGTGGAGCGGCTGGGCCGGTGAGCCATGGCCGCTGAGCCTGCGCGTCCGGAGCCTGTGCTCCGTAACAGGAGAGGCCACAACATTGAGAGGCCCGTGTACCGCAAATAATAATAAAAAAAAAAGATACAGGCATTGTCAGAACCTCCTTTGCACCTGCCCCCTCCTAGTCATTGCCCTCCATCACCTCTATTTTAACCTCTATCACCATAGATTAATTTTGCCTATTTTTGAATGCTAGCTGAATAGAAGAAAGAAAAAAAGAAAGAATGAACGAAAGAAAGAAAGAGAGAGAAAGAAAGAAAAAAAGAAAGAATGAACGAAAGTTCTCTTTTGTATCTGACTTCTTGCACTCAGCATTATAACTATGGGGTTCATCCATGTTGTTGCATTTAGTAGTCGGTAATTTTTTTCATTGCTGTATAGGACTCCATTGTATGTATACACTACATAATGGACATTTGGGTTGTCCCCAGTTGGAACTATGATGAATAATCCTGTCATAAATATTCTTACACATGCCTTGTGATAGACTCTTTTTGCCTTTCTCTGTTCATCTCTGGCTTTTGAGAGTTTGATAGAACCTAACTTCACTTACATATTTTCCATCTCTACCTTTCTGCACTAAATTCTCCATTATTTCCTCAGATTAATATTCCAATTCATTTGTATCTGTTTGGTCTATTATTCCACCCAATTACCTTTTTTATTTAAATGACTACAGTTCTAATTTTAGAAAGTCTGTTGGTTATTTTCAAGTATACCTACTTCTATACAGTTCTGTACTTGCCCTGTGGTGTTTCTTATTTTCTTTAGTTCTTTGAACATTCTAAATATACATATGTTGATGTTTCTGGTTATTCTATCATTTCTAGTTCTTGGAACCTACATTCTACCATTTGTTGGATCTTCTAATTCTCTCAATGGTACTTCATTATCCTTATGGCTTATACTTTTTGAGGGTGACCTCATTTTCAGTGGGGTTGTTTTCCATTAGAGTTCTATTGGGATGAGTATCAATGTGATGGCTGTAGATGCTTCTGCTAGAGGTTTACTACTTCCTCCTCTTCCAGAACCGTTTTTCATGTTAATCTCTCAATACTGAGTTCCCTGTCACCTAGATAGTATAACTCTGCAGTGACAATAGCCTGGCGTTCTCATTTCTCTTTGGTGATACTTTCCCCTATTGCCCTAGAGCTTTGTCACCAAGTCTCTGAGCTTTGTCACCAAGTCTCTGAGCCAGTGCACAGTTTTCTTGTCCTGTTTTTAATGAGCTAGGCAGCTAGGCAGCCCACTGTGACTCCTGGTTTGGTACATGTAGCTCAGATCTGAGATTGTGGCTTAAACTCCCTCTCCGGCGGGACTTAAAACTTCAGTTGCAGCAGTTAAGGCCTGCATCCTTCTTGCTTTCTCTCACGGTCCATTTAAGCTTCAGTATCTGCTCACTGGTCTGACTTTGAGCTCTTCTTTATTCCTGACAGCTGAGGAGTCCCATTCCTTGATTTTGAACTTGGCCCAGATATTACATTTTCATAATTTTCTGACATTCCTGTGTGTTGAAGTGAAAGGCAATGAAGCTCTTTCACATCAACTCAGACATATTCATCCGATACTTCCAAACACAAATATGATCGCATTGCCTTTGATGGGCATGTATCTTCTTGAAGGATCATGTCAATCTCCTTATCTGGCTATTTTTAAAATGCCCCATCCAGGTGGGATGCTGGCTCCCAGACTTCACCTGAAATATATCCCTAATCCATTCCCCTCCCCCATGCTCCGGCAATAACAGCCCGGGCTTCGTCCCCCAACATTCCATGTAACAGCACATCGTTATTTTAAGAAACTTCACTTGGATGTGGCTTCTACATCCAATTTCTATTTCTTTTTTTTTTTTAACTTTTTATTTTATATTGGACTACAGTTGGTTAACAATGTTATGTTAGTTTCAGGTGTACAACAAAGTGATTCAGTTATACATATACATATATTCTTTTTCAAATTCTTTTCCCAGTTAGGTTGTTACATAATACTGAGCAGAGCTCCCTGTGCTATACAGTAGGTCCTTGTTGGTTATCCATTTTATTTTTTTAAGACACCTTTTTAAAAATTTTTTACTCATTTATTTGTTTATTTTTGGCTGCGTTGGGTCTTCATTGCTGTGCATGGGCTTTCTCTAGTTGTGGTGAGCAGAGGCTACTCTTCATTGCAGTGCGTGGGCTTCTCATTATGGTGGCTTCTCTGGTTGCGGAGCAGGGGCTCTAGGCGCACGAGCTTCAGTAGCTGTGGTGTTCGGGCTCAGTAGCTGTGGTGCATGAGCTTAGTTGCTTCACGGCATGTGGGATCTTCCTGGACCAGGGCTCGAACCCGTGTCCCCTGCATTGGCAGGCGGATTCTTAACTACTGCGCCACCAGGGAAGTCCTGGTTATCCATTTTAAACACAGTAGTGTGTACATGTCAATCCCAAACTCCCTAACTATCCCTCTCCCCAACCCTTCCCCGATGGTAACCATAAGTTCGTTCTCTGTGAATCTGTTGCTGTTTTGTAAGTAAGTTTATTTGTACCATTTTTTTTTAGCTTCTGCATATAAGCTATATCATACGATATTTCTCTTTCTCTGCCTGACTTACTTCACTCAGTATGACAATCTCTAGGTCCATCCATGTTGCTGCAAATGGCATTATTTCACTCTTTTTAATGGCTGAATAATATTCCATTGTATATATCGAATCACGATATTTTGTGACCTTCATTCAGGCTGTGAACTCTTCAAAATCTCTGAATCTTCCATTTCAGAAAATGGGGTTTGAAACCATAGCTGACTGTGTTATCCAGGTCACCAATGCACAAAACTAACCAAAACTCAAAGAAGAGAGTGAATGTGTCCATTCAAAAGGCCAGTAGGGTTCTGTGAAGACAGGAGCAGCTGACCCAGTGAACATGAACTGTTGAGTTTCATACCCTTTGAGTTCATTAAGAGCATTCTCTGCTCTCAGAGCACATTTGCTCTGCCCTCTTTAGAAAGGGTAGCCTGCTGTGGAGATAGCAGTTATATTTTGTGTGCTTCATTAGAGCAAAGAAATATAGTTCACTGTGCTCAAACAAATCCTAGCTGCTAATGGGCCGAGATATTGTGAATGTAGAGTTAGAATTGCTGGGACATCAGAGAGCTGAAGGGAAAAAAAAAACCCAAAGAACCAAAGAAACTGCATTTGTAAGCTTCATTTATATACCACATAGCAAGTGAATCAATAACTTGAAAATGTACAGTGAAGGCCAAAAAGGAGTTGATTGCAATCTTCGAAGAGTCGGCAAAAAGAAAAAGTTGCATCGCAAATTAAACTCATTCAAAAGAGTAAAGGCAGTTGGTTCAAACCTAAGAAGATTCAACTAGGTTAGCAAAAAATCATTATTCCTAGAAGAGATGACAGAGGCAAGTAATAGAATATGAAATGTGAATACCCAAAAAAAACCCCACCCAGATGTTTGTTTTGAGAATTTTCTTCTCACAGCATAATTCATGAGAACGTAAAATGGTATCCTTAGGAAGGCTGATGAATATAAAATTAGAAGGTCATCACAAAGGTAAATAGAGTTTTAGTAATCAGGGTAGGATCTGAAGAAATGGAAAATTACCATCTGAGCCTCCAGTTTATGCTAGTATCCAAAAGTACAGCCAGTTTAATGTAGAAAAAATTATTCACAATTTATCATTCATTTCTTGTTTATTTTTCAATTTGGACTTTTTTTATCCGTCATTTTTAATTTGCACATAGATATGCATCCTTTTTACCTGTGGGGATATTGTCACATGACTCATCAATGACAACATTCTTTTCAACACCCCTTTCCCATTCTACACCTTTTCACTCTTCTCTCTCACACACACACACACACACACACACACACACACACTCACACACCCCTCAATTAGCTGTCAAGCATCTCTAGGTTGAATGTCATGGGAATTCCCAAGATGAGAATTCCATCTGATCAGATGATCAGAGACCTTAACTAAAAGAATTTACCTTTCACTGTCCTCTTCCAGGGTCCTGGTCTTGAGTTCAAATTAGGTTTCATTCAACACATGAGACTGGCTTAGTTGACTACAGGACTAACAGGAATGATGCTGTCTCAGACTACACACTTTCATTCCGCCAGCTCTCTCATCAGTACACACCACGGGTGTAAGAGCCACTGGCAAGGGAGTGCGGATCTCTCTAATGCTGCACTGAAAAAGCAACTCAGGGCAAGATACAGACTGATAGGAGTACCAAGGACAAGACTCATGTTCATATTGCCCACACATATAGTCTCTTTTTAAAAAATGGGGAAAAAAAGTTTGCCCAAGGAAGAGACCAACATTTATTCATATGTTTCAAAAAATCTGGTTGTGTATCATGTTAGATACAAAGCATCTGAGTGAGTGGCTCTTCTGGCCCGCCCTCAGACGAAGAGAAGAAATTCAGAATGTTCAAAGGGGCCTCTCACCCAACTCTGTAGCATGCTCGCCTCTACAGAAAGCAAGCCCTTGACAAAAGGCTCAGAAAGAAAGATGTACTCACCGCCCTGCAGTATTCTGCAGCATATCTGCAGCACACAGTTATAACCTTCCCTGAACTACCCCAGCACCTGATTTCAGCCGTAAGTAAACAGCTTCACTTCACCTATCCTCCTGAGAAAGGTGAAGTGCCCGCAGTGCAGAAAAAAAGAAGTGTTATTCTGAAAACACGATCCAACAGTGAAAATGCGTATCTATGCCCACGGCTATGTTCTTGTCTGTGTGTCTATAGCTTGTTTATATTTAGTCTATATGTCTACAGAGTTCCACATAATGATTTTATGTATGTAAAACATTTTTACCTTTACGTCTATATTTTTGTTCAAATTTATATCAATATTTCATGAAGTTACATATGATTTTAATTTTGTATAAATGCACATATATTAATTTCTTGGTCATTGTGTGTGTGTGTGTGTGTGTGTGTGTGTGTGTGTGTGGTGTTGTGTGCATACAAAGCCACAAAGTAAAATCATGGCATTCTCATAGTAGTTTTATCAAGATGCAATTACAGATGTATTTCTTCCATAAAGCAGTGGAATATAAGAAGAATAGATCTATTCATAGAAAACTAATTTAATAGATATCTTGTGTGAAATGAGAAAGCAATCTTTCATTGATTTAAAATTGAAGAAAGGTGGACAGCCACATGTAAATCAATGAAGTTAGAACACACACTCTCACCATGCACAAAAATGAACTCAAAATGGCTTAAAGACTTAAACCTAAGACATGATACCATAAAACTCCTAGAAGAGATCATAGGCAAAACATTCTCTGACACAAATCGAACCAATTTTCTTAGGTCAGTCTCCCAAGGTAATAAAAATAAAAACAAAAATAAACAAATGGGACCTAATCAAACTTACAAGCTTTTGCACAGCAAATGAAACCATAAACAAAACAAAAAGACAACTTACAGAATGGGAGAAAATATGTGCAAACAATGTGACCAACAAAGGATTAATTTCCAAAATATACCAACAGCTCATACAACTCAACAACAAAAAAATAAACAACCCAATTGAAAAATGGGCAGAAGACCTAGACATTTCTCCAAAGAAGACATACAGATGGCCAATAGGCACATGAAAAGATGCTCAACATCGCCAATTATTAGAGAAATGCAAATCAAAACTACAAAGAGGTAACACCTCACACCAGTCAGAATGGCCATCATTAAAAAGTTTACAATAACAAATGCCGGAGAGGGTGTGGAGAAAAGGGAAGCCTCTTACACTGTTGGTGGGAATGTAAGCTGATGCAGCCACGGTGGAAAACAGTATGGAGATTCCTCAGAAAACTAAAAATAGAGTTGCTGTATGATCCAGCAATCCCACTCCTGGGCATATATCCAGACAAAACTATAATTCAAAAAGATACATGCACCCCTACATTCACAGCAGCACTATTCACAATAGCCAAGACATGGAAACACCCTAAATGTCTATCAACAGATGAATGGATAAAGAAGATGTGGTACATATATACAGTGGAATACTACTCAGCCATAAAAAGAACAAAATCATGCCATTTGCAGCAACAATGGATGGATCTAGAGATTGTCATACTAAGTGAAGTAAGTCAAAAACAGAAAGACAAAAACCATATGATATCACTTATATGTGGAATCTAAAATATGACACAAATAAACCTACCCATGAAACAGAAACAGAATCATGGACACAGAGAACAGACTGGTGGCTGAGAAGGGGAAGGGGGTTGGGGGAGGGATGGAGTGAGAGGTTGGGGTCAGCAGATGTAAACTTTTATGTATAGAATGGATGAACAAAAAGGTCCTACTGTATAGCACAGAGAACTACATTAAATATCTTATGATAAATCATAATGGAAAAGAATATTAAAAAAGAATGTGTATCTATATGTATAACTGAATCACTTTGCTGTACAGCAGAAATTGACACATTGTAAATCAACTATATTTCAATAAAATTTAAAAATTAAAAAATAAAATAAAATTGAAGAAAGGAAAATCGTAAACGAAGATAGAAATCATAGGTCAGGTTCCCCAAGAAACAGATTCTGAGATCAAAATGTGTTTGCACAATGTATATTAAAGTGTGCCCTTGGGAGGAGTGCTGTTCTAGGGTGCGAGGGCAGCAGGACAGAGGAGAGGCAGGAGCTGAACTGCTCCTTAGGAATCAAAGAAGCCTCAGTTGATCCCGGAGGAAGCTCTGGAGCTGGGGTGGCCTTTCAGAGACATCCAAGGGTGAGGCAGGGGGCTGGGTCTTTACACCTCAGACCTGACCAGCCATAGGATGTTGGCTGCCCCTGGTGTAAGAGGGGCTCAGCTGCGAGCCTTCAGCAGTGACACACCCAGCAGCTGGGGAAACGCAGCCTTTGGCCTGCAGCTGGGCCTGGGTGGTGCACCTCAGCATCACCGCAAGGCATTTGTGAGTCCATAACCTTTTTTTGTGTGTGTGGCTGTGCTGCGCAGCTCGTGAGATCTTAGTTCCCCAAACAGGGACTGAACCCAGGCTACTGCAGTGAAAGCACCGAGTCCTAACCACTGGACTGCCAGGGAATTCCCAGTCCATAGCATTTTTTTAATGACGGCTATTACTTGTTACTCCAAATTATAAGTCCACTGTTCTATCAGAGATCCCTTCTAAACTTTATAATTTTAAAATATTCTGATATTCTGTCTTTTTAGGTCTTTGAGTCAGCTGTAGTCCAGATTTTCCACATGGAAAAGTACCTTCGATCACCTTGTAGAGAAATCTGACTGGCATAAAATGCTTGCGCACTTTGTGGAAAGGGCTTCAGTTCCTTTATCTGTACAATAAGGATGGTAATGATAGTAATAAACTCATGGGGTGTGGAGAATAAATTAAATTACCCATGCAAAGGTCTTAGAAGAGTACTGTCACACCATCAGCTATAGCGAGCATTATTATTTTTGGAAAGCTCTATGAACTCAACATCACTCCATGGTTACCAAGGCTTACTCAGAACTGCTTGGTAAACCACTTCAAGGGTCAATGTCAGGACCCTCTTTTCAGCTGGTAGACCAATGACTTCACCCTCTGGTTGACTTCCATGTGATTGATAAGAAAAAAGGCAAGTTTCTCTTCTGTTCTTGGTTTTATTGTCAGGAGATATTGCTTCAATAGACAATTGAGAAGAGTAGAAAGAATAGTGTTAGGTCAACTCTTCTAAAATCAAAATCCCGTCATCAATCTCGGAGATCCTCCAACCTTTAGTTGCTCGGATGCACCAATTCTATGCAACGGGTCAAGTCAATCAGATATCTGGGGGCACATTTTGCAGAGTTCATCTAGGGAGGTTGTCAGGAAACCACACCATTTAAAGGGAAGATACACTGTACACTGCAGCTGCTTTACTGAAATTTTCGTATGGCCAACGTGGTGTTACTGGAACAATTACTTCCTGGCTAAAATGGTTATTGTAGGCAAAACCACTGGAGCCTCAATCACTCATTCATCCATGTGTTGGGACAGCCCTGAGCAGTTTTCTGCAGGGATTCCCTGGCCAACTTCTCTGCTTGTGCAGGGAGGGAGCCACCCACTCAGTGACCGTCTTCTAAACTTTATGAGAAGGACAGCTTTCATGAGAGGACTCTCACCTTACCCTCATCTTACCTGACTGTAAAAGCTCATGGACCTGTGTCCTTCACCTGCAACCTAGCACGTCTATACCCCGGGTGCTGCCATCGACTGGGGCCCTCAGCTCTCTGCTCTCCAGTCTCACAAAGTCCTGATGAGAGAAATATTTCCAAGAATGTCCTGAATGATATTCTATCATTCAGTCTTCAGAAGCAGGGGCTCTTAATCTATTTGGAAGAAACTCAGAAACTCTCAGAACACTGTGAAGATGATATTCTGATTTTTGTGTGTATGCCCATGTGCATATTTTTCTGGAGAGACAGCTTAATGACTTTAATCAGGTTATCAAAGGGCTGCCCTGGGCAGTTCTGAATGGTGTTTAAGGGCAGGCTGGACTCAGACTGCCTGAATCATACCTACTTCCATAAGTGTATGACCTCAGGTGAGTTGCTTATCTTTGGGGGCCTCAAGTTCCTTATCTGTAACAGGGGGATAATAACAGTACCTACGCCAGGTGTTGCCGTGCAGAGTAAACCAGATCATCTCAGGTGTCTGGGTAACGCACTTTGAACAATGCATGTCCACAGCAGCTGCTCAGTTTGTATCTTCCAGTAATCTTCTTACTAAAAGAGCCCATAACCCCCAAAAGATTCAGAAACACTGCTCTGGTAATTCTCAGTTAAACCCTTAGATGGAGTCAGACCATCAGGAAGTTTGACTTGAACCATGTTTCTTGGACTTGGCTTTTTAAAAATTAGTTCTTAGTGTTATACCACTGGCCTCGCTGAGGGCTGACACAAGAAGTCCAGCACATTGGTACCCACTACTCATCTACCAGCCCTGCCCGTCATCCCAGTATCCTCTTTATGAGGCTCCAAGGAATAAATCTCCCTGCAGACAAAGACTCGGGGAAGCTGCTCAGGTGAGGAGATCATTAGCTGTATAATCTTAGGGAGCCCAGACACCTGTGATGAGTGCCTTGGCCACTGAGGAAATGGGTACCATCCATCTGAAGTCCACCTCCGACAAGGACATGGGACCAGGTGGTATGTGTTTCACTGTATTAAACCTACCCCTAGTTCTAGTTTTCTAATTTTATCACTCATGTTCTCTCCTGGACCCCCATTCCCTCTGTTGTTACTTAATCCTATTGTAATTTATGTGGTTTTATGAACCACAGCAAATCCACTGAGGAATAAAGTCATTCTATACCTAGGCAGAGCAACAAATCCATTCAGAATGGATGAGTGGCTTGTTTCCTATAACGTTATTTGCTCTGTTTTATGGGTGTTTTCCATCCTGTTTAAATGAATTTTGATCTTCTATTGTTGTGAAAATATAAGAGGCTGGGGATGGAAGGGGGATGGGTGGGTTGTAACCAGATGAAAAAGCAACCAAGGGATTTCTTAGACACCCGGTGGTGATAGTTTTCAAAGCAAACAAAATTGCTCCCCGAAAAATATCATACAGGCAAAGAAAAAAGAAATCACTTAAAAATTAATCTTGTTTACATCTTAGAAAGGCTTTTTTTTTTTTTTTTTTTTGCAGTACGCGGGCCTCTCACTGCTGCGGCCTCTCCCATTGCGGAGCACAGGCTCCAGATGCACAGGCTCAGCGGCCATGGCTCACGGGCCCAGCCGCTCCGCAGCATGTGGGATCTTCCCGGACCGGGGCACGAACCCGCGTCCCCTGCATCTGCAGGCGGACTCTCAACCACTGCGCCACCAGGGAAGCCCAAAAGGCATTTCTTATAGGGCTAATCTTAATTCTTAGTCTAATAGAACTCTACCCTGTTTTCTGCCTCTCTGAATATAAACTGTTTTTTATATTTTAAAGGTGACATTCCAAAGAGAGTGGTCCTCAGGCTTTTTCATTCAAGTGTAGAATGGAAGCTACTAGGTTTCCTGTAACAGAACATTTCAATTTCATACATAATAAGCCCAGTGGCCTTGAGTACAATAGTCTTGATAAGTCCAACAAATATTCTGGAGGAAGTTTCTTGGCTTCCCTCAGAAAACCAGAAATTAATTAGTAGATCCTAATAATTTAGAAGAATTATTCTCTCTCGTTTAATAATCCTGTGGTAGCAGAAACATTTTGCCTTCTTCATACCTTCTACACAGCCTACTCTGCAATGTCCAAACATCAGAGGAAAATGGGAAGAAACAGGCTGAAAAACTGTAAAATACATAGCAATTAAAACGGCAACAGCTCACATCTGTGTTTTACTTCACAGTTTGTGAAGTGCTTTCATAAACATATCTTACATGATCTTAATAAAAACTCTGACAAAGTCTCAACTTTCCTTTGCTGCTTTAGAAGGCTGTTAGAAGTTGAACTGTTTCCCGCAAAATTCATATGCTGAAGTCCTAACACCCAGTACCTCACAATGTGACCTTATTTGGAGGTAGGGTCTTTACAGAGGGAATCTAGTTAAAATGAGGTCATCAGGGTGGGCTCTAATCCAGTATGACTGGTGACCTGACAAAAAGAAGAAATCTGGACACAGACATGTACACAAGGAGAATGCTGAGATGAGGATGAAAGCAGAGGTCAGGGTGATGCTCCTACAAGCCAAGGAACACCAAAGACTGCCAGCAGACCACCAGCGGCTAGGGGAGAGGCAGGGGACAGGCTGACCTCAGAGTCCTCGGAAGGAACCAACCCTGCCGACACCTTGATCTTGGACTTCTAGCCTCCAGAACTGTGAGACAATAGATTTCTGTTGTTTAAGCTGCTCCATTGTGGTACTTTGTTAGGGCAGCCTGAACAAACAATACAAAGGTTCTTCATGATCTGCCCTCTTTTCTCTCCGGCATCGCCTCCCATCCCTCCTTCCCACAGACTCTACACTTTAGCTAAACTGAGCATCCTAGTCAGGACTCTGTGTGCAGAGAAGCTGCCAGCTATTGTTATGACGTTAACTGACAGAAGTAGAACACCTTGCCCGGCAGGGCTCACCTACACATTTCAGAATATGTGGGGATATAATAATCTACCCTTTCTTTCTAGTTTCATGAGATAGACAACAAACTCTAGGGAGCCTACATTCACTCCACCATTAAGGTTTCAGCTTGGTTCGTAGCAGAAGAAAAATGCTAAATTCAAGTGATTGCCTATGTCTTTAGCTCTAACGATTTAGGATTCTTTTTAAACACCCTGGAGCGTATGGAGTATTCAGAGGGTCAGTCCCTCCAGCTCATGGATGGAGGTGGTGGCGAAAGGACCTCAGCAAGTAGCTCCTATAAATGTCCTCTTCCAGCCATTCTGTGGCCCTGCTTCCATTAGAGGCGGGGTCTCTGTCCTCCTCTTGAGTCTGGATGGACGCTGTGACCACCCGACCTACAGAATCCAGAATGTTGGCTTCCAGGCCAGGCCTTAAGACACTGGCAACGTCAGCTTCCTAGTCTAGTATTTTATCCTCACACCTGATGGAGTGTGATCATGGACGTCACACTCCAGAGACTGCTGTTCTAAATAAAGGAAGAAGCAATGCGAGGAATAAAGAAATTCCTTTTGTGAGCACTCAGTTTAACTTGTGGCTGAAGAACTGGATTCATAACCTCTCAAAATGCTGGCAGTGACCCTAAAGGTCTTCTAATACATCACTCCTCCAAGTTTACACCTCCTGCTGTGGTTCAAGAGAACAGGTGGGAGCAAAAAAGCATAGATGCTGCTCATCTGCTAAGATAAACAACCACCTCTACCCTCGCTTGTAATAATATAATAATGAGTTTTGGAGTCAGGCATTCATAAGTTTGGAATCAGATGCACTTACTAACAAGGGCCTCGAGCAAGTTGCTTGATCTCTCAGAAATTCAGTTTCCTTCTTTCTGAACTAGAGATAAAAATATCTTATCTTCACGGTGGTTGTAGGCAGAAAGGGGATAATGAGTTTATATAACGGGCCGGTGGCACCAGGTATGTGAATGTTCAATGAAGACACCCCTACCGGCATCCAGGGGGCCAGGGTTCCCCCCTCGCAAGCCTTCAGGCCTGAGAATACCCTTATGTCTACTCAGGCCCCCCACGCGGAAGGGTGACGTGGCTGGCATATTCCAGACATACATGACAGCATGGCCAATATTTGCATCAAAATATGCATCTGACAAAGTGCTTAGGTCATTGCACGCAAAGTACTCTGCTCCTCCGAAGGTCTCTTGTGTGAGGCCCTCGTGGGTGCATAACACCCGATTTGTAATCTCATGGACATTTTGCTGAAGGCAGGGACTCTGGAGCCACTGAGCCCTCCAGGATGTCAGGGGGACGTGGGAGACAAATGTGGCAGCCTCTGAGGAAGGGGACACAGGGGTTGTTGTCTCTATTGTACAAATGGGGAAACTGAGGATCAGAGAGGCCACATGACTTAGACCAGGTCACACAGAGAGTAAGAGGCAGGCCTAGCGGAACGCAGGTGTCCCAGCTTTCCCGGCGGGTGCTCTTCCCTAACACACGTGGTGCCTCTTGGGAACCAAAGCTAAAATCTTTGCACAGCATGTAACAAGACGGAGGTCGCTTTATACGCCAGATTTCCTTTGGGAAATATCTAGTGAAGCACCAGGGGTAGAAGCTGAGACCTCCAACAGGACTAGTGAGGGGAAGAGGGGTAAAGAGTTGTGGGAGGGGTCAGGAGAGAGTGAGCCACAGCCAGGGAGATATCAGAGGAGGGCCACTTCCTGAGTGAGCCCTCCCCAACTGCCCCAGGATTGTCAACAAAGGCTGCCCAAATCAGGAAATGTTACCAGTGGGGCTTTTCTTGTGAAAACCGACTACAGAAGAGGCTGTGTTTGACTGCCAGGTTGGAGTGTAGCAGAAGACCTGCACAGACCTGAAAGCACCGAGGCTGAGGGTCCCCTGAGGAAGGAAGCCCCAGAGCTTCCCAGCCCCTCCCACAGAGGACTCTGCTGAGGTGTCGTGAGCTGGGAAATTGGTCAGGCCAAGGGTAAGCAGCTCTTCAAAGAGGAGGAAACCCTCCTGACATTTGTGTTACAAGTGGTAAAACCACTTGATTGACAAGTGACCTCTGACAATCAGGCAAAAGAATATATCTTTATATTTTTCTTCTCAAAAGAGACTTGTGGGACTTCCCTGGTGGTCCACTGGTTAAGACTCCACGCTTCCAATGCAGGAGGTGCGGGTCCAATCCCTGGTCAGGGAACTAAGATCCCACATGCCACGCAGCACGGCCAAAGAAAAAGAGGGGATATGTGTACATGCATAACAGATTCACTTTGCTGTACAGCAGAGAGTAACACAACATTGTAAATCAACTCTACTCCAGTAAAAAAATGTTTAAAAAAGAGAAACTTGCACATATACATTAAAATCAGCCACACTGGCACATATATACAATGGAATATTACTCAGCCATAAAAAGGAACGAAACTGAATTATTTGTAGTGAGGTGGATGGACCCAGAGACTGGCTTACAGAGTGAAGCAAGTCAGAAAGAGAAAAACAAATACCGTATGCTAACACATATATATGAAATCTAAAAAAAAGAAAAAAAAAACTGGTCAGAAGAACCTAGGGGCAAGATGGGAATAAAGACGCAGAGCTACTAGAGAATGGACTTGAGGATACGGGGAGGGGGAAGGATAAGCTGGGACAAAGTGAGACATATATAAGCTGGGACAAAGCATGGACATATATACACTACCAAACGTAAAACAGATAGCTAGTGGGAAGCAGCTGCATAGCACAGGGAGATCAGCTCGGTGCTTTGTGACCACCTAGAGGGGTGGGATAGGGAGGGTGGGAGGGAGGGAGATGCAAGAGGGAAGAGATATGGGGACATATGTATACGTATAACTGATTCATTTTGCTATAAAGCAGAAAGTAACACACCATTGTAAAGCATTTATATGCTAATAAAGATGTTAAAAAAAATCAGCCACATTTTTCAGGGTATTTTCAGATCTTCTAGGGATCCCAGGTTCCCAGATTAAGGTTATTAACTATGCATTTGTTTTGTTTATGTTGTATAAATTAATTTATGGGTCAGGTTTATTCTACATTGGGTAAAGCATATATCCCATGTTTATTTCAAGAAATCCAAAATTTTGTTCTGAAATTTGCCAGGATAAAACCCAAAGCATGTATTATATATGAAATGACTCACAGTTGTTAACAAGAATCAAATACTCCCTTAAAACAGATAGCTGCGGGCTTCCCTGGTGGCGCAGTGGTTGAGAGTCCGCCTGCCGATGCAGGGGACACGTGTTCGTGCCCCGGTCCGGGAAGATCCCACATGCCGCGGAGCGGCTGGGCCCATGAGCCATGGCCGCTGAGCCTGTGCGTCCGGAGCCTGTGCTCCGCAACGGGAAAAACAGCTGCAATTTCGTCCGCTAAATGAAAACAGGAACAACAGCTTTTACTGCTCTTGTAAGCAAAAGCATGGTGAAAAAAATGTGTTCTTTTTTAGCAAAAAGTTGAGCTCTGCTTGGTCCCTTATAATCAGAAGGAAGTACAAAGCAGAACCAGCTGGGGTGGCTTCCTTACTACTCAACTTACCCCCAAGTCAAGTTATTGTATGAAAACTTTTATTCCCCCAAACATTTATTTGATACGTGTTAGAATATTCCCAAAAATATTTAAGTACTTTCCGATCAGCGATAGTGGACATCAGTGAGAAACGACCATCTCAGCAGGACTGGACATTGAACAAGCATCCACTTAAAAAACCAACTTCCCAAACAGGTGGGAAGGAATGATGTATTTCTCTGTGCAGTTTGGTCTATAAATAAATGACTTAAAAGCAACTTGGAAAGCAAAGTTTAAGAAGCTCTAGACGTATAGCTGATTCACTTTGTTACACAGCAAAAACTAACACAACATTGTAAAGCAATTATACTCCAATAAAGATGTTAAAAAAAAAGCTCTAGAAAGTCTATGATTGTTAAAGGATATTTTTTACATTGAAGACTATCTGAAAGCCCATAATTTCCTCTTAATAAGCATTTGCTTACTTTTAAAAGCGATGCTTTTATAATAATAGCCAAAATGCCTTTGATGAGTGACTGTTAAGTTCACCTTTTGAAACATGGGGAGAAAAGGTCAAAATGAAATCATCTCCTTTTCGTTTTAAGTGCTTTTACTGATAGAAGCCTAAATGACCTCTGTGGGCTTGGAGCTCACAGCTCAAATGGACTTGCCCGCGGCCAGCCTGTGCCCTAGGGCAGAGGGAGGCGGCGTAGCTCCAGCACCACGGACAGCCAAGAGCCCAGGCCCAAACAGCAGATGCTTCCACACTACACACTTTATGTGCAAAAGTGTGTATGGTTAGTAACTATCAGCGTGTTTTAGGCAACGGATTACTGGCCAAGGCATTTTGTTCCCTTTCCAAGAATGTGCTCAGTAGAAGTATATGTAATAATGCTAAATATTCACTGAATGATGGAATACTCTCCTGGATGCAGTGCAAACTGTCCAGGAAGAAAACAGTACTACAGTAGGAAGAAGAGGGGAGAAAGATGAAGGAAGGCACGAACAAGAATGTGGTTTCCTCACACAGACATGTAATCCTTAGCCAGAGAGTCAATACCATAAGTTAACCAAGTAAACAAAGCACCAAGAAGATACTGGACACATGCTCTCTGGAGTGGCGTAGGAAGGGGTTCTAGGTGATGCCAATGCCTGATTAGGACACCCTGTGAGCTGCCTTTCCATGAGTGGAAGTGGGTTCTCTGGGTCGCCATGCTTGTGACCACAGTGGGACAACTGAAGAGGATGGGGTCTCATCCTGATGGTATAATATGCAGAGTAATGAGAATAAAATGCCCACAATGGTTAATCAGTAGAAGAGAACTATGCACAAAACTTCACTCATTTCTTCCATGACATGACCCAGAGCTTCAGTGACCTTGCAGACTTACTTAGTACCATCCCTTCTCCCACATGGGAGGTGGTAGTTTCTGGATAATCACTCAACCCACTGGTCTGGTCTAACACTCTCTAAGGCACAATGAAACAAGGATAAAGAATATCATTGGCTCCATTTCAACCTAACACTGGCTCAGAGAAGGAAAGTAAATGGGTCTCAGGGAAATGTAATTCTGTAAAACAGAGCAGTTGTAAGGCCAGAGAAGCTTAGAATTTTTACCCACATCCATTCTCACTTTAAGAAAAAAAGAGTAAGAATAGGATAATATTTTAATAGTAGTGACATTCAAACATGATCCATTTGAAAAAGGCTAATATATGAAAGCTTATGAGAAGAGAACTAAATTGATACTATTTGTTCAAGGTTCAGAATAGTGCATTCCTCACCTTGCAAAAGGATTCTCTGTAATTCTCCTTAAATAGCCCAGCTTCTATAGGCATCAACAGCATTGCTGGGTTCTGAAAGCATTCAATATGATTTACCAGCAACCATTTTAGAATGGCTAGAAGTGAAAAGGCTTGTCCTTTTGCTAACCCTACTGGACACACTAAATGTTTCCTTTGCCCTCTAGTGTCCTAGTTTACAAAGATAAAATGTATCATAAAACGATCACCCAAAAGAGAGAGTTTCTATTTAATTCATTTCTAGGGTACTCATTGCTTTTAGCGATGAAGGTCATGAAACCTTCCATAGACACCAATATTTTTCCAGATAGAATGTGGTACAGAAGGAGCTCAAATTGCAAAACAAAGGGAAAGTTTACAATAGGCTTCCAGAACATACAATTGGAAATTTTGCACCAAATGGACCTAACAGACACTTATAGAACATTCCATCCAACAGCAGCAGAATACACATTCTTCTCAAACACACAAGGAACTTCTTCAGGATAGATAATACATTAGGTCACAAAACAAGTCTTAGAGAATTTAAAAAGATAAAAAATCATACCAAGTATATTTTCCAAGAATAAAACTAGAAATCAATAACAGTAGGAAAACTGGAAATTTCACAAATATGTGGAAATTAAACAACACAGTCATGAATAATCAATAGGTCAAAGAAGAAATCAAAAGGGAAATCAAAAAATATCTTGAAACAAATGAAAATGAAAACATCACACCAAAACTTAACAGGATGCAGCAAAAGTAGTTCTAAAAGGAAAGCTTACAGTTATGAATGCCTACATCAGAAAAACAGAAAGATCTCAAATAAACGGCCTAACTTTACACCTTAAGGACCTAGAAAAAAATAAAAAAATTAAAGACCAGAAAAACAATCAAAAAGATCAATGAACCTAAAAGCTCTTCTTTTTAAAATAAACAAAAGTGACAAACCTTTAGTTAGACTAAGAAAAAAGACAAGACTCAAATAAATAAAATTGGAAGTGAAAGAAGAGACATTGTAACTGATACCACAGAAATACAAAGGATCATAAGAGTGCACCATGCACTGGGACTTCCCTGGTGGCACAGTGGTTAAGAATCCGCCTGCCAACGCAGGACACACGGGTTTGAGCCCTGGTCCGGGAAGATCCCACATGCCTCAGAGCAGCTAAGTCCGCGTGCCACAACTACTGAGCCTGCACTCTAGAGCCCGTGAGCCACAACTACTGAAGCCCACGTGCCTAGAGCCCACGCTCCACAAGAGAAGCCACTGCAATGAGAAGCCTGCGCACCGCAATGAGGAGTAGCCCCCGCTCATCACAACTAGAGAAAGCCCGTGCACAGCAATGAAGACCCAATGCAGCCAAAAATAAATATAAATAAATTTATATTAAAAAAAGAGGGACTACTATGAACAGATGCCAACAAATTGGATGACCTAGGGAAAATGGATAAATTCCTAAAAACATACAACCTACAAATATTGAATCATGAAGAAATAAAAAATCTGAACAGAACAATAATGAGTAAGGAGACTGAATCAGTAATCAAAAACCTCTCAACAAAGATAACCTCAGGACCAGTTGGCTTCATGGGTGAATCCTATCAAACATTTGAAGAATTAACACCAATTCTTCTCCAACTCTTCCAAAAAAATGGAAAAGAGGGAACACTCCCAAACTCATTTTACAGCCAGCAATACTCCAATACCAGAGCCAGATAAGGACACTACAAGAAAGAAAACATATCCCTGATGAATAGAGATGCAAAATAAAATATTAGCAAACCAAATTCAGTAGCAAATTTTAAAGATTATTCACCATGATCAAGTGGGATTTATCTCTGGGATGCAAGGATGATTCAACATGTGCAAATCAATAAATGCAACACATCACATTAACAGAATGACAGAAGAAATCATCTGATCGTACCAACAGAAACAGAAAAGCACTTGACGAAATTCAACATCTGTTCATGATAAAAACTCTTAACAAATTAGGTATAGAAGGAACAAACCTCAACATAATAAAGGCCATATATTAAAAGCCCCTAGCTAACATCATACCTAGCAGTGAAAAGGTTTTCCTCTAAGATCAGGAAGAAGACAAGAATGCTCACTCTTGCCTCTTTTATTCAACACAGTACTGGAAGTCCTAGACAGAGCACTTAGGCAAGAAAAAGAAATAAAGGGCAACCAGATTAGAAAGGAATAACTAAACTTATTCTGGTAATCACTCACAATACGTACATGTATCAAATCATGCCACTGTTCACCTTAAACTTACACAATGTTGTATGTTAAGTATATCTCAATAAATCTGGGAAAGGAAGAATAAAACATTAAGAAGGACTGACTATGTATTGTTAATTGTTGAAGTTAGGTGATATGCACATTGGAGGCTTATTATACTATTCTATTTTCGTACATGTTTGAAATTTTTCATGATGCAAAGTTCTTAAAAACAGCATTCAAAGATTCAACTATTATTATTGCCAGAAGTCATATTACTATTAGCTTAAGAATATCTACATCAATACACCAAATTAAAGGACCTTTGAAAGAAAGCTACCCATCTAGAGATTTCAGATCTCACAAATAGTCCTTTCTCCCTCATTTTACTTGATAGTACAATGAGGAAACATCAATTATTCTTTTAAAATGAGCTATTTTCACCAAAGAAAATTTCTGCGTGGCATTTACTACAAATATCACCAGTATGATCACTCATCGACAACTTAGTAAGTGTTAAAGAAATACATGCTTCAGTGACTGAAGTTGGCCACTTCTCAGTAATGGAACTCAAAGCACAGGTACAAAAGTTTAAAATGGCAAATGCAATCCAGAAAATCTAAAAAATTTTACATAACCAGTCACATTATATTTTGATAGTATTTACTGAACTCTTATGATAGGCTTGGTACCTTGCTAAGAGCTTTATCCTTTTTATCCCATTGAATCCTCACCAAAACCCTGTGATGTGGACATGTTTTTTATCTGAAGAAGAAAACAAAGTTCTATTTTATTTCTTTGACAGTTAATTAAAAAGCAAACTCTAATTCTGTCATCAATATTATGGTGCAGTGATTTAAACAGTAATTAAGCACAACGTAGTTCTCTCAAATTAAAAAAGAAAAGCCCAACATTTAAAAAAATATATACATTCTTCATGAAGAAAGGTACTAAGATTCATTTAAAATACGTGTATCTATATAACAACATGCAAGTGTTCATATGACAGCTTGGCAAAGATGCTAGGGAATCTTTCTTATGTTTTGATGTGCACATTACTGTCGTCCAATTGTACAGGTGAGAAAACTAAGTCTTAGAAGGTTTATGTAAACTTACCCAGTGTCTTTCAGATGCTAAGAGGCTAAGCTGGGAAAAGAACCCAAAAATGTCTGATTCCAGAACCTGCATCAAAGGAGGTTCTGAACTACAGAAAAAGGAGAACGTAGAAATGGCTGTTTTGGGTTACAGGTGACTAGTGAACTTGTGTAATCCCAGATTACTCACACAGTGGTCTGTTTCAGAAATCAAGACACAAAACTTGAATCACCAAGATTAAAAACAAAGATCACCAACACTGAGAAGAATCACAAACTTCTAACACTGATGACTTAACAAGGTCCAGTGTAATAAAAATACAAAAAAAATCAATAAAATAGAAGTTATTCCTCTTTTCTCTTATACACTTACTTGGCAATCAAAGGAAGGGAAACAGAAAAGAAAAGTTTTCTCCTTTGGTCTCAGTAACAGCTTCATTAAGAATTAGATGAAAAAAGAGCTTTGCATTTTATTCGTAATTGAGAGTTCATTTACTTCCTCACACTGTAAAGAAATTTATCAAAAATCGTCCCCTGTGACCCGCAGCTCATCTCTTTAATGTCACTGAGTTCTCTGGCCATCGGAAGCTTCAAGCAAAAGGACCTTGAGAATTGTAATAACAAGTCACTTGGCTTTATCTAAAATTAGCCTCTAATTGTTTAGTCATAAAAGAGCCTAATTTGGGTGTTTTGTGTTATGTCCTTGGTGGCATCTCCCTGTCCCTGTCCTGCCCCTACCCGACAGAGCTGCCTCACAAGTGCCACACGCAATAATTAGCCATGGAAATGAGCACTGTAAGGAAACTGCTGTCCCCAAAATGTGCACACATAATCACGCTCAACAACTCACAGCACAATCGCATCAGAAGGTGAATCATTTGTCACCTGACCTTTCATTAATTAATTGAAAGCTCCACACGGTAAGGAGGGAGGGCAAAGCAAAGCATAATGTCACAGTGGACACTTTACAAAAGAACTAGCAAATCCCTACAAAGGCTTTGCTGGAAAATGTAGGACGAAACTTCAGGTGTTTAGGGGAGCTGCACAGGATGGAGATTTAGAAACCTGAACTGTAGACAGAATTCACTCTTGCCCTGGAGGCTGAGTGACCCTGGGCAAGGTGGCTTCCTCCATCATGAACCTGGTGGCCTCCTTGGTGGACCGAGGCTTTTGAATTCCCTGAGGAATTCCAGCACAGACATTCCATGCTTCTCCCAACAGGCTACCTACAAATGGCATGGAAAGGGATCTTAACTCTGCAATAACCAATTACATTTTTAAAAAAGATTTGCCAGTGACAAAACCACAAACATGAGATAACAGACTTCTCACAAATTTCTGACCAAGGGACTTCCCTGGGGGTCCAGTGGTAAAGAATCCGCCTTGCAATGCAGGGAACACGGGTTCGATCCCTGGTGGGGGAATTAAGATCACACAGCTGTGGGGCAACTAAGCCTGCGTGCCACAACTACTGAGCTCACGCGCCTCAACTAGAGAGCCCGTGTGCCGCAAACTACAGAGCCCACACGCCCTGGAGCCTGCGCGCCACAACTAGAGAAGAGAAAACCCACACGCCACAACTAGAGAGAAACCGCAATGATGAGCCCTCACCCCGCAACTAAGACCCAACGCAGCCAAAAATAAATAAAATAATAAAATATTTTTTAAAACTATTAAAAAAAATTTGTCCTAAAGAATATACTCCAAAAGGAATTCCAGTGGGTTAACATTTTTAAAAGTATGTGTTTGAGTAAGAAGACAGAGCTGCAGTAAACACCTGAGAATCAAATCCAGATAAAGGCCCACTCTGTCATATTAGCAGGAGTATAAATAAAACTGTACAGCAAAATTCATCAAAAGTCTTACGACGTGCTTGCGTTTCACCTGGTAATTCTGCTTCTAAGAATTTACTGTGAAGAAATGATGGGACAGAGGTACTGAGATATATATACAGCGCTGCTCATCATAACACTGTTCACGATTGTAAAAAATGAAAACAAAAAAATAAAATTATTTGTTTCACCAATGGGTTTAGAAAAGAAATATCAGTCAAGGAAGGCTATTTCTGTTTCAGAAATTCAATATGTGTTTGGCACACTGAATATGGAAGTGGGGTGCATGATGGATTTTGGTTTGGTTTGCTTTCGTTTTCTCACAGCTCCTGGCCATCTCCCTTGCAATATTGTTTTCTCTCACCTCTGAGCCTCCACATATGCTGCTTCTTCTGTCCCAGAACATGACCTCCAGCCCTTCCCTTTGATTTACTCTAACTCGATGGCCTTCTAGGGTCCTTCCTTGACCCTGAAGATTGGGTTAAGCGCACTCCTGCAAGATCCTGAAGACACGGGTGTTTACCACTCTCTTTACCTACATGGCCCAGAACTGTGAGACCCTGCTTGCTTCTCCTGACCCTCCAATGACACTGTCAGGGAAGTTTATGCACTATTTTATCTCCATTACACAGCCTCATACCAGATGTAGCAGCAGGTAACCAGTAGTTACTGAAAGCTGACAACATAAATCTCTCAGAATCTCATAGATTCTCATTCTGTTGTCTAACAAGAGTATTTTCCATTTATCAAACTCTATATTTAAATTACCCCAGAGAATCCACGTGAATGGTGAACATTTGGAAATAGGAGATAATTCATAAAGATCAGGAAATTATTTTTTTCATACTATTTAAAAAATATATTGAACTTCCCCTTTTACTATCTTTTATATGATTGCTTATAATACACACAAAAAAATGATTCAGAGATCTACTTTAAATTTTAAAACGTTACTAGAAAGAAAAAGATGCTATTACACTTTAACTTTTTTTAAATGTCTATGAAACAGAAAACATTTTTTCCCTTTCTCACTGCCATACTCTGTCTCCTCTGTCGAGGACCTGTGAGCAGCACACAAAGATAGCTGTCGTGACCATTAAACGTTAGGGTTTGAGGACTGCAAAATGTCCTTTCCCCACAGGGA
Source organism: Monodon monoceros (assembly GCF_005190385.1). Classification (NCBI taxonomy): domain Eukaryota; kingdom Metazoa; phylum Chordata; class Mammalia; order Artiodactyla; family Monodontidae; genus Monodon; species Monodon monoceros. The sequence goes on from NW_021703778.1 coordinate 11,921,772, forward strand.
GTTAGACTTCTAAGCAGCTCAAGCAGAAGGTGCAGTTCCACACAGGGCCAGGCAGTCACATTTCAGGGTTCGCTGTGCCTGCTGATCTTAGCACCTCCTTTAGCCTTTGGTTTATTTTGGTCGAGGAACTCGCACTCCTAATTAGGGAACGAGGCTATGACAACTCTGCCACCACCACACTAGGGAGCTCTCCTCCTACCCCCAACATTGCATGTAGCAAGACTGGCGTTATAATACTTATCTGTCACTAATGTTCTTTTGGCTACCTCTGAATATATTTTTAAGCATTTAGAGAGGTAGCAATAGTATTCGATGGCTACCATTAACAGTAGAAAAGCCAAGATGAGTAAATAATATGTACCTAAATTGGTTAAAATTTGGAACGATAGAGGCATAGCCATCCTCACTGTGAGTCATCAAAACTGAATTGTTTGGCCAAACTGGATTAATCTCAGCTTCCGTGCATTCCTCTTCACTCGTCACTCTACCTAGAATGTTCCTCTCCCCATCCTCCCTAAGAACTTTATCCATACACCTATTTGTTCATTTATGTGTTCACTCAATGGACTTTTACCGAAGGCCCACTGCCCCAGACGATGCTCACCCCTTGCTTTGTGATTTTGTGTAGACACATGTTTTAATTTCCCTTACTAGAGAGAAAGCTCCTTGGAGGCAGGCTGCACATCGGATTCACTTGTATCCCACAAGATATTTTTGGTGTGGATACTATTAGTTGCTTGTCTAGTATGAGTTTCCTCCTTTTTCCTCTTTTCCAATAGAACTCCGTATGGTTTAGGTAACCCCTCGCCCACGCAGATCTCAAGAAACGTCCCACACCATCACATGCTGCCTCCCTTCACCCTTTTTCCTCCCTCCCTCCCTCCCTCCCTGCCCGCTGTCCTTCCTCTTTCACTCCTTTCTTCCCTCCAGTTACTCAACAGTTACCAAGCTAGGTATTTTGGGTGTGCTAATGATAGAAAAGGGAGTTAAGAGAAATAGTCTTTTCTTGGTGAATCTTTGGTTGAGATTTCTAATGACTCTTCCAAAATCCCCACAACTAACTAAGCTCAACTTCCTCATGAGGAACCTGAAGGCTTGAGGTTCAATCACGTGTCCAAGTTTAGAAAGCAAGTGGCAGAGAGGAGTCAGGTATATGTCTGCATATATATGTGTGTACGCACGTATATATGTGTACACATTTTTTTAATCTTAATTCACAACTGAAAAAGCGAAAGAGATTAGCATTGCAAGACAGTACCTGCCCTCAAAGAGCACACAGTCTAATGGGAGAGGCAAACGTGTTCTTAATTACAAAAGAGAGGGGAGGGGACCTGATTCTGTGGGCAAGGGAGCAGCTTCATAGAGCAAGGCACTCTGAGTCCTAAAGGGTGAGTTAGTCAGATAAATAGGGGAAGGAGAGCTATTCCTGGCAAAGGGTCTAGGACCCTGCAGCATCTTTGGGAACCCCAGGGTGTAGGTGAAGAATAGGGCTGCCTGGTGCGTAGCTGTGCTGCAAAGTGCCAGTGTGGGGCTTAGAGAGGATGCATTCAGTGCCTTTCATATCAGACTAAGCAGGCGTTACTTTATCCTACAGATGATAAGAAGCCTTAATGGATTTTACACAGGGGGTAATTAAATTTTCATTTTAGAAAGATCACTCTGATCACAGTTGGAAAAATAAACTGAAGGGGGTAAGCCCAGAGACAGCAAGGCTTGTTAGAAAGTGTCTTTTTGTTTTTAAATCCAGGCAAAAAATAAGGGAGGCGGTGGGATATACCAAAGGGAACAGGCTTGTGAATTAAGAGATTGGCTTTTTAAAACTTGATCACAAAAGGAAGGATCAAACGTCATATTTTTTCTATCAGGTATGTTTTTACAATTTTTTTGAAATAAATACTATTCACATGAGTGCCCACTAAGTGATCACCTGGAGTGAATAGAAAAGCTATAAAAATCCTACAAAGCATATACACGTAAAAGGTCGTATTACAATATTAATATTCAATACACAGTAGAGCTTTTAAAGGAGAAGGTAAACACAAAATAACAACGCTGACAAGTACTCAATAGCAGGGGTTCATCTTAGAACTTGGGGTTAATTTAACTTCTAGTTAAGTATCTATTAGTCACCTGGCCTTGACCGTAAACATTCACAGTGAGTGAGCTTTATGTGATATAATGTCCTGAATATGCAACACTGGAGGCTATTTATAATGGCTAGCTTCAAGAGGTTCCCATCCTGGTGAAGCGGTGAAGTTGCCACTGACTAATTCCAGATGAAGAGGAGAGAGAGAGAGGAAGAAGAGGTGGTAGAATTTGTATTTTTGCAGAAAGAGGAGCAAAAGTGATTTTTTTTTTCAATCATAAACATTTAAACACCAGGCAAATGTGATTTGCTGGCCTACCTCTGTAGGCCCTGGAAGTCATGGACAAAGTTTACTAAGTCTAGCAATCCTTGATTCAGCTCTTAAAGTATACAGTACTTTAGATTTGACCAAAGGGAAAGACACGAGTTATAAAACATCATTTCTTTCTGGCCCCCGAACAGAAAGCAGATAAATACCAGGAAGGTCATGGTAGGAAGCACTGAATAAAAGTATTTCTTCTACAAGCAGACATGAATATTAACTGCAGCACTGTTCGTGATGTTGTAAAAAGCTGGGTCCAAGTCTATCAGCCAAAGAATGGATAAGTAAATTGTTGCATAGTTATACAATGAAATACCATTCATCGGGTAAACATGAATAAATTTGAGGTTTGAGTATCATGAAAGACTGAATATACAAACAGACAATGGCCAGCCCTTATGTAAAAACAGAACTCTTACCCACAACCTACAGCCACCTGCCCAGGAAACTAATCCCTTCTCTCCAATAAACAGCCCAGGAAGCCAGCCTGCTTTAAGTCAGATTTGCAGGAAGCCGGACAGCTTTCTTTAGTGACAACCCAGGAGGCCACACAACAACTTCTGTAACAATCAGCCCTAAATGGCCAGGACTTGATTAATAATTGACAGTTTCCCTAATTTTTGTCCCGTTTTCAACTTAGGATCAATCAAAGAAAGCCAAATATGCACTCCTAACCAATCACAGGAGGCCCTACTTCTGGTTAGCCTGCCCACAATGTCCCCATGCCAACAGCCTCCAATCAGGGCACACCTGAAGTCTTCCCTCGTTTCCCACAATAAAGATGTAAATATTCTACTTGACAAGACCAACACAGTATCTGAAGCGATCGAGGAAAATGCCAGGTTTTGACAAACTTGGACTGTAGGCTCATGGCCATTTCATTTTTCTCTATGCTTAAATCGTTAATGATACTAAAAAGAAGTGGTAATGGGAACTCTTCCAGTTATAAAGAAAAGATGTATCTTATGCAGCGACGGATGCTTCTACCTGCCACAAATACATCCTTAGTTAAGACTGCTAGTCAGTGACATTTTAAAGAGAGAGACAGAAAGCAAGTATTTTCTGTAGTCCAACTTCCTTTCCATTTCAGAGGGATGGCAAGATATTGACAGCTGCTCTCTTTTTTTCCTTTTTCTTGGCTTTATTATTTCCTTTTACTGAATGTGTGAGTGTGCACACACGTGAGCCTTCATATGACCTCTTATGACCTCATCACTGTTCCTCAGCCACATATGACCCTCATGCATCTTTTTCCTTAAAAAAACAAGACATATTTCCTTGTTCCAAATACAAGAATTATGTGTTCATTGAAGAAATTTTGGAAAATACAGGATATATGTAAAGAAAGAAAAAGTATCCATATTCATACCATTCAGTACACATACTAGTAATTCCAATGTATTTTTTCCAGTAATTTTGTCTATATGTCTTAAAATAATGTCTTTAGACGTTTAATTAGTATTAATAAATATTTCATTGACATACTAACCTCAGGTAATAATACCTATAGCAAAAAATGCCCCTTATGGTGTAAACAACTGTAACCTGGGAGAAGAGGTTTATGTAGAAGAATACTATGAATAAGTGTATGAAATAAATGTGTGAATAAAGCAATAATAAGTTAGGCACAAGAGTATCATCATCTATATTTTTCTAGATGACAAACTTCAAATATATATATATATATATATATATATATATTTCCCAATAGTTCCCCAAGGTTCACATAGTTAACACTGACTAAATTCCCTAAAGAATCAAGTTATAAACTACAGTGTTGCCAATGTCCTTTAGGGAGGCATCTGAAGAACTAAGCTTACTGTGAGGGATGCTACATTAAGCAGACATGATGTGTATTCAAGCTCAGTGGAAACCAGGTTATCAGCTTCAATGGTCTCTCAAGAATCTGGGCACTGATCCAATGTCATTCCTCTGCTTAATATTTGATTCTTTCCTGAACATGACCTGCCCTATACTTTTAAAAGAAATCATTAGAGTTCTTTACCTGACTTAGTGAAAGTCATTTTGATTCAATGTTACTTTCATAACATTACGTGTTATGTCTGAGGGACAATTACGGTTTATAGTTATAGAAGTTCACAGGGTTACAACACAAAATGGTTTAAATTAAGAATAAATAAAATACAGAGAGAAGTCACTGACCACTGGGGAAAAGTCTGTGATGCAAAGGTCTTGCTCCACAAATCAGTCATATCAAAGGAAGAAAATGCAGATTTATCCCATTTTAATGCAACACGTCTAGACAGGTAATTTAATCACCCTGAAGTTCCATGTGATATGAAATACTAGAATGACTTAAAATGTTGAGTCTATCATAAACTAAGTTTAAATTCTTAAGTTAAATCGAACATTTAGTCGGTTTCGTTTAAGGGAGCATTAATGTTGGTCTTTTTTTTAACATCTTTATTGGAGTATAATTGCTTTGCAATGGTGTGTTAGCTTCTGCTGTATAACAAAGTGAATCAGCCATACATATACATATATCCCCATATCTCCTCCCTCTTGCGTCTCCCTCCCACCCTCCCTATCCCACCCCTCTAGGTGGTCACAATGGTCATTCGTTTTGTATGACATGTTGATCAACTCTCACGCTACAACACGTGTCTGGCTTGGAGGGTGAAGAAGGACAAAGGTCTAGGTGCAGCTCTGGCCTCTCTGCCCAGTGTGGCTCCACACTATCCACTGCCTGCTGCACACCCACCACTGCAACGTAGGGTACCTGAACCGGAACTTGACTCTCCCCCAAAACCCTCTCTGCCTTCCAATCTCCATCAATGGCATCACCATCCTTACAGTTTCCCAGACAGCAGAGTTAGGTCCCTCTCAGTTCCTCCTCTGAGTTTTTCTAACTCTCCATCTCCCGTTCTGCCATTCTACCCATCAGCCTATTAGTCAGCAAAGCTCCCTGATTCCACCTCATAAAAATCCAGATCCTCCTCATCATTCCACCTGTACGTTCACTGCCTTGTTCTGTGACCTAACTGTCTGCAACAGTCCTTAACCCTAACCCTGAAGGCTGGCGCAGCTCATGCCTCACCTTGCCCTCCGAGTTGTCTTTTATAAAAACTCATCTCGTCGTGTGACTCTTGAAAATGTCTGTTAGCTCCCTGTTGCTACTTGGCATGACGTGTCAAGATCTTCATCATTTGACTGCGACCTATCTCATCAGCTCCATGTTCTGCATGACGTCGACCCTTTACACCTATGGGGCCCAGACGTGAATAGAAATGGAGGCCCATATGCATGAAGACAAAAACTTATAAATAAATCAAGCTCATAAACTGTTAAATATGCTCAAGCTTCCAATCTTAACAAACATAACTGCGTAACAGACTTGGAGACTTGGGGTGAATTTAAAATTCTTGGGCTACTCAGAGTCTCACGTGGGAAACAGCAGCATAGGAAGACTCCGGGCCCCCAGCCTGCACCCCCACTCCCCTTTTCTTCTATTCCTGGGTTCCGGCCATGAACAGTATGGTGGGCAGGCTGTGGACAGCCCTGGCTGATGTCAGAGCTCAACCACACTCCTCTGCGAACAGCCACCCCTTGGGCCAACCTCAGGTTTAGGGATGCCTACATCCACCATGCTTCCCAACCCTCAAGGGAACTGCCAGTGCAGGTGTGCACAGACCTTGGAAGTGAACTTGGGGGTCATCTGAGCAGGCATGCCAAGGTCCCCAGGACCTGGAGCACAGGGGGCATGGGCTCAAGATTGGCAGGTACCCTGGGCCCTAAGGACCTCTTGCCAGAGTGACACTCCCCAAGGTGCAGGAGCCAGAACAAGGCGCCTATAACCCAAGTTTAAGGCCAGCACATCAGTCATTAAAACCATCATCAGAGATTCTAATGCACAGAAGGAATTTTATGATTCACGTTATACCTACTAGGGATGGTGGGTATTTCTGGTATCAGGTAAGGTGGAACCTCCAACTGTCAAGGGCATAAATACTTCATAATTTGCTTGGCCAGCCAGCTTTGAAATTACATAATTCATATGATTTTAAAATTTGGTATATTTTATTTTTTCAAATTTTACACATCAAATGAGATTCTGCTAATATTTACTAAGTCACACTTTAAAAATTCACATAGTTTAAAATTCATAAAATTTGACAGGGTTGTGTATTTTTAGATGCTTTCATAAATTTCCAACACGTGGGCTATACCGCAAAACTTTACATTGCAGAAGTGAAAAAGGCAAATTGCAAAGGAATGGAAAGGCTGTAAAGGAGAAGAGGAAACAATTGTGACAGAGATGAGCTAGCCATGGACCACAGCTGTGTCCTCTTTCATCTGGGCACACAGCTGGACCCCAGTCTCAGTTTTCTCACATGTGACTGAATTCTGCCCAAGGAAATGTGAGTCAGAGTGATGTGTGCCATGGTCCTTAAACATAATCAATCCTTCATGCCCCTTCTCCATTCATGGTAACTTGGAAGCCTTGTATCAGAAATGGCAAAGCCACAAGATGAAAGAAAGCTGAGTTTCCCAGTCATTGCCTGGAAGGGTACCACCCACTAATCAGAAACACACATTATATGACCAAGAAATAAACTTCTGTTGTGTTCGGCCCTTGAGATTTTCAACTTTATCTGTTGTACAGTGGCCAGGGTTACCATATACAATATAAATGCCATAAAATATCATCAAGAAGCACCAGTACCTTGATTCACAAGCTTGGATCGGAGTAATATGTTTTGGGGGATTTGGTAGCAAAAACATACACTTTTTCATTTCTATCTTACTTGTGCTAGTATTAAAAGTTTGCCTGCATTTTCTAAATCAAAACCTATGGTACAAGAAAGTGGTTCAAAAGCATACTGTATGAGAAGGAAAAAACTAGGTTCTAATATTCACTGCAGAAACTCTACAAATTGGGAAATTTATATTAGGGGAGAGCTTTACTCAACCTGAACCACATAAGAAACCATACCTGCAGTGGCTCTAACAATGGCATAAGAAATATCATAAAAAGAATGAAATTTTGCAGTAACATGGATGGACTTGGAGGGTATTACACTTACTGAAATAAGTCAGACAGAGAAAGGCAAATACTGTATGTTATCACTCACATGTTGAATCTGACAAAACAAAACAGGGCTTCCCTGGTGGCGCAGTGGTTGAGCGTCCACCTGCTGATGCAGGGGACATGGGTTCGTGCCCCGGTCTGGGAAGATCCCACATGCCACGGAGCGGCTGGGCCCGTGAGCCATGGCCACTGAGCCTGCACATCCGGAGCCTGTGCTCCGCAACGGGAGAGGCCACAACAGTGAGAGGCCCGCGTACCGCAAAAAAAAAAAACAAAAACAGAAAAACAAACTAGTGAAAATAGCAATAAAGAAACAGAGTCACACATATAGAGAGCAAACTAGTGGTTACCAGTGAGGAGAGAGAAGGGGGAAGGGGCAGGATAGGAGTAGGGGACTAAGAGGTACAAATTTACTGTGTATAAAATAACAAGCTACAAGGATATATTGTACAGCACAGGGAACATAGCCAATATTTTATAATAACTATAAATGGAGTATATTCCAGTTATAAAAGTCTTGAATCACTATGTTGTACACCTGTAATTAATATATTATAAACCAACTATATCTCAATAATTAATTTTTTTAAAAAAGGAAATATCATAACCAAACCTGGTGGCATCATTTCAGTGATAGCTCTGCTCTTACAAAGGACACTTCTTTAGGGCTTCCCTGGTGACGCAGTGGTTAAGAATCCGCCTGCCAATGCAGGGGACATTGGTTCAAGCCCTGGTCCGGGAAGATCCCACATGCCGCAGAGCAACTAAGCCCGTGTGCCACAACTATTGAGCGTGCACTCTAGAGCCCACGAGCCACAACTACTGAGCCCACGTGCCACAACTACTGAAGCCCACGTGCCTAGAGCCCGTGCTCTGCAACGAGAAGCCACCGCAATGAGAAGCCCACGCAACAAAGAGTAGGCCCCGCTCGCCGCAACTAGAGAAAGCCCACGTGCAGCAATGAAGACCCAACACAGCCAAAAATAAATAAATAAAAAATAAATAAGTTACAAAAAAAAAAGGACACTTCTTTAGAACTTCCGAGCACTTGAAGACTTCTATCAAGGTGATGAAAGGAGGGACAGGATGATCCCAGAAAGAGTGCCAGGTTAAAAATATGCTACATTATGTTGTCACATTGAGGAGTGCCTCAAACTTGACCAGAAGTACCCTGAATGTGCAGCACTACTATTACCAGTCATAAAAAGGTGACCTGTTTTCTGTAACCAATATATTCCTTAACCCCATCAGGTTTCCTACTCCATGGAGTTCCATGATATTGGGAAAAAAGATGGGCTCTTGGGAGCCACTGGAGATACAGAGTGGTCTATCTGTGCACAGACGCTACTCCTATGTCCTGTTTACTTTGGGGACATTGGGAAGACCTGGTACACCATGAAGACGCTAGAGGACCCAGACTGACTCAGGGGTGGATAAGAGGAAAACTAATATCACTCCTCATAAAGAAAACTGTAACTAACGTTTTAGATGGCAGCTACAATATAATAACTTTCTTCACAGGATCATCTCCATCCCTGGGGGCCAATGTAGCAACATTTTGATATTGCTTTTGAGGTGGTATGGCATAAACTACTGTTTTTCCCCTTCTATCACCACAACTGAACAAACTAAACTTTACCTACCAGCGAGTAGTGGTGAAAATTCAGCTTAGATGGAAAGGATCTTTTAACCAATCACAGACAATGTGTAAACTAAACTAAATGCAACTCAACTGAAGCCTAAACAAGGCAGACAGCAAGAATCAAGACTCATCCAGTGTGTAACCACTTGAGAAGAAGGATTTGCATATTTTAGTACAGCCTCTGGCATATTTTAGTACAGCCTCTGGCATAGAATACATGAAAACCACCAAGCCAAGCGGGAATGGGTTTGGAGCACAGTAAGAGAGATGGGTACATATCCACCACGCATCATTACCAGAAGTAGAAACCACAGATCAAATCCCCAGGCATGATGTCAGAATGGTTCTCACCAGACTCCCAAGGGTTTCTAATCTTCTCAGATTCAAAATTATCTTCACTTACTTACCACTGTACATAGGGAAGGAATAGCGGGAAAAAAGAAGCATTGATTAACTATCAGTTAATCAGGTCTGATTACCCATTTTGGTTATTGGAAATATAAATGCCTATAATTAATTTTGAGTTTAAAGGGAGCCAGTTCCCATGGCACATGTTGAAGCCAAATGTGCTCCAGAGTTTTGAATAGAGCTTATAATGACTCTAAGGTCATTACAGCAAAGCCAATGAGAGTTGGTATGAAAGAATGATGTAGTAGCAATCAATGCTCTCTCACCTCTTTCTCCATTACACTAAGTCCTCACTAGACTTGAAATTCTGTGGGAATGAGGGTTGTGCATCATCTAGTTGAGGACCCCCCAAGCCCCCAGGAGCATGAATAGCACAGCACAGGCATCAATGCTCACGTATCTGGCATGGTTCTGGAAGGTTTGCTGGAGATCTTGTAGCTCCAGAAGATCCAGGCAAACCTGAACCATCCTTAGCTCCAAGCACCTCGGGAAGTTCAGCCCAGGATCCTTGAATTAAGCCATCCCTGGGCTGCACTAAGTGGTAAAGAGCCACGTCTAGGTATTTTCCCAGCTCCTCATCTCTTGGGACACAGTGAAGCTCAATTGCTGCATTCGAAAATCCAGACTACTTCCCCTGCAATGAACATTGTGGTAGATGTCTCTTTCTGAATTATGGTTTTCTCAGGCTATATGGTAGAAAACCATAATTCAAAAAGAGTCATGTACCACAATGTTCATTGCAGCACTATTTACAATAGCCAGGACATGGAAGCAACCTAAGTGAACATAGACAGATGAATGGATAAAGACGATGTGGCACATATATACAATGGAATATTACTCAGCCATAGAAATAAATGAAATTGAGTTATTTGTAGTGAGGTGGATGGACCTAGAGTCTGTCATACAGAGTGAAGTAAGTCAGAAAGAGAAAAACAAATACCGTATGCTAACACATATATACGGAATCTAAAAAAAAAAAAAAAAAGGTCATGAAGAACCTAGGGGCAGGACGGGAATAAAGACGCAGACGTAGGGAATGGACTTGAAGACACGGGGAGGAGGAAGCGTAAGCTGGGACGAAGTGAGAGAGTAGCGCTGACATATATACACTACCAAATGTAAAATAGCTAGTGGGAAGCAGCCACATAGCACAGGGAGATCAGTTCGGTGCTTTGTGACCACCTAGAGGGGTGGGATAGGGAGGGTGGGAGGGAGACGCACGAGGGAGGGGATATGGGGATATACACATACGTATAGCTGATTCACTTTGTTATACAGCAGAAACTAACACAACATTGTAAAGCAATTATACTCCCAATAAAGATGTTTCCAAAAAAATTTTTTTAAAGGAGTACTTCCCCTACATCCTAAAACTGGTAGCTTTGGACTTCCCTGGTGGCGCATTGGTTGGGAGTCCACCTGCCAATGCAGGGGACACGGGTTCGTGCCCCGGTCCGGGAAGATCCCACATGCCGCGGAGCAGCTGGGCCCGTGAGCCATGGCCGCTGAGCCTGTGCGTCCGGAGCCTGTGCTCCACAACGGGAGAGGCCGCAGAGGTGAGGCCCACGTACCAAAAAATAAAAAATTAATTAATTAATTAATTAAAATGGTAGCTTATACTATCCTCATAAAGAGTTCACAAATATACCTTTGTTCCTCAACCACAAAATGAAAGGTTAAGTATCTTTCAGTAGACAGGAATAGTCCAAGAAACTTCACCAACAGATTTGACAAATATTATTTACTGAACGTTTACTATGTGCATGACAGACACCAGGTTAAGTGCTAAAAACACAATTATGAGGAAAACCAGACAGGATCCCTGCTCTCATGTGGCTTTCAGTCTAAGAGGAGAGACAAGCATTAAACAAATAAACATGAAGAAAAACATGTAGTTGCCAATGGTGACAAGTGCTCTGAAATTCAAGAATAGATTTAGGAAGTGATGAAACAATAAAATAGATGCACTTAATTGAGACTGAGGCTTCTGGGGAACGTTATTTGAGGAAGAGACATATAAGATGAGCAGGAGTTGGCAGGTAAAGAGTTGGAAGTATGGAGAAGCACAGATGTCAGGTGGGAAAGGGGCTGCTCACCTGAGGCTCCAGCTCACCTGGAGCTCTGGCTCCCTCCCACCTTTGCCAGCATCTCCAAACCTTCCTCCTTTTATCCCCACTGAGCCCTGCATTTTCAGCCTTTTCCTCTCTCCTTTCCTTTTGTGTGCATAGAACTGTCTTCTTCCCCCAACTATCCATGGACACTACCAGCTATCTGTGGCCCCAACTTGAAAACTTCAGTGAGCACTTTTTTTTTTTTTCTTTTTTGCGGTACGCGGGCCTCTCACTGTTGTGGCCTCTCCCATTGCGGAGCACAGGCTCCGCACACGCAGGCTCAGCAGCCATGGCTCACGGGCCCAGCCGCTCCGCGGCATGTGGGATCTTCCCGCACCGGGGCACGAACCCGCGTCCCCTGCATCGGCAGGCGGACTCTCAACCACTGCGCCACCAGGGAAGCCCGAAAACTTCAGTGAGCACTTTTGAAACCTATGTGACCTGATGTCTGCAGCTCTTGACCCTATCCATGGTCCCCTCCTTTTTAGCACCTACTCCTCTCATGGGTTCAATGACAATGCTTTTTCCTGTTTTACTTACCTCTCCAGATACCACTTCTTTGGTCTGTCACTTAACTATCGGTGAGACCCCATATTCCATCCTCCATACGCTTCCCTTCCCATCATGAAACATTCTTCCCAGAAGATTTCCCCCACTCCGACACGTCTAACTACAACCAACATTCTCAGGATTCCCAGTCTGCAATTTCTCTCCAGAGCAAGAATCCTTGCCATGCTTCCTCTTGGTTGTTTCAAAGCCTCCAGAGTCACTGTGTCCAGTGTTGGAGATGGCTGTGTGAAAGGAACATGCTCTGTCACTGTCCCCATGCTTCTACCTCTGGCCATGGAAGAGACAATGAGCCTGCCCCACTGTTCCACCCCCTCACTGTTTCTTCCCCAAAGGAAAAGCTACAAATTTTATTGGTCAGCTCTTGAAACATTCATTGGGCCCCATTTTAAGAATGGATGAGGTGACCGTTCTTTGGAGACAGAATGGGGCTTCACCCATTTGGTTTCCATTTTCTAATTCAGAGGTAAGTTTTCTCCCAAGTCTTGCTTTTTCAGGGAAAGTACTTCTGGGCAGGACCTGGCCCTGGGGGGCAACCAGCCAGCCCCCTCCTTCTGGTCTCCTGAGTTAGAGAACCCGGCATCTGCTTCCCAGGAGGAAAGAAGAAAGCCCCGCTTGGATTCCCAGATTTAAGCCTCATCTCTGGGCTTGCTTTGGGGTGCAGGATGCTTACCTTATTACTACTAAAGCAGTGCTTTCTGTCTTGTTAGAGTTTGAATGGCACCTCCCCAACTCAATAGTAACTGCCTAGAGTGGTCCTAGCGTCTTCCTTCTCCAAGGTCAGTTACCTTGACCTTCCAATTCTTTTTTTTTTTTTTGCATTTTTTTTGTTTATTTCCCTCCCATTAGAATCTTCGTCTGCATGAGATCAGACATTCATCATGGGCTTGTTCAGACCAACCTAGGATCTCCAGGTTCAGATTATTGCTCATCATTCCTGGCTCTTCTGAACTCTAAAAAAAGATTCAAGGAGTAAAACTGTCCTTCTCATCTCTGTTTCCTCAGCTGGGGCTCCAGCACCTCACACCTGGAATATTGCAAGCCTCAGCCTCAGTCTTCCCTCCAGACCAGCCCACCTCCAATCCTTTGTCCCAACTGATCTCTACATGCAAACTCGATCATATTACTCTCCTGCTTGAAATCCTGTCTCCCCAAACTTTCGAGGGCAAAGGCCAGCTCTTCCATGACACAGACCTCTGCATCCTCACCTCCTCCCACCCTCAGGTGTAATTTTCAGGGTAGACTACACACATGTTCATCTCTCTCCACCATCACACTCATTGCCTTTTTTGTCCATCTTTTTTGGAAACCATTTCTGACCACCCTCTCCCACCACTTACCTAGTTATTCACTCACTGCTTCCCTGTGTTTCCATAGCACCCTGAACGCTCCTGTGTCTCCCAGCTAATCCATGAGGCCCACAGGAGGTAGGACTCTGTATTGCTGTCTCTGCTTCTCTTGGGCTTAGCACAACAGATGAATATTTGCTGAATGAATAACTGAACAGAGGCCAGAGTAAGAACGACATGTTCCCGAAGAGGCAACTTAAGCACACAGTGATAAGCACGGCTCTGGAGACAAATGGCTTCTGTGAGCCTAAATGTTGGTTGAATGAACTTACAGTCAACACTGGGGTTGAGAAATAAATGACTGTTCTTTGCTGTTAAGCGGTGCCTAGAGGAAACTACATGGTGATAAACTTGATCCAACTATTACCTGTTTACTTATACGTCAAGATCATTCCCATGAATAAAAGCTACCATTTAAATATCACAAAAGCAAAAATCAATATTTGCTACATTCACTCTACCACCCCCCTACTGACAACTGACAACTTGGGACCTTTTTTTTTTTTGGCTGCGCTGGGTCTTTGTTGCTGCACACGGGCTTCTCTCTAGTTGCGGCGGGTGGGGTCTACTCTTCGTTATGGTGCACAGGGTTCTCATTGCGGTGGCTTCTCTTGTTGCAGAGCACGGGCTCTAGGTGCGCGGGCTTCAGTAGTTGCGGCACACGGGCTCAGTAGTTGTGGCTCGTGGGCTCTAGAGCACAGGCTCAATAGTTGTGGTGCACGGGCTTAGTTGCTCCACTTCATGTGGGATCTTCCCGGACCGGGGATCGAACCCATGTCCCCTGCCTTGACAGGTGGATTTTTAACCACTGCACCACCAGGGAAATCCCAAGGCATGAAACCACACTTGATTTAGAAGATAGAAAAATCTCTTAAGGAAGGACCCAGTTTTCTTTTAGAAAACGTGATTTTCAACTTATCATCTGACTCAAATCTCCTACAGAGTAGAAGAATACTGAAATCATTGCTAATTATAGAAATCTAACTACTGTCTACCTTCTCATTAGCCACATTTTCCTCTGCAAGTCACCTTCAAATTACTCCTTACTGCGATAATTCAAAAATATTAAAATTACTGAGTAACCCTGATAAGAGTTGGAAATTTGAAAGTAGCAAGTATTAGGTAGGATAGCAAATGAATGCTTTTTTTCTGAAGTTTAATACATGTTGCTTGGGTAGGAAAAGGGTGACAGAGAAGGAGAAGGGAAAACATGGGAAAGAGTTGTCTGTCCAACTGTCCTACAGTGTTTATCAAAACTAACATTGCAATTAACAAGAAAGTTCAACCTAAATGCCCAATTATATTTTTTTAAATCAATATTCAAGATTGAGTGACTGAAATGTGGGACTAGATCAGCCTTGAAGTGGATACTTGTTCAACTTTCTGAACTTTTCTTTCTTTACCAGCTGGTAAACTATCTCAACATAAGTATTTGTAGAGCCTTGGTCTTAGTAAACTTTTGACTTCTTTTTCATCCTCTCATGTTGCTACCTCTTTTTGCCTTTACTGTTATTCTTCTTCTTGTTATTAGGAAAAGGTTAAAAAAAAAGTTTAGGATGCTCATAGAGATGCCCTACTCTGACTCCTAGAATTCAACTACTGTCCCACTGTCCATTCCAGACCCCTGTGCTTTGCTCATTCCTAAATGTTTCCATCTCACTGCATACTAATGCAACCTTATAATGCAAATTCTTTACTAACTTCACTTTCAGTCCTATTCAGCTGAAGTGGGAACATCAGGGACTAGCCAATCAGCAGGGCGGTGAAAAGAGTTACGTTCATCTGCCCTGGCCGTGCACTGTAGCATGTACATCATCATGGCCACTGCTCTTGTTCTCACAGCCTTCGTGCTGGTGTGAAAGGGAGCTTGACTCATGGAGGAGCAGGCAGGGCTACATGATGGGATACACCTTCAGCTCCTCACTGCTTGATTATTCTATGCATGCCCACCAACCTGTCCGTGCCAACTCCTGCAAAAATATGTGAGGGCCTCACATATGAGAGTTAAAACTTCCCTAAACCTAAGGAGAAAAAAAAGCCTCAGAATAAAATAAAACTGGCTAGTTGCCTACATGTATGTACAGTATGAGGCAAATGGAGTGAGCTAAATGGGGATATGGTATCAAGGAAATAATCTCTCCCTCCTTCTACTGCAAGGAACACAGAAAAGTAGTATACTCTTCATACACAAAATGCAGGTGTGGATATAGAAGCACCTGAAACTTTTATAGCATGCGTACAACTTTTTGAGGGCAATTCCACAGACAGGAAACTGGAGGCTCATAGAAGTGAAGCACCTTGTTCAAATCCAATAACCATAAAACCGAAGAGTTTTGAATCAGCCTAAGGTCTGTCAGACATAATTATCTTCTCTCTACACCATCACCTAATCATTACGAGAGCTGCTGTTGTTCCTGTTATCGTCTTTTACACAATAAAACTATCTATCCTGAAACCAGGCCTTCAGAGAAACTGTAACATTCAAAATTAAACACTAATATATCTCAACAAAATAATAGTCATATATGAAAAACCCACAGCATGCATCAAACTAATGGCGACAGACAGGAAGCTCTTCTGTAAGATCAAGAACAAGGCAAGGGTGCCCACTGTTGCCACTTATATTCAGCATGGTACTGATGTTTTTGTTATTGAATTGTATGAGTTCTTTATTTTGAATATTAATGCCTTATCAGATATATGGTTTGCCAATATTTTTCCCATTCCATAGGTTGTCTTTTCACTCTGCTGATGGTTTCTTTTGCTGTGCAGAGCTTTTTTTGTTTGCTGTAGTTCCACTTGCTTATTTTTCATTTTGTTGCTTGTGCTTTAGGTGTCAGTTCCAAAAAAATCATTGCCAAGACCCACGTCAAGGAGCTTCCTTCCTAATATTCTTCTAGGAGTTTCCTGGTTTCAGGTCTTAAATTTAACTCTTTAATTCTTTATGGGTTACTTTCTGCAAGTGGAAAAGGTATAAAACTCCAGTAATAAATAACTACAAGGGATGTAATGTATAATATGATGACTATAGTTAACACAGCTGTATGATATATAATAAAGTTGTTAAGAGAAGAGAGCCTAAGAATTCTCATCACCGGGAGAAATTTTTTTCTTTTCCTTTTATTGTATCTGTATGAGATGATGGATGTTAACTAAACCTATTGCGGTCATCATTTCAAAATGTATGTAAATCAAACCATCATGCTTTATACCTTAAACATACAGTGGCATATGTCAATTATTTCTCAGCAAAACTGGGAGGAAAAGGAATTAAAAAATAGTACTAGAAGTCCTAGCCAGACAAATTAGGCAAGAAAAAGAAATAAAAGGCATCCAAATTAGAAAGGAAGAAGTAAAAAATACCTCTGTTCACAGGTAATATGATTTTCTATGTAGAAAACTCTAAAGATTCCACACAAAAATCTGTTAGAACTTATAAACAAATTCAGCAAAGTAGCAGGATACAAAGTCAACACAAAAAATCAACTGAATTTCTATTTACTATGAACTATCCAAAAGGAAAATTAAGAAAACAATTTCCATTTACCATAGCATCAAAAAGAATAAAATACTTAGGAATTAACTTAGCAAAGGAGGTGAAAGACTTGTTCAATGAAAACTACAAAACATTTCTTAAAGAAAGTAATGAAAACATAAATAAATGGAAAAACATCCCATGATCATGGATTGGAAGACTTAATACTGTTAAGATGTCGATACTACCCAAAGTAATCTATACATTCTGCTTAATCCTTATCAAAATCTCAATGACATTTTTTACAGAAATGGGAGACCCCATTCTAAACATTATATGGAATCTTGAGGGACCTTGAAAAGTCAAAACAATTCTGAAAGAAGAACAAAACCAGAGTTCAAACATTTCCTGATTTTAAAATTTACTGCAAAACTACAGTAATCAAAACAGTGTGGTATTGGTATAAAGACAGCCATATACACCAACAGAATAGACTAGAGAGCCCAGAAATAAACCCTCACATACACAGTCAAATGATTTTTGACAAAGGTGCCAAGACTATTCAATAGGGAAAGAACAGTCTTTCCAAAAATGGTGCTGGGAAAACTGGATATCCACAGGCAAAATAATGAAGTTGGATCCTTATGTAACACCATATACAAAACTCAACTTTAAATGGATCCATTACCTAAATGTAAGACCCAAAACTGTTTTTAAAAACTCTTAGGAAAAACATAGGACAAAACCTTTACAACACTGGATTTTTAAAAAATATAATACCAAAGGCACAGGCAACAAAAGGAAAAAATAAACAAATTGGACTTCATGAAAACTGAAAAATTTTGTGCACCAAAAGACACTATCAACAGAGTAAAAAGGCAACCCACAGAATTTGACAAAGTATTTTCAAATCATATATCTAATAAGAAATTAATATCCAGAATATATAGAGAACTCCTAAGATTCAACAACAAAAAACAAACTAATTCAAAAATGGCTACAGAATTTGAAAAGATATTTCTCCAAAGAAAATATACAAGTAGGCAAGAAACACATAAAAAGATGCTCAACATTACTAATCACTAGGGAAATGCAAATTAAAACCACCTCACACCCATTAGGATGGCTACTACAAACAAAAACCCCAGAAAACAGAAAACAAGTTTTGGCAAGGATGTGGAGAAATTGGAATCCTTGTGCATTATTAAATAATTCTATTTAAAATTGAATTACCATGTGATCCAGCAATTCCACTTCTGGATATATACCAAAGAATTGAAAGCAGGGTCTTGAAGAGATATTTGTACACCCATGTTCATAGCTGCATTCTTCAAAATAGCTAAAATGTGAAATCAACTCAAGTATCCATTGATGGATGAATGGTTAAACAAAATGTGTATACACATGCAAAGAAATTCTATTCAGCCTTAGAAAAGAAGGAAATCCTGTCAAATGATACAACATGGATGAAGCTTTAGGAAATTATGCTTAGTGAAATAAGCAGGGTTTTTTTTAAAAAAAGAGACAAGTACTGTATACGATTCCACTTATATGAGGTGCTTGGAGCAGTCAAAATGACAGAGACAGGAAGTAGAAAGGTGGTTGCTAGGCAATTGGGGAAGAAGGTCATGGGGAGTTACTGTTTAATGGGTAGAGAGTTTCCGTTTCACAAGATGAAAAGTGTTCTGGAGATGGATGGTGGTGATGATTGCACAACAATATAAATGTGCTTAATGCCACTGAACTATACATTTAAAAATGGTGAAGATACTAAATTTTATGTTACATGTATTTTACCGCAATAAAAAATGAATTAGAAAAACACGTCCAAAAAAAATGAAATACTGATACTCCAAAAATTGATACCAGTCCTTTCAAAAAGAAACACTAAAAGAACCGTATAGTTAACCATCAAACTCATCTTTAGCAATCCCAATATTATTCTTCAAAATATTAACCCACATCAATTCCTCTTTATCTATAGGTTTCTATTTTTTTTAACCTTATACTTTAAGGCAGGCCTGAGAATCGCATAATAGACGAAAGGAATATAAATATGTGTGAATGATTAGAAAGCAAAATGAAATATCAGTGCAATCATGTACTGGTTCATAACTGTGACCGACATGAAGCACAGACCGTTACTGGCTGCGAACTGGAGTCATTCTTGTAATCATTAGCTCGCAATCAGCCCATTAGGCTCTCGGCGATACACAGCATGGCCAAGCATCTTGTTTTGACTATTGACTTTTCTATTTTCTCCTGCTGGTATTGCTATTCCCACCATAACCTATTAAATCTTCTCCCTCTAGGTTTATTATTTTCTGTTTCTCCTCTCTTTTCATTCCTCATCTGTTGTTGCTTTGCATTCATGTAGTTACAAGTATTTCACTCCTCACTCGAGGCCGCTTGGGAGAAAAGACGATCTACATTCATCTCTACATTGCACATTCTGTACACTCTTACCAATAGGATCATAATATACTGAATTTTAGCGCTATTAGGGACTTTTATGATTGCTGAAGGTGGTAGAGATTAAGAGACTTGGCCAAGATGATATAGACAGTTGGAAACTGAACTGGGACTAAACCAGGAGTCTTAATTCCCTGGATCATGGCAAAAGGTCCGTGGTTAGGAACAGCCATATATACTTCAATTTATTTTTCCTTTGGGTTCCTAGGATTTCGTCAAGATTTTAACTTCTCCTAGTAAGCTCCAAGGGTCTAAGCTATCTTCTCTTCCAAACGTTTTCCTCCATTTGCTCTACGGCTCAGGAAAGAATCTGGGCCACACCCGGAGGCAGCTGCGCCTAGAAGAATCTGCATGGGGGTGGTATAGCTGCAGACCTCTGGATCAGGAGTGCCAGCCCTGATGGCTACACAGTCTGTGATTTGCCTGCATATTTGTATAATGAGGATGAAATTCAGTTTGTATTTAATTATTGTTTTCATAATCTGGTGGTTTTAAATCATTTGCCAATGGTATTTTAAAATTCCTTTTCCTTTGATTTTATCTTTCCTCTTAATGTGGCTATTAAATACCACTGATTAAGGCTCACAAATGGAAAAAATTAGCAATGCTCATTAAAAAAAAAAATTGTAGGAAATGGTACAATGGACGTAACAGCTCCTTCTCTCAGAAGATGCCCAGAGATGAAGGAAACTTGAGAAAGCAAAAAAAAAGAGGAGCATTTAGGAATTTCACAAGCTGAACGTCAGGATGCAAGGGCCCCAAAGAGAAGCTGGAGGGTAGAACCAGAAGGGGAGGGACGCTTTACGCTTGAGACCCGGGGACATTAAGGATGAAGTGGGTAGAGATCAGCGGGGGACGATATGGAGGCAGCAGTCTTGACAGCTGCCCCCCCGGGCCTCCATCATGCCCCAGTAAACGCTGTCAGGATCACAGGATCCAACAAGATCCATCAAAGTTCATAACAAAAATGGAAGGAGAGTCTGGCCATTAGACTATCTGGGAAAATGTTGGGAAGGTTCCTTCCAGAACAGGTGAAACTTTGAGATCTAGTAAATTTTCAGCCTAAAGAGACTCCTTACGCAGGTCATGCAGGGCCAGGAAGGCTGCTGTGAAGGGTCATCATGTTTCCTTGCAGAACAGAGAAGATTAGTCAAGGTTGGGATCCTTCTCTCTTTGGAGTTCTTCTGGGCAACTTCCTCTTCCATTTCTGCTTCTTTTTGACAAGATTGTCCACAGTACACACATTTTGCCTACCCTGTGTTATTCATTCATTTTTTTTTTTTTTTTAGTAAACACTGAGTGCCTCGTATGTACCAGGCACTGTACCATCCCCTGTGGAGTGAAGATGAATGATCCGTCCACTCCTCCCTAGGCCCTCACAGCTCAGCAGAGAGGACAGCCAGTAAGGCCAGGCATTAAATGATGTACAGGAGACACAGGGGAGGGTTTAACTCTGAATGCGGCAGGAAAGAAGGAACAGTGAGCAATGGACATAATTAATTGAGAATTTATAGTAGAGAATTTATAGATGAGGGCATTTTGAGCTGGGTCTTGCAGG
The DNA here is from genome assembly GCF_005190385.1 of Monodon monoceros. Taxonomy (NCBI): domain Eukaryota; kingdom Metazoa; phylum Chordata; class Mammalia; order Artiodactyla; family Monodontidae; genus Monodon; species Monodon monoceros. The sequence continues at coordinate 11,942,815 of NW_021703778.1, forward strand.
TAAAAAAGAGTTTCTCAGGGAGACAAGGAGGGGTTAGATTAATTAAGCAGCAAAGGCGGAGCTGAAAGGGAAAGTCTGAAAGTTTTAAGATCTATGATTTCCCTCCTGTTCTAAAAAATAGATGTTTTAAAACTCAGACGGGGGCTTCCCTGGTGGCGTAGAGGTTAAGAACCTGCCTGCCAATGCAGGTACACGGTTTCGAGCCCTGGTCTGGGAAGATCCCACATGCCACGGAGCAACTAAGCCTGTGCACCACAACTACTGAGCCTGTGCTCTAGAGCCCGCGAGCCACAACTACTGAGCCCGTGTGCCACAACTACTGAAGCCCATGCACCTAGAACCCGTGCTCCACAACAAGAGAGGCCACTGCAATGAGAAGCCCACGCACCACAACCAACAGTATCCCCCGCTCGCCACAACTAGAGAAAGCCCGTGCACAGCAACAAAGACCCAATGCAACCAAAAATAATAAATAAATTTAAAAAGTAAAAAAAACTCAGATGGGTTGGAACATCAAAAGCTCCTAATGATATTTCATTGATTGACTGTTGAGATTAGTGTGGATTTGCGACGAATAGTATTTTCAATCATTAAAAAAGATTAATTGGCTTATTATGGAATAGACTCCCATTCTGCTCTGTTCTCCAACATTCTTCCAGAAACTGGAAGTCTAGATAATGCTTGCTTCAATCAGAAGATTCCTGTTTCCAAATGTTTTCAGAATACATTACAGAGAGCTGGGTCAACTGAGCCACATGCAAGCTGCCAAGCTCCAATTCCAATCCCTAGCTTGCATCCTAAATTTTCTAAAATTATTATGGTTACTTCAATCAAGAAGTGGGTGGCTATTTGACCTTTGATTATATTCACAAGCAAAATGTACAGATGAAGCAGGCATAACAGAAACAGCATCTTACAGTACAGAGCTCTCAAATTATTTCTATTAACAGTTGTGAGCTTAGTGGTCATGCTTCTTGGGGTACAAATGGTCTCCTAACCCTTGTATTGAGGATGCTATCTTTCCGTTCTATAAGGCTTCCAGGGTGTCCTCATGGACATTCCAACTCTAACCAGAGCCACTGGTGTTAGCCAGTTTTTCCTCTATTATTGTTTGATATCTACTTCACTGGCTCCACTGTCTATCAAATCTAGAATCTTTTTCAACTAAGCACAAAATACTTTCTATGTAAAGACTGAAACTCATAAAAAAAATAAGAGGCATTAGATTGGACAATCGACGTGCAGAGCATCTATCTAATTTCAAAGATCTACAATCCCAAATCCACCAATTACTATTTATGAGGACCAGGGTTAGGTACTTAACTTTGTGCCTCAGCTTCCTTCTATGTGAAACTGTAAATACTAATACTTTGTAGGGCTCTTGTATAGTTTAATTCAATAACATATATAACACATAGCTTAGTGCAGACCTGACCCATAGAAGGCACTCAGTAAATGCCTATTTACTTTGGCTCATGATAGAAATCTTTTAAGCCAACAATCTAAAGACATGGAATAAAATCTAACGGTAGGAGTTAATAAAAATATCTTTCCTTTATGCTTACATTCATTACTGACAAGTCATAACTAATGCTTTTGATACAAGAGAAAAAACATTTCAAAATAAACGTAATCAAACATAAAATACCTATGGGAAATAGAGAAAGTGCAAGATTGCATGAATAGTGGAAAATTATATTTATAACATACTTCTTAATTCTGAGTTAATGAAAATAAAAGTGAATGTCACATGTGGTTATTTTAATGGGCGCCTACATCAAAGTGGTTAAAAATAGTCAAATTTTCAGAAACACTTCTTCTGCATTCAATTAACATTTGGATCAAAGTACAATTTTTTTCCCATGCAATTCAAAGCAATAAAATCAACCTATCTTTGGAGCAAACAAATATTTTGTTCACTGACTTCGACTCTAAAAAAGGCTTGCTTAAGCCCACAGCTAAAGAGTAAATAAAATGTGAAGGTCTTAGGAACCCAAAGAAGGGGAGACAAAATTAATACTATTTCAATTCATTAAATCACTCCTGACACATAACAATTCCAACTGCTAATTAACGACATTCTGAGATTCTAGGAATTGATGAATATGTTCCCAGTGCAATTCAATCTGTTTCTTTATGAAAATTATTTTGGGCTTCACATGCACCACAGGATAATTGAACAAGTATAGAAACCGGCGTCCAACTGGTTCTACCATGGGCTCACAAACACCCACAAACTGCCTCTAGTCTTCCGTCTAACCTGAGGGTGGGTTTCGAGAAATGTGAGATACGGAATCCGCTGTCAGGAGCGAAACAAATAATAACACACCAGACCACTCTGCGCCTCTAAAAACAATTTTTCCAGAAAATTTATTTTAAAAGTAGACATCATGAAAGATGTTGGCTGATATGCCCTCACCCCAACATTTTTCAAAACCTGTACCTGAACTGTCTCTCTTCCAGGTTCAATTGCCCATAATTAGTCACAAATATTTTCAAGACACACAATCTAACAAGGAGCCCCTGGAGATGTCTCAGAATATAGAAAAGGAAGCCAGGAGGTTAAAACTTACTCTTCACACTTTTCTTCCATCAGGTCGGCTATGAATCAAGGGAACTATTTTCATTTGCGAGACCATTAGTCACACAAACAAACTGACTTCATCCATCATGGTAAGATGGGGTGAAATTGAATATTTTTTCATACTGAAAGTAAATTCCAGGCCACCAGGGAAGAGATGGAGAAATGAGATCCTAACATCCAAAGGACATCTTAGCTCCTCTAAGGACATCGTGACTCATAATGCGGGGAAGTGAAAAGTAGGAGACCCGTGTTCAGCATATATCTCAAAATGCTTCAGCACACGTAACTCTCATTGGTTTCGATTATTAAAATCGGCGAATGAATAAGCCTCCCAAACGCATCCATTCCTGTGCACAGGGTGCCTCACACATTACTGGAGAGAGAGTTCAGCCTATTATGAGTAGGAATGACAAGATGCATACTTGCTGAAGGACTATGAAACTTCACCTCTTTCTAAGTTAAGAAAAGACTTGGGGCTTCCCTGGTGGTCCAGTGGTTAAGACTCCATGCTTCCACTGCAGGGGGCGCAGGTTCAATCCCTGGTCAGGGAGGTTCCGCATGCCACGTGGTGTGGCCAAAAACAAAGAAAAAAGAAAGAAAGGACTTGAATACATTAATGATACCATAAGACAGGACCAACAACTTCATTCAGCCAAGATGCTGATACTGGAAGTCTCCTGCATTTATGCCAGCCTCAGTAACAGCCTCTCATTCAAGCTCTTAAATTATTCATTTATTAACTCAGCAAGTATACTGTGAGACCAGCACTGTCCTGGGCTGTGGGGAAGTGAACCGTAAACATGATTTGAGTGCCTGCAGTCAAGGAGCGTTCTGTCTAGTGACAGAAACAAAAGAAGTAAACAGGCAAATATGACACGCAGGTGCAATGCAGTGAAAGCAGAAGAAGCACCAGGGCCACAGAGAGGGGGAGAGCGTGTAAGCAGAACCAAGAAGACGTGGTTGGAAGAGCGGCAAAAGGAAGGCTGCTTTCAGGCAACTGAAACAGAGGGGAATGAAAGAACGGCCCATGCTCACATCCTCAGGGCTGCTAACAGTTCAGCAGGGCTGTAAGTTAGGGTTGAGTTGAGAGAGGAATGGCAAGAAACAAAGCAGAAGAGGTCAGCATGGCTTAGGCTTCTGAAGGGTTGCATATGCCATGCCAAAAAGTTTAGACTTTTCTTAAGGGCAATGCAGAGAAACTGAAGGGTTTTAAGCAGGAGAATGACATGAGCAGATTTTTATTTTAGAAAGATGACAGTTTGGATCTGAAACTGGATGGAGTTCGGAGTGGATAGCTGGAAAGCTGTGTAAAGGAACGACTGCAATACCCCAGGCAATCAATGACAATGGCCAGAAGGCGGCTGTGGCAGTGGAGATGGGGAGAATGAAACGGAGTCAAGATACATGAGGAAGGGTACAAAACAAAAGAAATACAGGGGACAAAGCAAATTTGGAGAGATGGTTAGGATACCACATGTTCCATTCATAACAGGCTGGATTTGAGGTCAATATTAATCCCTCATGTACAATTAATCAGTGCACAGCAGTAAGGTACCTACCTGAACCCCAAAGCTGGTTTGAGGTGGGTCTAAAGTTGGAAGAATCTCTAAGGCAAATGATTATTCAAGGGGTGGCAGAGACAGCACTGGTAGAAAGCACAGAGTTAAGAGAAAAAGAGCAGAAGAAAAAAGACTAAGGAACAACAATTTAGAAATGGGCGTCAATGGAAGAGCATAAAGAGGGATGGCTAAGAAGAGACAGGAAGAACCTAAGAGAGGATGAGGAAGCCAAGGACAAACATTTCAAGAAGGCAGGCTTCCCTGGTGGCGCAGTGGTTGAGAGTCCGCCTGCCAATGCAGGGGGCGCAGGTTTGTGCCCCGGTCCGGGAAGATCCCACATGCCGCGGAGCGGCTGGGCCCGTGAGCCATGGCCGCTGAGCCTGCGCGTCCGGAGCCTGTGCTCCGCAACGGGAGAGTCCACAACAGTGAGAGGCCTGCATACCGCAAAAAAAGAAGAAGGCAGTCATCGTCACAATCGGCAAATGCTGCCAAGCTCTTAATTGAAATTAAGACGGGGAAATGCAGTGGATTTAATAAAAGAGATGGATGACAGACAAGGGGGCCCTGGTTGTAAAAATGCGTGGTTGGACTCAGTCAGGATGCATATCTAGGAAGTGAAGAATTGGAGATGAGAGTGTAAAGACCATTTTCATGAACTCTGAAGGTCCGCTTCTGGAAACTGAGGCCCATGGAAATAAAAATGTCAGACATGGCATCACTCCAAGTGGAGACAAGCTCCAGGATGAAGTCAGGAGGTTGGACGGTTGCAGAGAAGTGAAGGTGAGGGTCACTGGTATTGACAAGGTCAAGCAACCAAAAAGCTAGAATGCTGAGTGCATCATCTTAGCTGCCACTTAAGTTACTCCAGATTCAGTGTAGCAGAGAGGATGGAGCCAGAGAGCAAAGCCATTATGAAGAGGGGGATAGAAGTGAGCACAGCTGCTGAGGATGTTTCTTCCAATAACGCTAACGTTTAAATGGCTGGGCTGAGGGGACCTTCAAGATGAGGGAGGAGTAAGACGTGGAGATCACCTTCCTCTCCACAAATACATCAGAAATACACCTACACGTGGAACAACTCCTACAGAACACCTCCTGAACGCTGGCAGAAGACCTCAGACTTCCCAAAAGGCAAGAAACTCCCCACGTACCTGGGTAGGGCAAAAGAAAAAAGAATAAACAGAGACAAAAGGATAGGGACGGGACCTGCACCAGTGGGAGGGAGCTGTGAAGGAGGAAAAGTTTCCACACACTAGGAAGCCCCTTCGCAGGCGGAGACTGCGGGTGGCGGAGGGGGGAAGCTTCGGAGCCACGGAGGAGAGCACAGCAACAGGGGTGCAGAGGGCAAAGCGGAGAGATTCCCGCACAGAGGATCGGTGCCGACCGGCACTCACCAGCCCGAGACGCTTGTCTGGTCACCCGCCGGGGCGGGCAGGGCTGGGAGCTGAGGCTCGGGCTTCGGTCGGAGTGCCAGGAGAGGACTGGGGTTGGCGGCGTGAACACAGCCTGAAGGGGGCTAGTGCACCACGGCTAGCTGGGAGGGAGTCTGGGAAAAAGTATGGAGCTGCCGAAGAGGCAAGAGACCATTGTTTCAGGGTGCACGAGGAGACAGGTTTCCTTCCCCGTCTGCCCACAGAAGGCAGAGCACCACCTAAGGGAGCTCCAGAGACGGGCATGAGACGCTAAGGCGGCTGCTGCTGCCACAAAGAATCCTGTGTGCAAGCACAGGTTACTACCCACAGCCTGCAGCCCGCTACCGCCAGGGTCCCGAGATGTGGGCACAACATCCCTAGGAGAACGCACAGCACACCTCAGGCTGATGCTGGCCTCTGCCGCTACAGGCTCGCCCCGCATTCCAACTATGACTACCGAACCCCTCCCTCTCCCCAGCCTGAGAAAGCAAGAGAGCCCTAATCAAGTCACTGCTTTAACCCCCTCCTCTCTGGGCAGGAACAGATGCCTGAGGGTGACCTACACGCAGAGGCAGGTCCAAATCCAAAGCTGAACCCCAGGAGCTGTGCAAACAAGGAAGAGAAAGGGAAATCTCTCCCAGCAGCCTCAGGAGCAGTGGATTAAATCCCAACAGCCAACTTGATGAACCCTACATCTGTGGAATACCTGAATAGACAATGAATGTTTGCAAAATTGAGGCAGTGTGTAAAGCAATTATACTCCAATAAAGAGGTTAAAAAAAAAAACAATGAGGCAGTGGACTTTGGGAGCAACTGTAGACTTGTGGTTTGCTGTCTGTAACTGATTAGGTTCTGACTTTTATGTTTATCTTAGTATAGTTTTTAGCACTTGTTATCATTGGTGGATTGTTTAATGGTTTGGTTGTTCTCTTTTTAAATTTTTTATTATTTTTTAATTTTATTATTATATTTCTTATTTTATTTTATTCTTCTTTCTTTTTCTTCCTTTTTTTCTGAGCTGTGTGGCTTGACAGTGTCTTGGTGCTCTGGCCGAGTGTCAGGCCTGAACCTCCGAGGTGGTAGAGCCGAGTCCAGGACATTGGACGACCAGAGACCTCCTGGCCACATGTAATATCAATCGGCGAGAGCTCTCCCAGAGATCTCCGTCTGAACACTAAGATGCAGCTCCACCCAACAGCCAGCAAGCTCCCATGCTGAATGCCCCAGGCCAAACAACTAGCAAGACAGGAACACAACCCCACCTATTAGCAGAGAGTCTCCCTAAAATCATACTAACTTTGCAGACACCCCAAAACACACCACTGAACGTGGTCCTCCCCAGCAGAAAGACAAGATCCCACACAGCAGAAACAGGCACCAGGCCCCTGCACCAGGAAGCCTACATAAGCCACTGAACCAACCTAATCCACTGGGGGCAGACACGAAAAACAATGGGAACTATGAACCTGCAGCCTACGAAAAGGAGACCCCAAACACTAAGTTAAACAAAATAAGAAGACAGAGAAATATGCAGCAGTTGAAGGAGCAAGGTAAAACCCCACCAGACCAAACAAATGAAGAGGAAATAGGCAGTGTACCTGAAAAAGAATTCAGAGTAATGATAGTAAAGATGATGCAAAATCTTGGAAACAGAATGGAGAAAATTAAAAAAACGTTTAACAAGGACCTAGAAGAACTAAAGAGCAAACAAACAATGATGATCAACACAATAAATGAAATTAAAAATTCTCTAGAAGGAATCAATAGCAGAATAACTGAGGCAGAAGAACGGACAAGTGACCTGGAAGATAAAATAGTGGAAATAACTGCCTAAGAGTAGAATGAAGAAAAAAAGAATGAAAAGAATTGAGGACAGTGTCAGAAGCCTCTGGGGCAACATTGAATGCACCAACATTCGAATTATAGGGGTCTCAGAAGAAGAGTAAAAGAAAGGGTCTGAAAAATATTTGAAGGGATTATAGTTGAAAACTTTCCTAACATGGGAAAGGAAATAGTCAATCAAGCCAAGGAAGCGCAAAGAATCCCATACAGGATAAATCCAAGGAGAAACACACCAAGACACATATTAATCAAACTATCAAAATTTAAATACAAACAAAAAATATTAAAAGCAGCAATGGAAAAGCAGCAAATAACGTACAAGGGAACCCCGATAAGGTTAACAGCTAATCTTTCAGCAGAAACTCTGCAAGCCACAAGACAGTGGCAGGATAAATTTAAAATGATGAAAGGGAAAAACCTACAACCAAGATTACTCTACCCAGCAAGGATCTCATTCAGATTTGACGGAGAAATTAAAACCATTACAGACAAGCAAAAGTTAAGAGAATCTAGCACTACCAAACCAGCTTTACAACAAATGTTAAAGGAACTTCTCTAAACAGGAAAAACAACAGAAGGAAAAGACGTACAAAAACAAACCCAAATCAATTAAGAAAATAGTAATAGGAACATACATATCGATAACTACCTTAAATGTAAAAGGATTAAATGTTCCACCCAAAAGACACAGGCTTGCTGAATGGATACAAAAACAAGACCCATATATATGCTGTATACAAGCAATTCACTTCAGACCTAGGGACACACACAGACTGAAAGTGACGGGGTGGAAAAAGATATTCCATGCAAATGGAAACCAAAAGAAAGCTGGAGTACAATTCTCATATAAAACAAACTAGACTTTAAAACAAAGACCATTACAATAGACAAAGAAGGATACTACATAATGATCAAGATCAATCCAAGTAGAAGATATAACAATTGTAAATATTTATGCACCTAACATAGGAGCACCTCAATACATAAGGCAAATACTAACAGCCATAAAAGGGGAAATCAACAGTAACACAATCATGGTAGTGGACTTTAACACTCCACTTTCACCAATGGACAGATCATCCAAAATGAAAATAAATAAGGAAACACAAGCTTTAAAGGACACATCAGACCAGAAGGAATTAATTGATATTTATAGGACATTCCATCCAAAAACAACACAATACACTTTCTTCTCAAGTGCTCATGGAACATTCCCCAGGATAGATCATATCTTGGGTCACAAATCAATCCTTGGTAAATTTAAGAAAACTGAAATCGTATCAAGTATCTTTTCCGACCACAATGCTATGAGACTAGATATGAATTACAGGAAAAAATCTGTAAAAAATACAAATACATGGAGGCTAAACAATACACTACTAAATAAGCAAGAGATCACTGAAGAAATCAAAGAGGAAATAAAACAATACCTAGAAACAAATCACAATGAAAATGCGATGACCCAAAACCTATGGGATGCAGCAAAAGCAGTTCTAAGAGGGAAGTTTATAGCAATACAATCCTACCTCAAGAAACAAGAAACATCTCAAATAAACAACCTAACTCTACACCTAAAGCAATTAGAGAAAGAAGAACAAAAAATCCCTAAAGTTAACAGAAGGAAAGAAATCACAAAGATCAGATCACAAATAAATGAAAAAGAAATGAAGAAAACAAGAGTAAAGATCAATAAAACTTAAATCTGGTTCTCTGAGAAGATAAACAAAATTGATAAACACCTAGCAAGACTCATCAAGAAAAAAAGGGAGAGGACTCAAATCAACAGAATTAGAAATGAAAAAGGAGAAGTAACAACTGACACTGCAGAAATACAAAGGATCATGAGAGATTACTACAAGCAACTATATGCCAATAAAATGGACAACCTGGAAGGAATGAACAAATTCTTACAAAAGCACAACCTTCTGAGACTGAACCAGGCAGAAGCAGAAAATATGAACAGACCAAACACAAGCACTGAAATTGAAACTGTGATTAAAAATCTTCCAACAAACAAAAGCCCAGGGCCAGATGGCTTCACAGGCAAATTCTATCAAACATTTACAGAAGAGTTAACACCTATCCTCAAACTCTTCCAAAATATAGCAGAGGGAGGAGCACTCCCAAACTCATTCTACAAGGCCACCATCACCCTGATACCAAAACCAGACAAAGATGTCACAAAGAAAACTACAGGCCAATATCACTGATGAACATAGATGCAAAAATCCTCATCAAAATACTAGCAAACAGAATCCAACATCACATTACAAGGATCATACAGAGGAGGAGCTTCAAGATGGCAGAAGAGTAAGATGTGGAGATCACCTTCCTCCCCACAAATAAATCAGAAATTCATCTACATGTGGAACAACCCCTACAGAACACCTACTGAACGTTGGCAGAAGACCTCAAAACTCCCAAAGGGCAAGAAACTCCCCACATACCTGGGTAGGGCAAAAGAAAAAACAGAGACAAAAGAATACAGACAGGACAGGAGAAAAGGTTTCCACACACTAGGAGCCCTTTCGTGGGCAGAGACTGCAGGTAGCAGAGGGGGGAAGCTTCGGAGCCAGAGAGGAGAGCGCAGCAAGAGGGGTGCAGTGGGCAAAGTGGAGAGATTCCCGCACATTGGATCAGTGCCGACCAGCACTCACCAGACTGACAGGCTTGTCTGCTCCCCCGCCAGGGCGGGCAGGGGCTGGGAGCTGAGCTCGGGCTTCAGAGGTCAGATCCCAGGGAGAGGACTGGGGTTGGCTGCATGAACACAGCCTGAAGGGGGCTAGTGCACCACAGCTAGCCAGGAGGGAGTCCGGGAAAAAGTCTGGAGCTACCAAAGCGGCAAGAGACTTTTCCTGCCTCTTTGTTCCCTGGTGCGCGAGAAGAGGGGATTAAGAGCACCGCTTAAAGGAGCTCCAGAGATGGGCGCAAGCCGCGGCTATCAGAGCTGACCCCAGAGATGGGCATGAGACACTAAGGCTGCTGCTGCAGCCACCAAGAAACCTGTGTGCAAGCACACGTCACTATCCACACCTCCCCAACCGGGAGCCTGTGCAGCCCGCCACTGCCAGGGTCCCGGGATCCAGGGACAACTTCCCCGGGAGAACGCATGGTGCGCCTCAGACTGGTGCAACAACACGCCGGCCACTGCCACCACAGGCTCGCCCTGAACCCCGTACCCCTCCCTCCCCCCGGCCTGAGTGAGCCAGAGCCCCCGAATCAGCTGCTCCTTTAATCCAGTCCTATCTGAGCAAAGAACAGATGCCCTCAGGTGACCTACATGCAGAGGCGGGGCCAAATCCAAAGCTGAACCCCGGGGTGTGCGAACAAAGAATAGAAAGGGAAATATCTCCCAGCAGCCTCAGGAGCAGCGGATTAAATCTCCACAATCAACTTGATGTACTTGCATCTGTGGAATACCTGAATAGACAACGAATCATCCCAAACTGAGGAGGTGGACTTTGGGAGCAATGATATAAATATTTTTGTCCCTTTTTCTTTCTTTGTGAGTGTGTATGTGTATGCTTCTGTGTGTGATTTTGTCTGTATAGCTTTGCTTTTACCATTTGTCCTAGGGCTCTGTCTGTCCCGTTTTTTTGGGGGGGAGTTTTTTGTTGCTTTTTCTTTAGTATAGTTTTTAGCGCTTGTTATCATTGGTGGATTTGGTTTTTGGTTTGCTTGCTCTCTTCTTTTTTATTCTTTTTTTATTACTTTATAAATTTTTCTTTTTAATAATTAATTTTTATTTTTTATTTTAATAACTTTATTTTATTGTATCTTCCTTCTTTCCTTTTTTTTTTCCTTTTATTCTGAGCCATGAGGATGACAGGCTCTTGGTACTCCATCCAGGTGTCAGGGCTGTGCCTCTGAGGTGGGACAGCCACCTTCAGGACACTGGTCCACAAGAGACTTCCCAGCTCCACGTACTATCAAATGGTGAAAATCTCCCAGAGATCTCCATCTCAACGCCAAGACCAAGCTCCACTCAACGACCAACAAGCTCCACTGCTGGACACCCTGTCTCAAACAACTAGCAAGACAGGAACACAACCCCACCCATTAGCAGAGAGGCTGCCTAAAATCATAATAAGGCCACAGACACCCCAAAACACACCACCAGACATGGAAATGCCCACCAGAAAGACAAGATCCAGCCTCATCCACCAGGAGACAGGCACTAGTCCCCTCCATCAGGAAGCCTACACAATCCACTGAACCAATCATAGCCCCTGGGGGCAGACACCAAAAACAACGGGAATTACGAAACTGCAGCCTGCAAAAAGGAAAGCCCAAACACAGTAAGTTAAGCAAAATGAGAAGACAGAGAAACACACAGCAGATGAAGGAGCAAGGTAAAAACACACCAGACCTAACAAATGAAGAGGAAATAGGCAGTCTACCTAAAAAAGAATTCAGAATAATGATAATAAAGATGATCCAAAATCTTGGAAACAGAATGGAGAAAATACAAGAAACGTTTAACAAGGACGTAGAAGAACTAAAGAGCAAACAAACAGTGATGAACAACTCAATAAAATGAAATTTAAAATTCTCTGTATGGGATCAATAGCAGAATAACTGAGGCAGAAGAACAGATAAGTGACCTGGAAGATAAACTAGTGGAAATAACTACTGCAGAGCAGAATAAAGGAAAAAAATGAAATGAATTGAGGATAGAGACCTCTGGGACAACATTAAACACACCAACATTCGAATTACAGGGGTCCCAGAAGAAGAAGAGAAAAAGAAATGGACTGAGAAAATATCTGAAGAGATTATAATTGAAAACTTCCCTAATATGAGAAAGGAAATAGTTAATCAAGTCCAGGAAGCACAGAGAGTCCCATACAGGATAAATCCAAGGAGAAACATGCCAAAACACATATTAATCAAACTATCAAAAATTAAATATAAACAAAAAATATTAAAAGCAGCAAGGGAAAAACAACAAATAACATACAAGGGAATCCCCATAAGGTTAACAGCTGATCTTTCAGCAGAAACTCTGCAAGCCAGAAGGGACTCGCAGGACATATTTAAAGTGATGAAGGGGAAAAACCTACAATGAAGATTACTCTACCCAGCAAGGATCTCATTCAGATTTGATGGAGAAATTAAAACCTTTACAGACAAGCAAAAGCTAAGAAAATTCAGCACCACCAAACCAGCTTTACAACAAATGCTAAAGGAACCTCTCTAGGCAAGAAACACAAGAAAAGGAAAAGACCTATAATAACAAACCCAAAATAATTAAGAAAATGGTAATAAGGACACACATATCGATAACTACCTTAAATCTAAACGGACTAAATGCTCCAACCAAAAGACATAGACTGGCTGAATGGATACAAAAACAAGACCCATATATATGCTGTATACAAGAGACCCATTTCAGACCTAGGGACACATACAGACTGAAAGGGAGGGGATGGAAAAAGATATTCCACGCAAATGGAAATGAAAAGAAAGCTGGAGTAGCAATTCTCATATCAGACAAAATAGACTTTAAAACAAAGACTATTACAAGAGACAAAGAAGGACACTACATAATGATCAAGGGATCAATCCAAGTAGAAGATATAACAATTGTAAATATTTATGCACCCAACACAGGAGCACCTCAATACATAAGGCAAATGCTAACAGCCATAAAAGGGAAATTGACAGTAACACAATCATAGTAGGGGACTTTAACACCCCACTTTCACCAATGGACAGAGCATCCAAAATGGAAATAAATAAGGAAACGTAAGTTTTAAATGATACATTAAACAAGATGGACTTAATTGATATTTATAGGACATTCCATCCAAAAACAACAGAATACACTTTCTTCTCAAGTGCTCATGGAACATTCCCCAGGATAGATCATATCTTGGGTCACAAATCAAGCCTTGGTAAATTTAAGAAAATTGAAATCGTATCAAGTATCTTTTCCAACCACAATCCTGTAATTGATTTCCTAGATATCAATTTCAGGAAAAATGTATAAAATATACAAACACATGTAGGCTAAAAAATACACTACTTAATAACCAAGAGATCACTGAAGAAATCAAAGAGGAAATCAAAAAATACCTAGAAAAAAATCACAATGAAAACATGACGACCCAAAATGTATGGGATGCAGCAAAAGCAGTGCTAAGAGGGAAGTTTATAGCAATACAATCCTACCTCAAGAAACAAGAAACATCTCAAATAAACTACCTAACCTTACACCTAAAGCAATTAGAGAAAAAAGAACAAAAAACCCCAAAGTTAGCAGAAGGAAAGAAATCATAAAGATCAGATCAGAAATAAATGAAAAAGAAATGAAGGAAACTACAGCAAAGATCAATAAAACTAAAAGCTGGTTCTTTGAGAAGATAAACTAAATTGATAAACCATTAGCCAGACTCATCAAGAAAAAAAGGGAGAGGACTCAAATCAATAGAATTAGAAATGAAAAAGGAGAAGTAACAACTGACACTGCAGAAATACAAAGGATCATGAGAGATTACTACAAGCAACTATGTGCCAATAAAATGGACAACCTGGAAGAAATGGACAAATTCTTAGAAATGCACAACCCTCTGAGACTGAACCAGGGAGAAACAGAAAATATGAACAGACCAATCACAAGCACTGAAATTGAAACTGTGATTAAAAATCTTCCAACAAACAAGCCCAGGACCAGATGGCTTCACAGGCAAATTCTATCAAATATTTAGAGAAGAGCTAACACCTATCCTTCTCAAACTCTTCCTAAATATAGCAGAGGGAGGAACACTCCTGAACTCATTCTACGAACCCACCATCACCCTGATACCAAAACCAGACAAAGATGTCACAAAGAAAGAAAACTACAGGCCAATATCACTGATGAACATAGATGCAAAAATCCTCAATAAAATACTGGCAAACAGAATCCAACAGCACATTAAAAGCATCATAGACGATGATCAAGTGGGGTTTATCCCAGGAATGCAAGGATTCTTCAATATATGCAAATCATTCAATGTGATACACCATATTAACAAATTGAAGAAGAAAAACCATGTGATCATCTCAATAGATGCAAAGAAAGCTTTTGACAAAATTCAATACCCATTTATGATAAAAACTCTCCAGAAAGTGGGCATAGAGGGAACCTACCTCAACATAATAAAGGCCCTATATGACAAACCCACAGCCAACATCATCCTCAATGGTGAAAAACTGAAACCATTTCCACTAAGGTCAGGAACAAGACAAGGTTGCCCACTCTCACAACTATTATTCAACATAGTTTTGGAAGTTTTAGTCACAGCAGTCAGAGAAGAAAAAGAAATAAAAGGAATCCAAATCAGAAAAGAAGAAGTAAAGCTGTCACTGTTTGCAGATGACATGACACTATACATAGAGAATCCTAAAGATGCTACCACAAAACTACTAGAGCTAATCAATGAATTTGGTGAAGTAGCAGGATACAAAATTAATGCACAGAAATCTCTTGCATTCCTATACACCAATGATGAAAAATCTGAAAGTGAAATTAAGAAAACACTCCCATTTACCATTGCAACAGAAAGAATAAAATATCTAGGAATAAACCTACCTAAGGAGACAAAAGACCTGTATGAGGAAAATTATAAGACACTGATGAAAAACATTAGAGATGATACAAATAGATGGAGAGATATACCATGTTCTTGGATTGGAAGAATCAACACTGTGAAAATGGCTCTACTACCCAAAGCAATCTACAGATTCAGTGCAATCCCTATCAAACTACCACTGGCATTTTTCACAGAACTAGAACAAAATATCTCACAATTTGTATGGAAACACAAAAGACCCTAAATAGCCAAAGCAATCTTGAGAAGGAAAAACGGAGCTGGAGGAATCAGGCTCCCTGACTTCAGACTATACTACAAAGCTACTGTAATCACGACAGTATGGTACTGGCACAAAAACAGAAATATAGATCAATGGAACAGGATAGAAAGACCAGAGATAAGCCTACGAACATATGTTCACCTTATCTTTGATAAAGGAGGCAAGAATATACAGTGGAGAAAAGACAGCCTCTTCAATAAGTGGTGCTGGGAAAACTGGACAGCTACATGTAAAAGAATGAAATTAGAACACTCCCTGACACCATACACAAAAATAAACTCAAAATGGATTAAAGACCTAAATGTAAGGCCAGACACTATCAAACTTGAGAGGGAAACATAGGCAGAACACTCTATGACATAAATCCCAGCAAGATCCTTTTTGACACACCTCCTAAAGAAATGGAAATAAAAACAAAAACAAACAAATGGGACCTAATGAAACTTCAAAGCTTTTGCACAGCAAAGGAAAACATAAACAAGATGAAAAGACAACCCTCAGAATGGAAGAAAATATTTGCAAATGGAGCAACTGACAAAGGATTAATCTCCAAAATTTACAAGCAGCTCACGCAGCTCAATATCAAAAAAACAAACAACCCAATCCAAAAATGGGCAGAAGACCTAAAAGGACATTTCTCCAAAGAAGATAAACAGACTGGCAACAAATACATGAAAGGATGCTGAACATCACTAATCACTGGAGAAGTGCAAATCGAAATCACAATGAGGTATCGCCTCATACCTGTCAGCAGAATGGCCATCATCAAAAAATCTACAAACAATAAATGCTGGAGAGGGTGTGGAGAAAAGGGAACCCTGTTGCACTGTTGGTGGGAATGTAAATTAATAAAGCCACTATGGAGAACAGTATGGAAGTTCCTTAGAAAACTAAAAATAGAACTACCACATGACGCAGAAATACTACTACTGGACATATACCCTGAAAAAACCATAATTCAAAAAGAGTCGTGTACCACAATATTCATTGCAGCACTATTTACAATAGCCAGGACATGGAAGCAACCTAAGTGTCCATCGACAGATGAATGGATAAAGAAGATGTGGCACATATATACAATGGAATATTACTCATCCATGAAAAGAAACAAAATTGAGTTATCTGTAGTGAGGTGGATATACCTACAGTCAGTCATACAGAGTGAAGTAAGTCAGAAAGAGAAAAACACATCCTGTATGCTAACACATAATGGAATCTAAAAAAAAAAATGGTTCTGATGAACCTAGGGGCAGGACAGGAATAAAGATGCAGACGTAAAGAATGGACTTGAGGACATGGGGAGGGGGAAGGGTAAGCTGGGACGAAGTGAGAGAGGAGCATTGACATATATACACTACCAACTGTAAAATATGTAGCTAGTGGGAAGCAGCTGCATAGGACAGAGGGATCTGCTCAGTGCTTTGTGACCACCTAGAGGGGTGGGATAGGGAGGCGCAAGAGGGAGGGCATATGGGCATATATGTATACATATAACTGATTCACTTTGTTATACAGCAGAAACTAACACAACACTGTAAAGCAATTTTACTCCAATAAAAATATTTTTTTTAAAAAAAGCAAAAAAAAAAAATTGCTTGGCTTTGAGGAAAGCAGATTACCCTCCATAATATGGGTGGGCCTTACCCAATCAATTGAAGTTCTTAATAGAACAATGCCCCACCTCCCCTGGGCAAGAAGAAATTCTGCCTGTAGATAGCCTTTAGACTTGAACTGCACTATGGCTCTTCCCTAGGTCTCCAGCCTGATATCCCTCCTTGTATGTATGTACTATATATATAAACATATATATATATATATATGTATATATATATACACACACACACACATAGAGAGAGAGAGAGTACCACATGATGGACTCAGGGTGTGGCCCCATCTGTGTTAACAGTATCAAGGAAAGGCTACTCTTTTGAAGTCCCACGTTTGGCACCTTCCCCTGGCATCCCCTCAACGTCACTCGTTCTGGTTTGTTCTCTGAGAAATCACGCAGTTCAGCTGGCTTTAGAGGTCACCTGTGAACCTTCCCAAGATCAAAAGTCAATCTTCAGATTGGAGCAACACCAGTTTGGATCTTCTGCTGGGGTCATGCTCATGTCAAAAGCAGCAAGAAAGTGCCACAGTAAGAAATGGCAGTCAACTGGTGGGAATGTAAACTGGTGCAGCCACTATGTAAAACAGCATGGTGATTCCTCAAAAAACTAAAAATAGAACTACCATATGGTCCAGCAATCCCACTCCTGGGCATATATCTGGACAAAACTTTAGTTTAAAAAGAGTCATGCACCCCTGTGTTCATAGCAGCACTATTCACAGTAGCCAAGACATGGAAACAACCTAAATGTCCATCAACAGATGAATGGATAAAGAAAATGTGGTTTACATATACAATGGAATACTACTCAGCCATAAAAAGAATGAAATAATGCCATTTGCAGCAACATGGATGGACCTAGAGATTATCATATTGGTACTAAGTGAAGTAAGTCAGTAAGAGAAAGACAAATACCATATGATATCACTTATATGCGGAATCTAAAATATGACACAAATGAACTTATCTATGAAACAGAAACAGACTCACAGACATAGAGAAAAGTCTTGTGGTTGCCAAGGGGGGAAGGGGTTGGGGGAGGGATAGACTGGGAGTTTGGGATTAGTAGATGAAAACTATAATAATAGGCTGGATAAACAATAAGGTCCTACTGTATAGAACAGGGAACTATATTCAATATCCTGTGATAAACCATAATGGAAAAGAATATGAAAAAGAATGTGTGTGTGTGTGTGTATATATTTAACTAAATCACTTTGCTGTATAGCAGAAATTAACACAACACTGTAAATCAAGTATACTTCAATAAAATAAATTTTTTAAAAAAGAAAGAAATGGAAGTCACACCGTCTCAGGGACAGCAGGCCACCTAGTTGCTCATGCACTTGCTAACTGGAAACTTCCAACACCAAAAAGTCCTGCTCCTGTTTTTAAAGTCCTGCTCCTTAATTCCAAGGCCATCCTCTTCCCATTGGACTCAGCCTGGACCCAAGCATGTCAGGCAATTCCGCTTGGTCTTGCCTTTGCTCATGCTTTCCCTCTACATGGAATGCTTTCTTCCCTTCTTCTACCAGAAAACTATTCATCCTTCCAACCTTGCCTCAAATGTTAAATTTTTGTCCAGTCTTTCCTGACCCCAGCCAGAAAGAAATTAATTACTCCTTTAACTGTGTTCCCAGAGGCATCTGTATTTCTTCTGAAGATTAAAAAGGACACAAAAAACATGGTCATATTAGCCAAACATTCAAACGCCAGCCCAATGAAAGTTGTTCTAGAAAACTAGTATAAATATGAGAAGGTGCAAGTTTTACTGGTTCTGTTCTATTCTGCTTTCAGTTCCAGTCTTTATACATGCAATTTGTAAACAGAGGTTCACAGCACTGAATAACTCCAAATGATACGATGCTTTTTAGAGATTAGTTAGCTCCTAAATCAGACATAACCCTTAAATACAAGAAATCCCAGTTAGAAAAACTTATGGTGCAGTGTTGGTGTGGTGGGTACTGGTCATTTTTCTCAAGACAGCAGGGTGTGAACTCCATGATTATAATAGTTTATATTATAACCAACTTAATTACCTCTATGCTTTAGAGCCTTCATCCATGAAAGTGAGTGGAATTGTACTGTCTTGAAAATAGTTCAAGCAACTATCAATTTATTCCAGTGGAATGTCTGAATAAAATGTCCCCTCTTGCTGGGAATTTTCAAAACTAACACAGGTCAGATCCATTTAAATGTCAGAGAAGTTGTTCTCCCTCAGGCTGATTTTAGCACATATCATGTGCTCAACTTAAGAGGTGATCTGCACATGAAATCATAAAACTGAGCTCATCATGGAAAGAGATGTCCGATGGGATTAACAACGGACTGTGGTAAGAACTACCATAAACACTGATTTTTGCAAAGTTCATCTCTCGCCTGGAGTCCCCAGGGGACAGTAATAACAATAACACAGATAACATCTGTGCAATAACACAGATGATTCATAGAAATATCACACTGTAGAAGAAGTAGCAAGTTATGTAGAGTAGGAAACAATTTTTTTAATTATTTTGAAAAGCAAAATTGATCAAAATATTGCTCAGGAATACAAACATGAAAACTTTTAAAATAACTACAAAGAGAATGATAAATCCCAAAGTAAGACTAGTGCTTACCAAAGAAGGAAGGGCTAGGAATTGCACACAAGTGGAGGGATTGTTTGGGGTTAGATTCTGTTAGGTTAGGTGCACATATTCTGGTTAAGCTGAGTTCCAGTTAAGTTGCCTGGTTCCAGTTAAGGAGGTAATATAAGAATATAGGGCTTCCCTGGTGGCGCAGTGGTTGAGAGTCCGCCTGCCGATGGAGGGGACATGGGTTCATGCCCCAGTCCGGGAAGATCCCACATGCCGCGGAGCGGCTGGGCCCGTCAGCCATGGCCGCTGAGCCTGCGCGTCCGGAGCCTGTGCTCCGCAACGCGAGAGGCCACAACAGTGAGAGGCCCGCGTACCTCAAAAGAAAAAAGAATATACATTTATTTTTATAACTTACACGTCTGCTTCCATATTCTGTATGTATCAAATGCTACAAGATAAAAACATTTGAAAGAAAAATGTTATTATACTTCTTAGCATGATACGGAGCAGTCCATTATATACAAATATACAAGGAAAATATTAGAAATGCAGCAGATAAATTGTCAGGTAACAAAGAACAATTTACAAAAGACAAAATGCAACTGGAAAATAAACATGGAAAAAGATTTGATCTTAACTAACAACCAAATAATTGCCAATTAAAGCCAATTAACACCTTTAAAAACATTCAGTATCAGCTATTGTATAGTTTAATTTGTATCACTTAAAATCCTGGAAGTACCTCATGCTGGGATACTTTTGAAAAGTGAATTATCAAAACATCTTAGCAGTCTAAAAACACACGGTTGAGTTTTGAATAATGCAGAGGTTAGGGGACCAACCATCCAGGCAGCTGAAAATCAGCATATAACCTATGATCCTCCGTATCCATGGTTCCTCCATATCTGGGGTTCCAGATCCACAGATTCAACCAACCTTGGATTGTGTAGCACTGTAGTATTTAACACTGAAAAAAAAAATCCACGTATAAGTGGACCCATGCAGCTCAAACCCATGTTGTTCAAGGGTCAACTGTATTTAATCTCAATATCCTACCCTGAATAATCCTTATTTTTGTAGTTTATTTACAATAGTGAAAAGTAATGTTCAATGATATAAAAAATATTGTAAATCATCATATGTCTCCTCAAAGGAATGTTTACAGGCATTAAAGCTGATAGTTTTGAAGATTATATAACAACAAAAACACAATGTTAATAAACATTAGGTGAAAAAGAATACTAAGATGTGTGTATATCATGATGACAGCTATATTTTAAAAAAACAAAAACAAGCCTGGGCTTCCCTGCTGGCGCAGTGGTTGAGAGTCCGCCTGCCGATGCAGGGGACACGGGTTCGTGCCCCGTTCCGGGAAGATCCCACATGCCGCGGAGCGGCTGGGCCCGTGAGCCATGGCCACTGAGTCTGCGCGTCCGGAGCCTGTGCTCCGCAACCGGGGAGGCCACAACAGTGAGAGGCCCACGTACCGCAAAAAAAAAAAAAGAAAAAAATGAAACAAGCCTATAAAAAGGAATGGAATTAAATACAGCAGCCCGGCCCTCCATAACCAACAACTGAATTTTGCTGATCTAGTTGGTTGAATCCATGGAAGTGAAACCAAGGATACAGAGGACCAATGGTACCATGCACTTTAGGGATCTGAGCATCTGCAGAGTTTCATATGAGCATAGCAGAGCTGGGGCAGGGCGGGGTGGGGGTCCTGGAACTAATCCCACAGGGATACCGAGGGACAACTGTACTCCAAAATTATAATAGTAGCTTTGTTGTGTTGATAAGACTACAAGTAACTCTTTACTTTTCTCTATATGCCAACATTATCACATGTGAATTATATTTCTTTTATAATTTAAGGAAGTCAACAGGAAAATGAAAAACTAATGCTCAAACATTAAGCTTACCTTTTCCAAACAAATTAGTTTTCCCTTCCCCCAAAGTCCTAGGAACATTACCCAGGTTAGTACTAAAGAAAAGCAAGCATCATGAAAAAATAAAGTGAATTTAAAACCCCATAAGAATTTAAAAAGAGAGAAAGCTAAATTTAGCTGAAACTGTGGATAAAATTTCTAGAGAAATATTTCCCTGAATTCAAATAAAAGGACAATATGAAGAAAAAAATTGCAAAACATTTTCTCCCCACACAGATTGGTTCATTTTTTTTTTTTTTTTGGAGAAAAGAACACCAAATCCTAAGGCACATTTTTCAAATGAGAAATTACATCAATTTGAACTTGACTTTTGAGGTACAGACATTTTAAAACAACAGGACACAAAGGTAGGGAGTTGGTGTGCTTATCTATTAGCAGACAGCTGCTTATAATTTTGGTTTAGAGCTGGAACACTATTCTTGGAAAAACCAATTGCATTCAATTTATAACAGATGTAACCAAGTGTTTATTACAGTAAAATGCTAGTTTCCATAAGTCAAAAGTTCAATGAATAAACAAGCCCTGTATGTAAGCAGAATGACATTTATTGTTCCAAACCAAAGAATTCACTCTAATCAGTGGTGGACGTTAATTATTCCATTGACTACAGTGTTCTGCTTTTACTCTACTTGGAAGAAACTGGTGGTGGGGACAACTAGCTCCTTTGCTATGTTATATTTAATTATGTCTTATTCACATAGATCCCAAACATGATTGCAATCAAAAAGTTAAACGTGGGAAAATATGTAAACATGTCACTTCAATCAACATTTCACCCACGTAACAGTCTTTTAAGAGGCAAAAAGGTAGAATTCAAGACCTAGTTCATGGTTTCTGTAGTCTTTACCTTGAACATCAAATCGTGCCAGCCTTCCTGCCAAAATGGCTTTCTATGTGCCTTTAATGGATGTCCCTAGCTCTGCGGTTCTCCACTTAAACCCTTTTCACAGACCACTCTCAGAGCAAGTTTCCACAAAGACTAGACTGTCAGTCACACTACAGGCTCCTCAGAAAACTAAAACTAGAGTTGCCATATGATCCAGCAATCCCACTCCTGGGCATATACCCAGACAAAACCATAATTTGAAAAGATACATGCACCCCTGTGTTCATAGCAGCACTATTTACAATAGCCAAGACATGGAAATAACCTAAATGTCCATCGACAGATGAATGGATAAGGAAGATGTCGTTTATATATACAATGGAATACTACTCAACCGTAAAAAAGAATGAAATAATGTCATTTGCAGCAACATGGATGGACCTAGAGATTATCATTTTGGTGCTAAGTGAAGTAAGTCAGAAAGGGAAAGACAAATACCATATGATATCACTTATATGTGGAATCTAAAATGGACACAAATGAACTTATCTATGAAACAGAAACAGACTCACAGACATAGAGAACAGACTTGTGGTTGCCAAGGGGGAGGGGTCTGGGGGAGGGATGGAGTGGGAGTTTGGGATAAGCAGATACAAACTATTATATATATGTATAACTGGATCACTTTGCTGTACACCAGAAACTAACACAACATTGTAAATCAACAGTGCTTCAATAAAATAAATTTTAAAACACATCTTCAGTTTTCAGTCTCACTCCATGGAATAGGATGAACCAGGGTGCTGATGGCAGGATAGCAAGAGTCCAAATTCAGTTTTAAAAGGAAGAAAAATGCCAGAAACATAGAAGCGGTATAGTTGAAGCCATAAGAGTGAAGGAAACCTGTGAGGTCAGCAGCACTGAGGAAGAAAGACTTTTGTAAAATATTGGGTGTATGGAGGCTCCCATGATATAGAACTGAGGCAGACCCAATGGCTTCAAGTGCTGGAAGAATGAACTTGGAGAGCTTCACATGCACAAGGTTATGGTCAGATATGCAAGTCCTGGGTGTGGAACAGACTGAAGGCAAAGGTCATCAGATAAACATGGCATATCTTCCTGGTGCATCAATTGACTCCATGACAAGCAATCAAAGCATAACTCATATTACAAATAATTACACACATTATGGTGGGGAATACAAAATTTACATAAAGTTTTAAATTGCAACACAAAAGCTTTGATGGGCTTTTTGGAACCATTTAGGGCTAATAACCACACAAGTTATGGCATTATGCCTTCATTCTCTTCAACCTTTAGGGATACTTAGGGATAAAATTTGAGAGAATCTGCTAGGTTATCCAGTCTGGCAACAGAGATCTTCCACAATCAGCTCCTTGTTCGCCTTCTGACCTCATCTTCCACTACTGATAAATCAAGTATCACCGTGAAAAATAGCTTGGATAGCATCTTAAGAACGCTAAAAATTCTAATTCTACTAATTTCATAATAGTTTTGAAAAACATAGAAGTATGATATAGTCTTCTGTATAACTTCAAATATTCACAACTAGAAGCCAGTCTCAACAATTGAGAAACCTGAGAAGCAGTAAATGTGCAAAAACAAATCTCAACAACAAAAAGTGATGATACAAGTTGCATGCATTAAAGCTCGTGCATCTTTTTTCCCTTAGGACAGACCACCATGCCATTACTATTAGTCTCTCTTTAAATTTTTATATAAAAGCCTAATAAAGTAATATTGTTTCATTTCCCCAAGTCACAGCAGCTAGGAAGCAGATAATCAAATAATCCGAGGAGGAATGGGCATACTGCTGGGAGGAAACACACTAACAGAAACTGGAAGTAGCAGTTTACAGGGTCAGCTAGGGTTAGAAACTGTAATAGGCCAGATACAATCATGCAGGAAGCACAGAAGCACAGGGCCATTCAGTGCAGAAGCAGATGGAAAACATTAAAAGCCCTAAGGAAGTGGCATGGGACATGAGAATCAGACAGGCTAAAACAGCCACTTGACCCCACATTATAATTTAAATTCATCATTTTCTGCTGGCGAGTCTAAGAATGGGCATGTGAACCAATCCAGGCCAACGAGGTGTGCGCTGAAGTCTACTGAAGGGCTGTCTGGTGACATTCAATAATTCCTTTCACCACTTGCCACCAGTCTGAGAATGGGGCCAACACACTGTACAGGGCAGAATTAAGGGAGGAACAGAGGAACAGCTAGATCCAAGATTCAAGACCCAAAACCTGCCCACTAGGAACTGGAATATATGAATTATATTATGTCCTTGTGGAAGCCAATTTGCATTGGGATTTCTGTTACGTGCAGTCAGTCCAAAGCTTCTTATTACACAGACTAAGCTCAATTCCCAGCTTTCGCATGGGGTGATCTGGAGTAAGGCACTTAATTTCTTTGAGCCTCGGTCTCCTCATTAATAATTGTGAGGATTTAACAAGAAAACAGAGCTAAAGCATACTGCATCACTTGCGGTCTGTTACTCCAAAGGATGGCTCACCATGAAAACCAAGACTATAAACAGACTATAGTTAAGAACCTAGATACATCTGGAAAATATTTTTATCCAGAATTATTTGAATTTTAAAATAATTAATTAAAAAATACTGGCAAAATGTTTTACTTTAGCATGACAATGAGCATTTATTCTAATCCAAGAGCTAATGATTGGCTTCATGGAAAAGTGCTAACACCATTTACATATGCATATATATATATATATATATATATACACACACACACACACACATACAATTTTAATTGTAAAATACATATAAAATTTCCGATTTTAACCATTTTTAAGTGTACGGTTCCGTGGCATTAAGTACATTCACATTGTTATGCAACCACTACCAACAACCATCTCCAGAACTTTTCATCTTTCCCATCTGAAATTCTGTGCCCATTGAACACTAACTCCCCACTCCCCCTGCCCCCCAGCCCATGGCATCCACCATTCTACTTCTGTCCGTATGAATTTGACTACTTTAAGTACCTCACATAAGTGGAATCACACAGTATTTGCTTTTTTGTAACTGGCATCTTTCACCTTAGCACAATGTCCTCAAGGTTCATGCATGTTGTAGTACGTATCAGAATTTCCTTCTTTTTAAACACTGAGTAATATTCCATTGCATATATATATGTATACATGTGTGTGTGTGTACACACACACACACACAAACACACACACACACATTTTATTTATCTATTCCTCTGTTCACCGGAATTTGGGTTGCAACAGAAAAATATTTTTAAGGCATAAAAGGTAAATCTGAATAGAAACAAGAATAATAAAAGAAGACAAAATATAGGAAACCTTCTGTGCCTGATTTCATGGAAAAGCAAAATTTCAAAATTTTATTAGAAGCACCCACTACATGTGCTAGGGTTGATTTCTTTTAAACTCCAACAGGTGGGTTTATGCTAATTTATTGTATTGTCTCAGAAGGCAGGTAGTCAAATTTCTAAATGAGGGAAATTTTTCTGGAAAATTTGAACAACTTATTTATACTGAAGGTAAACATACTCAGAGAACATTTTTAATTACCTCCGTTAGTTCAAACTGGTTTAGGTAACCAAGAACATGGATTATTTATTTACTTACACTTTTATACACAATGAAAAGGAACAGCCTACACCAGCAGTGAAAGCAATAGCAGTAGTTCATCACATGTTTTTTTAAAAAGGAATAAAAGATGTTATTTATAACAGTAACCCTAACTCCTACAGATGATAACGCTTTACCTATTATTTTACCCACATGCTGTGCAATGCATGGGGTTTGTCACAGCCAGTCGGGTGAAAGGTGACAGCTCTAAGATATTAAATTAAAATAATCCTGGGGACAGGAAGCTCTAACCCACTTTCCAATTTGCCTAGTGCTTGCACTTTCTGGGCAGAGTGGTCAGAATGGGATGATGGCAATCTGGAATTCCCAGAGTCACTTTGGAAATTCCACCTGACTTTTCAAGGGTACTCTCTCAGGGAAACTGGCTAATTTCCCAGGTGTTTTACAAAGTTCTCACATATTTCATTCTAAAAATGATTTTTTAGTGGGCGTAGAAAAACAGTACTTAAACATGACAAAAGCCTATCCAAAATTGGGTGCACAGAAGCTATTAATGCCCTGAATCCAAAAATATTCTTAGGTTCTTCGATACATTAAAAAGGTGTCAGTAGGATTCATACCTTTCATTTTAATTTTCTAAGCAAAACCTAGACTCACAGATTTTTTTATCCCTTAGAGAACATGAGCCATTTCTTTTTTTTTTTTTTTTTTCGGTACGCGGGCCTCTCACTGCTGCGGCCTCTCCCGTTGCGGAGCACAGGCTCCGGACGCGCAGGCTCAGCGGCCATGGCTCACGGGCCCAGCCGCTCTACGGCATGTGGGATCTTCCCGGACCGGGGCACGAACCCGCGTCCCCTGCATCGGCAGGCGGACTCTCAACCACTGCGCCACCAGGGAAGCCCTTGAGCCATTTCTATATGGATGTCCTATGCATGTTCGTGGAATAATTCTAGGCTTAAAGTAGTTAATATACTTACATTGAATTTTTATCTATGAAATTTAGGAGGGATTTTCCTACCCCAGAACAGAATATTCTTACAGTAGTTCCAAGATGTAGCTGTGAGATTCCAATATCCTTTTTTTTTATTTAACCAAACAGAAAATTGAAAGCAAAGGAAGTGTTTACAGCAAGTGAAAAACAAAATAGAGAGGAAGTAACCAACTTTTGAATTCCTGGTACCTCCACATCCATCTCTGGGTAAGTTCTTTCTACGATGCTCCAGGACTTCAGCTCAGTCCCTCTGCCTGTCTCACCTCGTTGTCCCCCGCCCACCCCCGCCAATTCATTTCATTAATCTAGTCACCTCAGCCTCAAAGTCCAGCTCAAAACTCATTTCCACAGAGATTTCTTTAAATAACCTTCAGTATTCTAAAGGGGTTTTACTCAATATTTCTCCAGGATTTAAACTAACACAACACTGTAAATCAACTATATTTCAAAAAAAAATTTTTTTAACTTCTCCAGGACTTAGATATTTCATTATTATTTACTGTATATTATTATAAAATCGTGGTAAGTGAACACTTTTTAAAATTTTTAAATTAATTTCATCAAGTGACACACATAGTTTAGCAAGTTAAATGCTATTGCAAAGTTTAAAACAAAAATACTATGACACTGTCCAACCTCTCCACAAACCCCCATTCCTCTGTCCTGGAGGCAAACACTTCTGAATTTTTTGACTGTTTAATCTGGCATGTATGTATTTCTTTATTCCCACATAATATGTAAATATGGCTATTTCCTAATCTATTGAGGTGAAATTCACATAGCATTTAAGTTAACCATTTTAAAGTGAATAATTTATTGGCATTCAGTACATTTACAATGGTGTGCAACCATCACCTCTATCTAGTTGCAAAACATTTCCATCATCCCATCACGCCTACCCATTACACAGTTGCTCCCCCTTCATCCTTCCCCCTGGTCCCTAGCAAACACCAACCTGAATTTGGTCGCTATGGATTTACCTATTCTGAATATTTCATTGAAACGGAAACACATAATATGTAACCTTTGGGGTCTGACTTGTTTCACGCACCATAATGTGCTCTGGAGGTTCATCCATGTTGTAGCATGCATCACTATCGCACTCCTAATGGTATATATATACCACGATTGTGTAACCATGCATCCACTGATGGACATTTGGGTTGTTTCCACCTTTTGCCTATTGTAAATAATAGTGCTGTGAATGTGTGTACATATATTTGTTTGAACCCCTGTTTTCAGTTCTTTTGGGTATATACCTAGGAGTGGAACTACCGGGTCATATGGTAATTCTATGTTCCATTTTTTGAGGAGCCATCAAACACAAACAACTATTTTGCATGCACATTCTATCTAACTAAATAAGTTTCTTGAAGGGGAGGAAATCCTTGTCTTTAATTATGTTTGTATTTTGCTTTCTTTCTTTCCATCCTTCCCTCTCTCTCTTTCTGTATCTCTCTCTCCAAGTTATATGGCTCCTGGTTGTTTTTTTTTTAAAAAAAGGTATAGATAGGAACTTTCCATCTCTGTAAAATTTATTTCAAATCAGACCAGTCTTGATGTTTCTCCATCCACATACTCTTCTCCCCAGATAAAGGATTTATCAGTAAGTAAAAAATAATGCAATTTAAAAACTATTTTAAGCTTGTGATGAATAACAAAGCAAACAAAATTATTTAAACATGGAAAAAAACTTGGGACAAATCCTGAATCACAGAACATTTCCCTGTGACGCAAAACTTGCTTATAAACAAGTGACCCCTCAGAATATTTCTGCTCTCCTGTAAACCACGTTTAAATAGTTTGAAAAAGAAAAATGAGAAATGAAACTATTCTTATAAGGACTAAGATATTTAATACATGAAAGGCCATGTCTAAGGCAGTCACTGATTTTAACTACTGGCACCACAATTTGTAGTGAGTATATAATAAGGTGGGGAGGAAGTGAGAACTCACATTTATTCTGCCCCTACTGAATCATTCACTAGTAGGCTAAAACGGAAAGAAAGAGGATTTAGGATAACCAGTAGGGAAGCCCGATCATAATGGCTTTGGACACTAAAACACAGCTCCAGAAAGCCAGAAAACCCATATGAAAAACTTTTTGAAAAGATACACATATTTTAAGGGGATTTATATGTAATTCTCTGTGATCACTGCTATGAGGGTCTGGGTCTCGTTATCAGGATAACTGCACTTTTCCTGTTTTCAGATTGCAGACGCAGTGAATGACATCACTGATGACATGTTTACCTTTGCACTGGCTGCAAGTGAGCTCAGGGCCCGATTTTCTGACCCGCATCTCCGAGGGCAGGGGATTTCGTCGCATACATTTTGTACACTGACCTCATCAGAAGTTCATTTCTTTTCTTATCCCTATTTCTACTCTCATTGTGTGTATCTTCTTTGCTCTGACTTAGAATCTATTAGGAACAATGTAACAATAAAGAAATCAGCCTCTCTAGCCTTTCCACTCCCAAGCGGACTTTGGTTCTAGGACTCTAACCTTAATTGGCACATTTCCAGCAATCTGTAGTTTTTCAATAGGTTCGGGTGATCTTAGGGTAACCTGTATTATCATGCTTGAGAGCATGGGCAGAACTTACTGTGCCTCATTTCGCTTAGTTATCAGTGGACAAAATTCTTACCTCCTCATGTGGTTGTGGAGCATAACTTACCATAATTCATGTGAAGAGTTTAGCACATGGCCTGGATGACAGTAAGTGCTCAATAAAAATCAGCTCTTATTGGCTACTGTGTCCTCCTGTGAGCTTAATTTAGAACAAACATTTGTATATACATAATTCAAACTACTTCATTTTAAAATGCACTAGCACAGGGGTAACCAAGTATTTCTTAATACCAAGAAGCATTTTAAGTTCACCAACCTAGAGGTGAAAATAAGGTGAAGAAGTAAAGATAACGAGTGCAGAGAACTCTTCCAAAAAGTCAGGTTGTGAAGAGAAGGGGCAAACTAGGTGGGAGGTTTTAGTATTGAAGGAGAATTTAACTGTATATATTGAATTAATGCCTTAATTTATAATTTATAATCCAAAATTTTTACATATTGCATAGATTTAGCACAAGGGATGCTCATCACAAAAGGATGATGAGTTTACCTATTTAGAACTACTACAAAATGTGTGCGTAAGAATCCAATACCAAAGGGATTCAATGATCCAAAACTAAGCCTTATATTGTAAATCAGAGTTTTGTTTCAGATGGATTTAAAGAAAGGTATTGCTCATTTATTTCATAAGGAGAAGGTTTCCAAATGCCCTGAGCAAATTGTTTCATTTTGTGAGCACAGAGTCTATATTTCCCATATTTTAATGACATATCCTCATCTAATGGAAATATGAGCGTAAGTTTCCTATATACAGCATTAGTCAGAATGCTTCCATAAAAGCTATTTAAGGCATAAAAAGAACAATAATGTCTTTCAAAATTGAAACATACATTTATATCATTTGTGTCACAGTTTCTGCTTTCTCATCACTTGCAAATTGGGGCAAAGTGTTCCCCTTTAAAACAAAACCCTTTCTTTTTTAAAGATCATGAATTTCAGAGGTCATTTTGGCAGACTGAGTAATGACATTTATCTTTTAAATGAAGTGTTGTAAAAGTTAAAGTGTCATATAAGCTTTGCCTTTTTCTTTCACAGGCAGGTTTAATTGTTAAAATTTGGGTAATGTGACTACTTCCTTTAGAATCAGTTCTACCTTATTTTTAAGAAGATAATATTTATAGATGAGACAAAGTAAATATATGTTTTGACACTGAAATTCCCAAAGTTACATGTTAGCCATATGCTTAATGCTCATTTTAAATCTCTCTGGTACATATTTGAAACTTCACATTGTGAGTCACAAAGTACTAAAGGTAAACTCTTATAAGCTACCCTGAAGAGACTCTAAAATTGATACAACTTTTACCATTCGGTCACATAATACTCAACAGTAAAGAGGAAGTAAGATAAAAAAGGAATCTCCTTGTTAAGAAATCATCAATGTTTTTTAAAAAATAAAATTTTAAAAGCTTCTGAGCCACAGAATTTAAAAAATGAACAAAATTAGAATCTAAGGCTTATATTTTTCAAGTGAACATTTGGAAACAGTGGTTAATTATTCTGGAAATAGAGCCAATTTTAAAAACCAGATCCTTTAATAGTAATTATATCAAGAAATTTGGGGACCTATAGGAGGGGGATCAAGATAGCGGAGTAAGGGCTCCCCTGGTGGCATAGTGGTTGAGAGTCTGCCTGCCGATGCAAGGGAGACCGGTTCGTGCCCCGGTCCGGGAAGATCCCACATGCCGCGGAGCGGCTGGGCCCGTGAGCCATGGCCGCTGAGCCTGCGCGTCAGGAGCCTGTGCTCTGCAACGGGAGAGGCCACAACAGTGACAGGCTCGCGTACCGCTAAAAAAAAAAAAAAAAAAAAAAAAGAATAGCAGGCTCAATAACATAAATTATTTAGGACATAATACGGACAAAATCTGGTCACAGTACCTTCATTCAATTTAGTTACTCTTTCACTCCCTTCACTGACTTAACAAATTTAGGGCTAGCCACCAAAGGGATAAAATGAAGTCTCTCTCCTCCACCATCAAAAGGGAGAGACAGTCATGCAAACAGCAGCTGTAATACAATAAAATAACTGTTATAATCAAAGTGGGAACCTAGTGCTAGGGGAGCATAGGGAAAAAAAGGTAGCTTGGGGTAAGAGGAACCACCCAAGCCTGAACTGACAGGTCTTTGCAACTAATTGCATATGGAGGTGAAGTTAAAGAAGAAATCGAAGAAAAGTTTAGATAGCTGACTGGGACAATCTCTTGAGTAAGGAAATATAGAAAGGGGAGCACATCTGGAAGAGTGCAGATCTGGAGGGATGATGATTTCAAATTGGTACGGATTAAGTGTGAGGTGCCTATGAAACAGCTGGGTGGGGTACCTAACGATCAGCATAGATACAAGTCTGCATTTAGAAGGAAGTTCTGAGCCGAACAGATTTGAGAGTAGGTTTGAAGTCAAGGATATAAATAAAATTGCCTAGAGGTACCAAAAAATAGGAGATCATGAAGCATTAATTTTGCTGGGGAATAGAGTAAACTAAATGGACTAATTCTTAGAACGCCTTCAAGTCCAGAATCACATCACATATTCCAGTGCGAATTAAAGCTAAACTTTATTAGAGATACTAAAGAGTTTTAGTGGGTGTCTTGTGAAAGAATAACTACTACTGATAACAAGAATAATGATAATAATATCAGCATGCAAATCACCACAGGTTCCTAGACAGAGAAATTAGGCAGAACCTTAAAAATGGAATTACATAGGGAATTCCCTGGCACTCCAGAGGTTAAGACTCAGCGCTTTCACTGCAATCCCTGGTCGGGGAACTAAGATCCCAGCAAGCTGTGCCGTGCAGCCAAAAAAAAAAGAAAAAAAAAGGGACTACATTAGAGCAAAACTTCCATATTAACTGAAAACATGATTTGCACAATGGTCACTACTATTGACACCGTCATTCCTATGAGGCTGGTAAACAGGCAAAGGACTTTTAAAATGTTTGCTGACTGATGCATTTTTAGAGAAGAACAGTATTTAGACCTACGTCTGTTCAATGATAGTCTGCCTGAGTAGGTGTCAGACTGTTACAAGTACAAAAACAAAATCTCAAATGATAAAATAACACTGAAACCATTAGTGACTGTAAACGGAAACCAATAGCTCTTGATATGGGCCTTGAGGTCTTAGAAATGGAGAAATAATGCAAAGAGCCAAATGAACACAGGTTTACAGACCAGAACATGTGCTAGATGGGCTTGCAAGAGCCACCTGGGTACCTGAGCAGGTAAACGCAACCCAAAGTATGATAGCTTCAAACTGTTCAAACGTTCAGTGATGCTCTAGCAACTTGCTCCCTGCCCTCCTAACTCCTGCTACCGCAGTTAATCCATGACACATCCCTCCCTTGCTATTTTCCAAACGCTTAGTTCATGGTTAGAAACCTCTCCACTCAATTTACAGACATTCCTACTGACCCCCTGGTGTTAACTTCGGCTGTCCCCCACCTTCATCCTCTGAGATCACATACAGAACCAAATATCTGGCTACTACGCTCCACCCTAACCACTGCATCCTCTTTGCTGCTTCTGGCAGAACATAAGCAATTCTATACTCTTAAAAGGCAATTAAAGATTGAACTAATAGGTGACATGCAAATCTTCTAAAAACACTTGATTGAGAGCAAAAGAAATAAGGCATGCTGGCTGAGTTGATTCCTGCATTATTTAGTTAAATGGTATTTACAACTATTAATAATTAGATAACAGTTACCTGCGCAACTTCATCAAATTTTAAAAAGTAGAAATCATGGCGTGATAACATTTTATCTCTCCCAGTAAACACAGAAGTTCAAAGGCCCTATGAAAATAAAATTCAACTGCTTCTGACATTTGCAATGAATATTAATTTTGCTTAAATTATTCGTTAAAAGCTTCAAAGACAAATGTCCTTGAAATAATGTAGGTTCAAAATAGATACCTGGTAAATTGTAGTTAAGTAATAACACAATCATTTTAAATTTATCCATTAATATTCAATTCCACATCCATCTCCAACCTCTTGGGTACCAAGTTCACTGCACAACTGTGCAGTGACTTAAAGAGTTTGCCAGTATGTCCATTGACTGGGCCCATAATGGTGGCTACAGCCCCAAGGTCAAGAGAACAAAGGGACTGGGGGTTGTAGGGAGGAATGTTTATGTTCCTCTCCCCTGCGTTCCTCCCTCAAACTAAAGAGAAGCAAACTTCTGTCATCGTTTCCTCTTCACCCTCTGTGCCAGACACTGTTGATACCCTGTATACTTCAGCCTGGAGCTTCGGAGGAGTCTAGAAACCACCTTTCTCCCTTGCCTGCAGGGTCCCTCTGAGAGTCTATCATTGAGAGGGCCATCGATGAGATTTGGAAGGTGAACGTTTTTGGTTTTGTTTTTGCCTTTTTTTGGAGCAGAGGAAAGTTTATTGCAGGGCCATGCAAGGAGACGCGGTGGTTCATGCTCTAATAAAACCCCCGAGCTCCCCGAACTGTTTCCACAAAGCATTTTTAAAAGCCAGGTGAGGGAGGGGGGTCGCAAGGTATGTGATCAGCTCGCACACAGTCCTCTGATTGGCTGATGGTGGGGAACAGGGCATTGTCACAGGGGCTAACGTTATCAGCCCTTAGGCTCCAGGAGCCCCGGGGGGCTGGGTGCTCATGGCCATCAAATACTTAACATCTGCCATTTGGTGGGGACAGGTTTCACATCTGTTAAACAACTCAGGAAATGGGCAGAAAGTTCTTTTTTGTGATGGTGGCTGCAGGCAGACAGCAGAAGGGAGGAATGCCCTATAGAACGGCACCCTTCTGAGAGTTCTGCTTCCGGATTTCCTACGAGTGGTCACCATGTGCTTGGCTCTCCCATCTTGCCATGGCTGTGTAAGTCTCGAATTCTCGGAGCTAAACTTCTTCCCACTGAAACACTTTAATTAGTTTCTGTTTCCCCTCACTCACTCTTTCCCAAAAGAAGGGAGTAGTTGGTTTGATCTGCTGAAGTTTGCCATTAACTGGACAATAGCTTACTAGCGGGCAGGGTTACTTCATCTTTCACTTTCTGGGATGGGACCCAAAGGGCTGTGCTTTGTTTCTTGTTCCCTTCTGGTAAACACATCTGAGCAGGTCCCCAAGCCTTCTGTATTCGTTTCTTAGGGCTGCTGTAACAAAAATCACAGATGGAGTGGCTTAAAGCTGCGCAACTTTATTATCTTAAGAGTTCTGTTGGTCAGAAGTCTCACTGGCTCAAAATCAAACCATCAGCAGGGCTGCAATCCTTCTGGAGGCTCTGGGAGAAAATCAATTTCCTTGCCTTTTCCAACTTCTGTAGACTGTCCACATTCCTTGGTGCGTGGCCCTACATCACTTCAACCTCTGCTTCTGTCATCACATCTCCTTCTGTGACCCTCTTGCCTCACTCATATGAAGACCATCATGATTATATTGTGTCCACCCGGAGAATAATACCCAAGATAATAATAAAACCCAAGATAATCTCCCCATCTCAAGATCCTAACACAATCAAAGCCACAAAGTCCCTTTTGCCTTGTAAGTTAAAATAGTCACAGTTTGGGGGAATTAGGATGTAGACAGTTTTGGGGGTGAGGTGGCCATTATTCCACTTATGACACTTTCTTTCTGGAAGCAGCCTGCCAGCCTCATCCATATTCAAGCAAGTGGTCTTGGAGTCTGTCTGAAGAGCTGGTCCCTCTCTCCCTCTGCAAGCACACCTGAGCTTGTGGGGTCCAATTCTAAATAAAGAGTAGAAGTAAAAAGTCCCACTTTGGATGAGCCTAAAGCATATATTCTAATACAGATTTCACAAACCTCTGCACTCAGGATTCTACAGACAAGCAAAATCACTATTTATATTTTCCATCAGGCTAGCACTCTTGCTTGGCTGGTTTGCTTTATTGATCAGAACCTTTGAGAATGAGAAGGGTAGATGGTGACCCGGTCCCCTAGACTCATTATACCCACTCCGTAGACATTTGATGAACTACCTGACGGTTCTTTTTTTTTTTTTTTTTTTTTTGCGGTACGCGGGCCTCTCACTGTCGTGGCCTCTCCCGTTGCGGAGCACAGGCTCCGGACGCGCAGGCTCAGCGGCCATGGCTCACGGGCCCAGCTGCTCCGCGGCATGTGGGATCTTCCCGGACCGGGACACGTACCCGTGCCCCCTGCATCGGCAGGCGGACTCTCAACCACTGCGCCACCAGGGAAGCCCCTGATGGTTCTTTTGTAACAGACTTTGCACTGTATATATTCCGCAATTCGAATTTTATACAACAAATTTTTCAAAACCAAGGCACACCTGCGTAAATCTACCTTTGAGTAAAAGTTCAATGTAACTTGAATCATCTGCAAACTATAAAGAATGTTTCAGAAATGCCCTCACCAACTGAGCTATCTGTAGGGCGGTGGGTGGACCTAGAGACTGTCATGCAAAGTGAAGTAAGTCAGAAAGAGAAAGACAAATACCGTATGCTAACCCATATATATGGAATCTAAAAAACAAAGTGGTTCTGAAGAAGCTCAGGGCAGGACAGGAATAAAGACGCAGACGTAGAGAATGGACTTGAGGACACGGGGAGGGGGAAGGGGAAGCTGGGACGAAGTGAGAGAGTGGCATGGACATATACACACTACCAAATGTAAAACAGATAGCTAATGGGAAGCAGCCGCATAGCACAGGGAGATCAGCTCAGGGCTTCGTGTCCACCTAGAGGGGTGGGATAGGGAGGGTGCGGGGGAGGGAGACGCAAGAGGGAGGAGATATGGGGATATATGTATACGTATAGCTGATTCACTTTGTTATACAGCAGAAACTAGCACACCATTGTAAAGCAATTATACTACACTAAAGATGTTAAAAAAAAATACCCTCACCACTTGACACTAAAATACCGTAAAATCATAGCACCCAGTAAGTTTCAACTTCATATCAGCACAGAATGAAAAGCCTGTGAAGGCTCATCAAGGAAGCTACTCTACTCATTCACATTGGATTAACCAGCATACTCCGTACTGTTCACACCGCTGATTTCCTCAGCCGATACAATCCTCATTAGCTATAAATAAAGCCGTCTCCATCACATTCATAATTGAATATTTAAATCAGTATCAGATGCAGAAATGTCCTTGGTGACAGCAGAGCAACTGCGTTTAAAGAGCATAATACCTGCCAGTGCAGGAGCTTCATCATCTTTTTAACTGAGAATAGCATTATTTGATTAGAACACATCGAAGGATTAATGGAAGTTTTAAAATCGTATGATGGCAAAGCTAGAAATTACACTGGCCTGAATTATAATGCAGCTCAGGGAGTCTCTGGCCTAGAAAAATGCTGCCTGCATAAGGTGACAGAAAGCCTATCCCACTCCTGCCACTTCATTTTCTTAGTCCTTCAGCCATCCATTTGTTCACTCACGTTCATTCATACCTTCATTCACTCATTCTGCATCTATCACGTACCCACCACTGGGGATATGAAAATAAACAACACACAGACCCTGCCTTCAATTTGCTCACTCTCTACCAGAGAAGAAAAACATTCAATTCACTCTTTGCACAATATAAAAAGAGCTATAACAGAGGTCACGAGAAGCAAGAGGAGGGGTCAAGAATTCTGCCCAGAGAGCTCCCAGCAAGAGGCAGCACAGCCTCATATCACCATGTGCCAAACAGATACGACAGCACTTGAGGCAGAATAAGGGTTATCTAGTAATAAGGGCTAGAGAGACATAATAAGTTTCACAGAAGAGGTAATATTTGACACCTGCTTTGAAGAATAGGTAAGCACATGTCCATCAGGAAAGAAGAAAGGGCATTTCAGGTGGAAGGAAGTTTCTTTTTCTCCACGAATTTTCACCCACTGCTGGTGGGTGAGGCAGCATCTGGTCAAAACACCTGGAGAACAAGTCATGAACACCTTAACCTAAAACTTTGCACTTCCCAATACATCTGTTTCCAGAATAACCCATCTCCCTTGGAGGGGATCCACATGACCCTCCTTCTCTAGTCTAAACACACCCAACTTCCTCTTGGAATTCCCACCAATGCCTTAAAGGTCACATCTGTCGATTCTAACTCCAAACCAAATCTCTAGTCTGTCCACCTCTCCTCACCCATCTCACCTCTGCAGAGTCACACCTGGACGCTCCACCTCGACCCCACTTAATCTCTCCAAAAGCAGCACGTCATCTTCGTAACACACAAATCTTTTTGAGTTGCTCCCCTCCTGAAAACTGTTCACACTGCACTTGGAATAAATCCACACTCCTTGCCAGCCCCCAGGACTCTGTGATGAAGCCCCACCCAACTCTTCCACCTCGGTTCTCACTGTCTTCTCAATCATTGCTCCAACCAGAGCTGCCATCGTTGAAGCCTCCAAACAAGCTCTCTCCTACCCCAGGGTCTCTGTATATCAGGCGTCCTCTACCTGAAACCTCCTTCCCCTCATTCTTTACTTGACCAGAAACTCCTTATCCTTTAGAGCTCAGCTTGAGGGATAGTGCTGACCAGTGGAAAGAGCACCCAAAAGGGAGGTGGGCAGGTCTGCCTTGTGTACTGGCCCTGACGTCTCAGGTTACGTGAGAAGGAAGTCATCCCGTGTTTCTGGGCCTGTGTCCACTAGAAAATTAGGGGATGGGACCAAATGCGTGCTGATGTTTCTCCCATCCCCATCCTTCTTTTTCTACTGTTCAACTTAATCTTGTTGCCCTCTTACTCCCTTCTCCCCATGACCAGCCTAAAACCATTTTTCCTTCCCTCACTCTACTCCATTTCCCTCTCATCTCCACTTTGAGTTTCATAAAAGGAAAGAGCTAAAATGGAAAGAGCAGAAATAATGAGTGATAGCACAACAGACATGGAAAAAGTGCTTCACAAAATCCAATACCATTTTATGATACAAACACTCAACAACCAGGAAGGGAAACGGAACTTCCTCAACCTGATCAAAGGCACCTTCGAAAAACTCACAGTTAACATTATACTTGATGGTGAAAGACTGAATACCTTCCCCCTAAGATCAAGGACAAGACAGGGATGCCTACTCTCATTCCTTCAATTTAACCTTGAACTACAGGTTCTAGACAGAGCAAATAGGAAGGAAGCAAGCAAGCATCCAGATTGAAAAGGAAGAAATACTAAAGAATATTTTTTTTAAATATGTGCAACACTTATACCCTTAAAATTACAAAACATTGTTCAAAATATTAAGGAAGACCTCAATAAATAGACAGCCATGGCATGTTCATGTATCAGACGAATTAATATTGTTAAGATGGCATTACTCTCTAAATTGATCGACAGATTTAACACAATTCCTACCAAAATCCCAGCTGGATTTTTTTAGCAGAATTTGACAAACAAATCCTAAAATTAATATGGAAATTTAAGGGAGCCAGATAGCCAAAACAATCTCAAAAAATAAGAACCAAACTGGAGGACTCACACTTTCCAATTTAAAAACTTACTACAAAGCCACAGCAGTCAAGGCAATGCATAAGAACAGACACTTAGATAGATCAATGTAATAAAATTGAGAGTCAAGAAATAAATCCCACATTACAGTCAATTAATTTCAGCAAGGGTGCCAAGATAACTCAACCCTTTTCAACAAATGATGCTGGAACAATTGAATATCCACATACAAAAGAATAAAATTGGACACCTTCCTCACACTATGCACAAAAATTAACTCAAAATGGATTAGACTTAAATTAAGCAAGAGCTAAAATTACAAAACACTTAGAAGAAAACATAAGAATAAATCTTAATGAATTTGAATTTGTTGCACAAGTGATGAAAGAAAAAACAGATAAATTATACCTCCTCAAAATGTCAAAACTTCTGTGCTGCAAACTAAGCCATCAGAAAAGTGAAAAGACAACCCACGTAAAGGGAGAAAATATTTGCAAATCATATATCTGACAAGGGACTTGTATTTAGACAATTTACAAACCAATAATAAAATGACAAATGACTTTAAAAATTGACAATGTATTTGCATAGACATTTATTTCTCCAAAGAATATATATAAATGCTCAATAAGCATATGAAAAGATGCTCAACATCATTAGTCAATAAGGAAATGTAAAATCAAACCCATGATGAGATACCACTTCACATCATTAGGATGACTATAATCAAAAAAAGAGACAAGTGTTGGTGAGGATGTGGAGAAAATAGAACCCTCATATACTGCTGGTGGGAATGTAAAATGATGCAGGCCCTTTGAAAACCAGTTTGGCAGTTCTGCAAAATGCTAAACCTAAGAGTTATCATATCACACAATAACTCCACTCCTAGATATCTACCCAAGTGAAATTAAAACATATATACATATAAAGACTTGTGTGTGACTTTTCATAACAGTATTACTCGTGTTAGCCAAAAACGGGAAACGACCCAGATATCCATCAACTGATGGATGGACAAATAAAATGTGGTATATCCATACAATGCACCAAAAGATGAAGTACTGATACATGCTACAACATGGATGAGCCTTGAAAACATTATGCTAAATGAAAGAAGCCATTCACAAAGGCTATACATTATATGACTCCATTTATATGAAATGTCCAGAATAGGTAAATCCATAGAGACAGAAAGTAGGTTAGTGGTTTCCAGGGGCTGGAAGGTAGAGAAGGAATGGTAATTGTCTGGTAAAGGTACGGGAATTTCTTTTAGGGGAGATGGAAATGTTCTAAAATTTGAATGTGACGACTGTTGCACAGTCCTATGAATACACTAAAAAAAACTGAACTGTACACTTTAAATGGATGTATTTTAAAATACATTAAATCATATATCAATAAAACTGTTTTTTAAAGAAGGAAGGAAGAAAAAAGATGCCCTGAGACCATGTTTCTCCTTAGTCATCACTGAGATCACCATTCGCGGTGTCCTCACCTCCTCCCACCCCAACCCCCAAAGCCCTCATTCTTCCAACAGAGACCCAAGCTTGGCTCCTATGGTGAAATGCTCAGGAAAACCTCACTCAGTCTGGGCTTTTCCTTTGAAATGTATGTATATATATATATACATACATATATGTATGTGTATATCACACGATTTATGTTATATACAGAAATTCTAAATTATAAATTTATAAATTTCAAATTTCTAAAGTTCATATTTCCAAAGGCATACCCTGATCATCTATTCCAGGGGTCAGCAGACCCAGAGGCACAATCTAACCCTCAGCTTGTGTTTTGTTTTTTGTACTGCCCTTTAGTTAAGGATAGTTTTTACATTTTCAAATGGTTGTTTAAGAAAAATAAAAGAATACGTGACAAAAACCAAGCGTGGATTGCAAAGTCTAAAGTATTTATTTACTATCTGGGCCTCTGTAGAACAGATTTGCTGACTCCAGGATGTATACATTTTTTTTCTACTATTCACAGAGTTAAAAAGAAGAGGGATGTTTATGGTTTCCTTTGCTGTGCAAAAGCTTTTAAGTTTAATTAGGTCCCATTCACTTATTTTTGTTTTTATTTTAATTACTCTAGGAGGTGGGTCATAAAAGATCTTGCTGTGATTTATGTCAAAGAGTGTTTTGCCTATGCTTTCCTCTAAGAGTTTATAGTGTCTGGTCTTACATTTAAGTCTTTAATCCATTTTGAGTTTACTTTTGTGTATGGTGTTAGGGAGTGTTCTAATTTCATTCTTTTACATGTAGTTGTCCAGTTTTCCCAGCACCATTTATTGAAGAGGATGTCTTATCTCCATTGTATACTCTTGCCTCTTTTGTCATAGATTAGGTGACCATAGGTGCATGGGCTTTTCTCTGGGCTTTCTATCCTGTACCATTGATCTGTATTTCTGTTTTTGTACCAGTACCATACTGTCTTGATTACTGTAGCTTTGTAGTATAGTCTGAAGTCGGAGAGCCTCATTCCTCCAGCTCC
The DNA here is from genome assembly GCF_005190385.1 of Monodon monoceros. Taxonomy (NCBI): domain Eukaryota; kingdom Metazoa; phylum Chordata; class Mammalia; order Artiodactyla; family Monodontidae; genus Monodon; species Monodon monoceros. Next base: position 11,984,139 of record NW_021703778.1, read on the forward strand.
ATTTTAATGAAATATTACTCAGCCACAAAAAGAAATGAAATTGGGTCATTTGTAGAGATGTGGATGGACCTAGAGTCTATCGTATAGAGTGAAGTAAGTCAGAAAGAGAAAAACAAATATCATATATTAATGCATATATGTGGAATCCAGAAAATTGGTACAGATGAACCTATTTGCAGGGCAGGAATAGAAATGCAGATGTAGAGAATGGATGTGTGGACATGGGGGGGTAAGGGGAGGGTGGGATGAACTGGGAGATTAGATTTGACATAAATACTCTACCATGTGTAAAACAGATAGCTAGTGGGAACCTTCTGTATAGCACAGGGAGCTCAGCTCAGTGCTCTGTGAAGACCTAGATGGGTGGGATGGAGGAGGAGGGAGGTCCAAGAGGGAGGGGATATACGTATACATATAGCTGATTCACTTCACTGTACAGCAGAAACTAACGCAACATTGTACAGCAATTATACTTCAATAAAAAATAATTAAATAAAAATAAAATTAAAAATTTTTAAAAAGGAGATGGGGGTGTGTAAGACAAATGACAGGAGGAAAACTTGTATCTTTTCTTTTACATCATTGTTTGCAATAAGAAGAGTAGAATACAGATGACAGCTTGTACAGATTTCATTAGAATCAATTGTTAAATTTTGAAGGGTTCTGAGAGCCAGTTGACGTCATGCTGAAATAAGCTATGGCAGAAATATTTACAACACAGGAGTCAACAAGTGCAACAACTCAGAGCTTTTTGCTTCTCCAGGAAGCCAGCACACCTCTAAATGAAAACCTTCTGTAAATGTTCTGACCTCTCTACTTTTCAGAAATCAAAGGGTAGGGAAGAAGCTTTGAATCTGCTTTTGGGTCTACAGGGAATGCGTTCATGCAACACCATGGAACAAAGCTAGAAATGGGTAGGGAAGTACTCAGGGCAAGGTACGAGGTCCTCCAAAGAAAAGAAACCTCAGAATCTCACAGTGACTGTCTCTCATCCCCCTTCTCCCTGTCCCTACTGTGCTGCGACCCCCATTCTCTGCATGAGTGACCAGGACAGTCTCCACTCCCAGGTCTCTGGAGACTGTTGTGAGGGGAAGGGCCAGCTAACTGCCCGGACTGTAGGTAAAACCAGCGCCTGGCATTAACCAAGGCAATGGATTGCCAAGAGAGTACAGCTTAAATGTTCTCACCACAGAAAAGAAATGGCAAATATGTGACACGATGGAGGCGTTAGCTAATCCTATGGTGATAATCATTTTTCAATATATGTATATCAATGGACTGTCAATAGAGTAGAGCTTAAATGTTCTCACCACCAAAAAAAGAAAAAAGAAAAGAAAGAAAAAGGCAATTATGTGATGTGATGGAGGTGTTAACTAATGCTATGGTGGTAATCATTTGTCAATATATAAGTGTATCAAATCAACACACTGTATACCTTAAATGTACACAGTGTTGTATGTCAATTATCTCAATAAAGCTGGGGAAAAAGGCAACAGAGAAGATTTCCTGATCACCACTAAAGGCAGCACGGGTCACACTCTGTGTAAAGGCGTTTGAGAGACCTGAATGCTGGGGTTTAACCATAGAATGAGGCCAAAAGGAAGGAGAGGCGATGAAGACTGTAGGAAGGAGAGAAGGAGGACGAAGTAGGAAGGAAAGGATCATTGTTTTGTTACTTCTACAAAGGAGGTGCCAGATGCCAGCATCCAATATTAGGGATCTGGTGAGCAAAGGACACAGGTGTGTTTGAGAAAGGTGGGATCAGGACTCTCAGCAAGTTTCCAGCAAGCTAAGCACCCTTCTCCTCTGCAGAGCAGGGCCACAGCAGAGGCCTCAGGGTGGGAGACTAGGAGAGCACCTTATTCCTTCCAAAACCATGAGTGCCACTGATGGGTGGATATAGCAACACTGAGATTTGCCTTGTGTGCGTCTTAATTCTCAAGGATGTCTACATGCTTAATGTTGATTATATACTTTTATTTACGCTTTATTAATTTAACATGAGTTTATAAATTGATTTTTAAAAGTTGGTAAATACAGGTGATCCAACATTATCTATTTAATAGAATAACTATATATATTTATTATATGTATATATAATATACAGTATATATAATTTTAATATATAGTATAACTATATACTATAATACATATATTATAGCATATGTATTACATTATACTATGTATTTTACATATAATATATATATACTACATATTATATGTATATATAATATATATAATCTCTTGGTCTGTTGAATATACCAATGAAGAGTCAAGGAAGAGATTACTTACAAATTGCCAGCCTAGATCTTCTGGCTGTAACACGATGGAAATTAGAATTTTATTAACTAGAAATTAATACTCATTTTCTCATATGAAGAAACAAACTATAGTATCATTTTTTAATGCTCAGCAATGAATTAAATAGGCTTTTCCCAAGGCAGCTGGGAACCTAAATTCCACATGTAACATTGTCTCTAGGAGAAAAAAATTTCCAAACAACCTACTTATTAAAAACATTTAGAACAAAGCGTGTTTGTAAACCAGGCACAAAAAAATTGTGTACACAGTTGTTTGGAAAGCTAAAAGTCACCCCCTCTTTCCCTTCAGTGTTATGATAGTTTGGGTTTCTATCCTAGAGTCCCCAACACACACTCACAGTCTCACAGTTGTAAGAAAATGGATTTCTCACGGCTCTACTTCAAGGTTCTTGGCCCCATTTTTGCTGCTTTGGTAACTTTTCCCGGCTCCAGAAAAGCTACTTATCTAAAGTAATGCAAATTGGACAAGGTCACAGAGCATGCTAAGAACAGATCTGGTAACCCGCAAGTACTAAACCCAAGACGCTCCTTCTATTTCTAGAGCAAAACATGGGCACAACATAACATTATTTTTCTGTTAAGGCAAAACCATTATGAACACTCAGGATTGCAAATACTATCTGTTGAGTAAACTCGTAAAGTGTGACTGCCCTGAGCTAGTAGGAATTATGAGCTATAGGGTTTAGTACGGTAATTTTATAGAAATATAATAGTGTACCCAACTTTAACACACAGGCACAATATCCGCTCACAGTGTCCTGGTAGAACCGCAAAAAACATCCTATCAGCTCAGCCAACCCTGCCTTTAAACAGGCACAGCCTATTCTTAAGCTGTGTTTTTATAATTAAGGAGTGGTATTTAGCACCAGGCAATTCTAAGCCCTGGGGACAGCTTTACTGGGGTCCATTTTAATTAATTATTATTTTTTCATGTAGTGCCTCATTGGTTAACTGATGCGGCCTCATAACTCGTCCTCAGCTAAAATCCGTTGGGCCAGGAGGCAACCAATGAGAACAGTCATGTTAAGACAAGCAAGAAGCAAAGCCAGCATTAAGAGACAAGAAAAGTAGTTAAAACTCAACCTCGGTGGCCAACTGGTGACCTACACAGTCTCTCTCTGTCCCTTCTCATGTTTCTGCTCTCAGTCCTGACTTCATCAGATGACTCCATTAAGAAAGAATGTTCCAGAAACAGCTGTGTTGTCCAGTTTGGCCCTGATCTCCACTTTTGGCCCCCAGAATACTACTCTTCCTATCCTCCCACTGCCACTGCCATTTAAGAACTACAATGTCATCCCTTAGGGGAAGAAGATCCCCGCCCCACTCCAGAAGGGACTGCATGGAGTTCGGGATAGACTGTGATGCTCTCACCCTGAAGATGGAGCTTACAGCAGCCGCCTTCCAGAAGCCCCAGGACAGAGGGTATGTCACGGAAAGAATTAGGCCATATCTTAGAGAGTTAACAGCATTTATTTCCTAATTATTTCCAGCAGCACATATAAACAACCCCTGGGGCTCCTTCAAGGTCATATCTAAAAATAACAGCTAAAGATCCTGGGAGGGCAGGGCTTCTGACCACAGTCTGGGTTAAAGGAGGGACAAAAAGTCCAGGAGACCAGAAATGACAACATAACAATCACGTCTGATACTAATTAAGCATGTACCACGTGCCAGGCACTGTGATTAGAACTCAACATGCATTTTTATTTAATCTTAACAAGACCCTACGCTACAGGCACTATTTTCTCCTCAATTTATTTACTTGACAAACATTTACTGAACACCTACTATGTGCCACACATTGTTCTAGGCACTAGGAATACAGGACTGAACAAAGCAGATAAAATCTTTACCTTCATGGAGCTTGCCTTCTAGCGGGGGAAACACAAGACAGAAGCAGGTAGAATTTATGGTCATAATAGTCACAAGAGCTAAAAGGAAATTAGTGTAGAAAAGGGGGATAAAACTTTAGAGGGGTGTCATCTCAAATACGGTAGCCAAGAGAGGCCTCAGTGAGAAGGGGAGTTTGAGAAAAGAGGGAGGGAAGGAGTGAGTCAAGCAGGTGACTGGGAAAGAACATTCCAGAAAAAGGGTACAGCAAGTTCCAAGTTGCTTAGAAGAGAGCATATGTGGTGTGTTGTAGGAACAGGAAGGTGGTCAGTGTGATGGAAGTACAGTTATGGGGGGGGCAGGGAGTACAAGAAGCCGCAGAGTTAGAAGGGGCCAGACAGTGTAGAGCCTTACTCACTTAATGTACTGGAAGGACTTTTTCTTTTCCTCAGAGAAGAGGTGGGAAGACATGGGAAAAGATAAGCAGAGGAGTAGTATGACGTGACTCATGTGCTCACAGTACAGCTCTGGCTGTGTGTGGAACCTAGACTTTGAGGCGGGGCCAAGATGGAAGCCAAGAGAGAAGCTAGGAGACCACCGCAGTAACCCAGCTGGGAAATGGTGGAGGCCCAGTCCAGGCTGGTGGCAAGGGAGACAGTAAGAACTGGTCAGATTTGGAATGTATCATGAAGGCACAGCTACAGGATTTGTAAATGAATTTGATGCTGACTGTAAAGAAGAGGCGTGAAGGACGACTCCAAGGCTTTTGGCCCAAGCAACCAGAAAAATGGAGCTGCCCCTTGCGGAAAGGAGTAAATGGGAGAAGCAGGTCTGGGGAAGGGGCACACCAGGGGCTCATCCATCCAGAAAGGGACACTGGCAAAGGGAGCAGTATTTTAGATTTAGATTCTCTAAAAGGATATGGCTCTCATATTAAGAATTCCAATTCTACCTAAGTGACGCCTCCTTCACTCAATCATTATTATACTCACTTGCTCATTCATTCATTCCTTTATTCAACAGATGTTTATTGAGTGTCCACTGTGTGCCCAACAGTGTGCTAAGTCTCAGACATGCAGCCAGCAAGAAACATTCCACTGTTTTTCTTATAAAACTTATAGTCTAAAGGGGAAACAAGAAATAATCATGCAAATACATCTATACCCATATGTAGGTAATTACCTACAAACAAAACAGAAGTCTAATAATAAATAAAAAGTAACTTGCCCAGGGGCTTCCCTGGTGGCGCAGTGGTTAAGAATCTGCCTGCCAGTGCAGGGGACACGGGTTCAAGTCCTGGTCGGGGAAGACCCCACATGCCGCAGAGCAACTAAGCCCATGAGCCACAAGTACTGAGCCTGCGCTCTAGAGCCCGTGAGCCACAACTGCTGAGCCCGCATGCTGCAACTACTGAAGCCCGCGCGCCTAGAGCTGGTGCTCCACAAGAGAAGCCACCGCAATGAGAAGGCTGCCCACCGCAACGAAAGAGTAGCCCCCGCTCGCCGCAACTAGAGAAAGCCTGTGCATAGCAGTGAAGACCCAGTGCAGTCAAAAATAAACAATTAATTAATTAAAAAAAAAAAAAGTAACTTGCCCATGTAGCTGGGGAGAGACAGGGTTGGAATATAAGCACAAGTTGTCTCCCGCCAGAGCCCACACGCAATAATCCAGCTGGGAAATAATGGAAGTTCAGTCCAGGCTGGTGGCAAGGGATCAACCTCCAGCCAGAGGCGCTCAGTGGAGACAGAACACAAGCAGCCAAGGAGAATCAAACTCAATTCATGAAGTCCTTACCCTAGAGTATCACTGTCACAGCGCCCTTTCTGGAGTGGAGTTCCCTCATCTTTAAAATGATCTATACAGAGACCAGAAGATCTCTAAAGCCCCTTCCAGCTCCAAACTATGATTCTGGGACGTGCATTTCTGTCAAAATGTAGGAAACGAGATATGGCGAGCACCCAATGGAAACTTATTTCACAATTCTGCCGAGGCACAGACCCGTGTGTGGGGCTGGGAGGCACGGAACCCTGAGCAATTCCTTTGCTGCTCTGTCCTGTGAAAGACCTGGAAAGGCAGCAGGAACAGTGAGAGTTGGGGGCTGGCAGGTCGGATTCCTCTCAGAGATGGAGCCAGGAGGAGAGTGTGACCTGGAGAGAATAAGAGGAAAGAGGAAATCCAAGGATAGCAGCAGATCTATTAATTTGCCCCTGTGTTTAGGTGTCTTGAGGGCGTGCTTTCCTTTCAAGCCTGGAAGGGACGATATGTGGGACTCTTGTGCATCTGAATGGGATCCTGGGAAATTCAGAGCCTTAACCGTTTTAGCTCCTCATTTTCTCATCTGCAAAAATGGAGCTAGATAGTTTCCAAGCTCAGTAATCTATGACCCCACACTTTTAACTCTCAGCATTTCTGCACCCTGACTACATTTCTAAAATAAAGGTTCTGCCCTCTAGAACGTACTCCTTGTTCACCTGGAAGATTCCTTCAGTCATTCGAGCTAACAGCATGATTATGGTAATAATCCAAATTAAACAGCCACAACAGAAGAAACTCTGCAGTGTTCGGTTAAAGAATCCCAAACTTTAGCTACTTTTTTAGTATTTACTTGCATTTACTTCTAAACATAATTTTAATCACCATGCATTGTCCACGATCACAATACTCTTTCTAGAACTCTGATAATGTCCTAAAACATCTACAGAATACCTAATAATGGAAAATATGGATTTTTTTCTATTCATTAACTACAAATTGCTCGTTGGTGTACTAAATTAATGACGTCAACTACAGAATACAATGCCCAAAATAAAATAGAACTCTACATTGACATATTCTGATTTTAAATGCCTAATTAAATCATTCAAGTAAAATAATCTTATTTTGTAAGTAGAAAAAGTGAGGTTTACAAAAATTTTAGAAAGGCTCCAAATCACATTTCACTGAGAAGGTTCTAAATCCGGGATTACTGCCTGTAAACTCATGACTCAAATCACTGAATTATTATTACCATTAATAAATACTGATTTTTAAAAAGTAAGTAGTAGTTCTGTTGTACATGTAAAAGAATATATGACGCTGGTAAATATAATAAAATTAAATTAATGGGAAAAAAAGTCTTTATCACTCATCTTGGAACCTGAGTGCACCATGAGTTACTTTACAGTCTGTTACCACCTTCTGCCTGAGTGCAATGGTAACCTCCGTTCAAATAATTAAACCAAGGACAGTCTTGCATATATATGCTTAATCTTCATTGGTAAAATCTATGTATAAATATTTTAATCAAGTTTAAATTAAATATGGTTAAAGCACAGGGGTAGAAATGTGCACATGAAGTAGCAAAATATTATGAGATGTTTGAAGGAATGATTTGGGTAATTCTGAAGTATTTTTTCACCAACCTGTCCCACTATCCTAGACACATCCAAATCACCATATTATCAACATATTCACATGAGCATGGCATTATGACCTCCATGGTAAATTAACAGAGACCCTGCTATAAAAAAGTTATAATCTAAATATCCAAAGAGATGTGTGTATTTCATAGAAAGAGAAACTGAGTTGGGTGATGCTAATTTCCATTGTGTGAAAATGGGAAACAAAACCTGTTTGTTAAAGAATATATACTTTCAAATGTTTATGAACCCTAGCTTCTTTTCTTTCTTGCCCTCTGCAGCTCTATTTCTCCTCCTTCCAAGTCATTCTTTTTCTTCTTTACATGTTCCCCCAATTCTTTTTCTTCTTTACATGTTCCCGCAATAATACTTTTCACTATTTATAATTCATCCATTCATCCATCCATTTAATGGATCTTATTGATGACCTACTATGTGCCTGGCAAAGGGTTGTCCTCTGGCCATCAAAGATGAATAACTATGGCCCTGACTTCAGGGAAGTCGAAATCTAGCAGATGTTGGACCCCATGGTTAAGGAGCTGGAAGTGAGTCATTATGAAAATCAGATATCACCTGCCCTTACCTGTAGAACTTGTATTTTTTCCATCTTCTTTAGAAACCACATCTCTTACAGACTGTAAGCTCCCTGAGTACTGGGACCATACATCAATCACTTCTATTACCCCAGCATCTAACACAATGCCTGGCACATAGTGGGTCTCATAAATTATTTTGCATTATTAAACGAAAGAATCTGAGTAAATGAAAATGGGTAAACACTATGCATCGTGAATGACCTCAAAACACTGGAATTTAATTAACTACCTCCCTCTCCCCACAAAGTGCATCCTTGGCACCAGAAGCTGAGTGGGATTCTGGTTTCTTAAGCACAGACGGTCCTAGTCTGGAAAATGATGCCTTCGTTGCCTTCCCAGAATAATCGCATGCCATTAAATATAAAATTCCCTGAGAACCTTACCCAGTTGAGAAGAGGGTGGGCAATGTGCCCGCACCGCCCTCCTCTGCCCTCCTCAGGGCTCTGCTCCAGGGAGGAGCGCAGCTTCCACGAACTTTTCTCCCCGTTCGAAGTTTAGTCAGTTAAAGAATAAAAGCTCCTTCAGGAGGCCGGTTAGAGAAGACAAGAGTTGAACGTACCCCGAAAACAAGTGAACAGAACGCCGAGGGTGTCTTTTGCGTATACCGGGTCTCCCCGGCCCTCGCGGCTGCTGGGAACAGCCTGACGACTGCGGGGACGCGCGGCAGCGCGGGCGGGGGGCGCAGCTGGGAGGCCCGAGCGCTCTCGCCCTCGGAGAAGCCACCTAATTACAATTAGCCACCGAGGCTCCAAAAGCACCCAACAGCTGCTGTAGGGGCCCGGAGCGTCACACCCGCCTTCTCCCTGGACCGCTGTCTCCCCCGTCGAGGCTGGGGCATCTCAGAAGACCCCAACTTCCCACTCCGTGCCCCTGGATCCGGACTCCCTGGCGCCCCGGCGTCCCGACCCTTCAGCGTCGCTGCCTGGGGCCGGGTTCTGCCTCGTCCTGCCCTCGTCTTCCAGCATCCGGCAGCGATGCTCCTCGCGCACCCCCGAGCGAGAAGCCACGCCATCTCCTAGGCGCACCCGTTTCCAACCTCTGAGAAGCCCCTGGCTCGCCACTCCAGGGGGGCACGCCAAGGTCACCAGCGTAGGTTTGACAACCAACCTCCACCTTCACTCCCTCCAAATCCCTCCCTTTCCAAGATCTCCAGGGCCAGGCTCCTTTCACGTCCCTCCCCGTAGCTTGGGGTCTCCTCCTCTGACACCCCCTCGCCCCACAGGGATCCCAACCTGCCGTGGCCCTCCGGGTCCTCGCCCGTCCGGTGACGCTCACCTTCTCTCCCGGGCGAGGCTCCCCTGTAAGTCCGCTATCCTCAGCGAGCTAGGGTAGGAGATAAACCTCCCACTCGCTCCAGGGAGCGGCGGGGAAACCGACGCAAACTTCTGCTGCACTTACTTCGGGCCGAGGCTGCCGCCCCCTCGCCTCTCCTCGCTCTCCCACAGGCAGCTGCTCCACGGCGGTGACCTGGAGCTGACGCGCTCGCATTCCCCGTACAAGCGCCGCCGCGAAATGCTCAGGGCTGGTGGCGTCTCTCCCGGGCGAGCGCGCCCGGAGCCGGAGTCCTGGGGCCGAGGTCCGGCCGCCGCGCCGGGCGGCGAGCTGAGCGGCTGCCGCCCCCAGCCGCTCGGGGAGGCCGCGCACGGCGCCGCGCGCACGACTCCTCGGCTGGGTCGTTTCTGTTCGAGTTGCAGTTTCAGTGCCTGCCAGGACTGCAGCACCCTCTCCGTCCTCCCCCGGAAACGACTTTCAATTCACCTGGCGGCTCGCGAGGCTCCCCCGCGGGCTAGCAGCGCAACAGCGGGTGCAGAGGAGAGGGAGGAGCGCAGCAGTGGCGGCCGCCCCAGTGCGCCTCCAGCCTCCAGAGCGAGGAGCGCGCGGCCCTCTTCAGCCGCTCTCCTTGGGACTGCAGTCCTGACGTCACCCCACCCCCACCCCCCGCCCGGCGGAGGAGCGGCGCAGAGGGTGGGGTGCGCTGAGCGAGGACGCGGGAGTGTGAGTGCGTGTGTGCGCCCGCGCACGTGTGCCTCGCCAGCCCGGGGCCGGTCGGAACCGCAGCTGGATCCTATAACGAGCCAGAAACCGAGCTCCCTGCAAACAGGAGCCGAAGGGCGGCCGTGAGCAGCCGGGGGCGCTCGCTTCCAGGTTGGGGCGGGGATACTACGGACGCCGAGTTTGGATGCGACCGAAGGAACTGGATTAACGCGAAAGGGGCGTCGGGAGAGCGGGAGTTGGGCACTGTCTTTCCCCAAAGTTGGAGGATGCACGAGACGCATTTAAAAAGCTGCGCTAGGGGTTTGGGAGGAGGAGGGGAGTAGACCGGGAGGGAGAGTTGATTTTCACGCTCCAGTAGAAAGGAGGTGGGATGGGGAGCTCTCAGAGTCCTCCTGGCCCCCACTGCCGCCGCAGGGCCCTAGAAGGGAGCCCGCTTTGGTGCGCTCTCCTCTTTGGAGCACACCTCCAGCCCGCTGCCGCTGTGCACTGAGAAGTTGCTGCCCAGGGATCAAAGGGGCCGGGCCTTCTCCACTTAATTCCCCGCCCCGCGTGACCCTGGGGGAGTTTCCGCCAGACGCTGGGCCAAAGCACCCGGAACCAGAGAAAGGGGTCAGGCCAAGGCCGGGCTCCGGATGCCCCACACCCTGCCCTTGGGTGTTGGGTCTGAAGCCACGGTGGCTAGAACACCGAGCCGAGTTCCTCGAGATCATCAGGGTGAGTCTTTGCCACCCTCCAGGAACTTACTCACGAAGGGGGCCTGAGTAGCCACCTAACTTCGCTCGTTCTCTCACGGTATCCTGGGCCCAAAATGGAAGAGACTTTCTGCGGAGGCGCCAAATGAAGGGTCTTTAAGAGGTTCTAGGATAGCTAAAGATTGTCCCTGGAGCGTTTGTCCTCAGCAGCGACCCAGCCATCTCATGGAGCAGAGTGCGCGGCTCCGTCCGCCCACGGCGCTCTGTACTCTGCGGCGGTGCCCAGCCTGGGGCCGCCTGTAGCCTCGGGGCGGGAGGAAAATGTGCAGGAGCTCCTGCCCGGGCCGGATCCGCTATCAGCAGCGAGGCGTCAGACACGCATTGCAGTGACCAAGAGAGCAGCCAGCAATTTTGCTCCGGTCTAGTGGCAGTGGTTTTTAACAGCAAGCGTCTTCCTTCCTGAATCCAGAACACTGTTTGATCGCCGAGATGCCTCGTTCATGAAAATACTTGTTTAAAATGGAAAAGGTGAGGGTAGGAAGCGGGAAGTAAACAGAATGGGTGAAAAAGATCCCCGGTCCACAAACACACTTTTAACTTCAACTTCTCAAAGTTACTAAAAGTAATATAAGACCTGGTTGAAGCAGCTGAAAGTTTCATTGCAATCTTGAATCTCAAAGGAAGTTGAACAAAATAGACGGAAGTGTGGAATCTTGGTCTACTGCTTTACGTTTAATAATCTTAGGAATTCCCACATTTGAAAATTAGAATTCTAGCTAATTAGGCAATGTTATGGATACCCTTAACTACAGGTTGGAGTCAACAAAGATACAGCATTGTTCCTAATTAGAACACAGAACAAGGGAATTTCAGAGAAGGACGTCGGGTACCAGCCTCCAAGTCCTCTTGCAACCGACCTATTTTTTAATATATAAATTTAAAAACACCCTGTCATCATGAAGGAATTACATAACCAAGTCCTAGTGATGCATGTTTCAGAAACAGCGATTCCTCAGTGGGAATCACTGTTCCTGAAAATGTTAATTCAGATTAATAGTGTGGGAATAAGCAAGTCATTGGCCAAAAAAAAAAAAAAAAGGTTCGAAAGCAAGATGGTGAACTGGCAGCTATGCTGGTACATATGAACCTTCTAAGTTGGGCCGCAAGTTTGTTTCTAAGTGTTCAATGTCAACAGCTAATTAGTGATGCTGTATTAGCAGTTCCAACAACCTGGCAGACATAGCCACAGTAAGTAATGGCTATTTGATGTGGCAGGCCTAAGTACTCCTTCCTCTGCAGGGTTAACTTTTTTCACATTCTAATGTGATTGGTTGTTTGCATATCTGTCTTGCTTCTAAATTTATAGTCTTCAGGGCAGTAATTTTGTCTTCCTTTCCATGGGACCCAGTGCAGTGCCTGGTAAATGACAGGCACTTAATAAATGCATGTTGATTTAATTGTTTTTTAAAGAGTATAAAATAACTACATTTAAAAAATGTTTAAACTGACTCATATATATATATAATATACATATTTATATATGAAATGGAATGGAGAGGAGCAAGAAGGGGAGGGGAGAAGAGGAAAAATAACTCTCAAAAGAATAACTGTCATAGCTGAGTGGGCGTTTAAATTATCCATAGAAATATCACCTGCTGCTCTTATTCTATGAGAATTCTTTCATGTTTGTCTATTGACATGTACATTTAAAAGTTTTGTGTTTGGAGAGTGAAGTAAGTCAGAAAGAGAAAGACAAATACCGTATGCTAATACATATAAATGGAATTTAAGAAAAAAAATGTCATGAAGAACCTAGGGGTAAGACAGGAATAAAGACACAGACCTACTAGAGAATGGACTTGAGGATACGGGGAGGGGGAAGGGTGAGCTGTGACAGAGCGAGAGAGAGGCATGGACATATATACACTACCAAACGTGAGGTGGATAGCTAGTGGGAAGCAGCCGCATAGCACAGGGAGATCAGCTCGGTGCTTTGTGACTGCCTGGAGGGGTGGAATAGGGAGGGTGGGAGGGAGGGAGATGCAAGAGGGAAGAGATATGGGAACATATGTATATGTATAACTGATTCACTTTGTTATAAAGCAGAAACTAACACACCATTGTAAAGCAATTATACCCTAATAAAGATGTTTAAAAAAATAAAAATAAAAAATAAATTACAAAAAAAAAAAAAGTTTTGTGTTTGGAACTCAGAAGTGCTGTCCAAAGTGCATTACAAATATTATCCTATTGTTCAGAATGCAGCATATCATTTAAGTTGGGTGTATGCATTTCTGATAAGGTAAGAAACATTGTTAGCTCAACTCACCCTGGACTTTGCCTTAATCAATGTGGTAGTTCACAAAAGTTCATGCACTGCCAATATGGCCCAATAGGCTGCAGACCAGTTTGTATGACGTGCCCCCAAATAGAGGCACTATAGTTGACAAGGCAATTCAACTATCAGGCACATTTCAGAGACCAGGTGGAAAATTAGCTACACACACACACGCATGCACGCACACACACCAATCCATAGCTACCATAGAGCCAGAACATCAAGTTTACAAAGAAGGAATAGCTCTATTGGGAGTAGGGATGGTGGTGTTCCAGGGGAGGGACACTATTTTAATATAGCAGTGGCTTTTCATAACATACTCTGTAACCATTAATGTCTCTAAATCAAACCCTCTAGCAAATACATGTTGGCAAAGCTATGCAGACCCATAATTCTGTCCTTCCAGAAGCTATCTCCTGAGTAAAACAAGCTCCTCACTTTCTGCCCCCCGCAAAAAGAAATGGCAAGAATAAGGATAAAAACTATTTCACATAAGCCTTACCTAAAAACCAGTTAACACATATATCTTAAATATACTGTTATCTATATATCTCAGTTATAGATTATGGTCAAAATGATTTTAATAAATCTGTTCAATTATGTAATACATTTTCTAGAGAAACATTTAAAAAGAGCCTAAATAGCTCATGATAAAGAGAACATTATCAAAAATTTTAAACACTGTCTTTAGAACATAGCAAATTTGGTATTAAACACTGGAATTTTCCCACAACTTCTCTCAAGACTTGGATTTGCTCTCAATATTTCATGCTTCATGATATATTAATAGCTTTGTATTTGAACTTCTTGTGTAGTGCCCTCTAATCTTAATAGAGTTAACCCCAAAGACAAAATCTAAGTGGCTGATTTCTTTTAAGAAGTTGAAGTCCTAAACTGATAACTTCAAATTTCAAAACTGTCACAACCAAGACAGGTAGTTGTCATGTAATTACATTAATTTATAGAAAATACTCCTAAAATACTATTACAGATTAGCAATAAGTTTGTGATGAAAGTTGGATTTTGGGCTGGTATTATTATATTAAAAACTAATGACATTTTCCTTATACATGTGTTCATATAGTGTAATTATACTTCACCATAGATTTCTAAATAGCACATAGAGCATTCCCTAGAGATGTTTTTTCATGAATTATGGAGTACTCATCCTAAATGGGCTGTATTGGCACCAAAGAACACTTTGGTCACATTATAAAGCCTAAAGAGCAATAGTAAAGAGACAATGTGTTGTTGTTTTCAGTTCACATTTGAAGGAGGGCTTCCACAGGGGTAAGTTTCTTATAGCGTAGATTTTTATAAGGGGCACTCCTGTATGTGGATTTGCTTATATGTGAAAACTGTGCTGCTAGTTACAAAGGCTTCATTTTTCCCATCACAGGTATCAAGGCAAGAAAAATCCTAGCCAAGAGAATGGATGTAGAAGGTCAAGTGCCTATTAGACTTCATTCCTGCCTTCAAACAGCCTGCAATCTGGTACCTTTCTATTTTTCTGCTTTCTTTGTGAAGCCCCTAGGAGCGGTGCTTTGGGATCTAGGAATCCATACAGCTAGACCTGGGCCAGTAGGGTACAGCTGAATTTACAGAAACCAATTGAAATTTATTAACAGGTTTCAGGAAGTATCTCTAAGTGGATTTAGTTACAGTATTTGATTCTCCCTGAACTGTTAAGAGCAATTTCAGCCTAAGTCTAAAAGGACACGCACTTTTTATCCTTTGGTCCTTCAAGAACACTTATTTCGTTAACCCCATTTTCTGCCTGGCCCCCTTCCACTTTTGCACAGAGTAGCTTTTTTTCATTTACATTGTCTAAGTCAGGCAGTTAGAACTGAGGCACCTCTGGGCCGAGCCCTTGTCTGCCTACATGTTTATCAAGCATTATATACACTTACTGCACTCTATAAATAATAATAACAGTAATCACCTTCTATGCAAAATTAGAATGTGAGCATATTCATCCAGTCTAGTATGCTGATTTGCTTTAGTGCATCATAATTATCTCATGAAACCAATGGTATAATGGGCACTACATTATACAATCTTCCAAAAATATGTTACTATATATTCTGGCAGGGAGATGCACCTGCGGGTTTTTCTCCACCCGCCTCTAAGATACAGAAAAGGCAGGGTGATACTTAAGTTGTACTCATGTTGCAAAGTATTCAAAGTAATCTCCTTTTCAGCCTTTTCCATCCAAAGAGCCAGCCAGTACTAAGTATGGTTAAGATATATTTGTCCAGGAGGAGTAAGTTGAACAGGAAGATGGGAATGTATAATTTGTCCCACATAAAGGACATGAGAATTATAGATTGCCACGCACTTATTGCAGGAAACGTAGGGCCTGGGGGCATTTATATAAGTGTTAACCATTGATAACTGCCAATGGCCACCACTGTAAGCTGGTTGAACTTTCATTGTTCGATTAAACAGCAATCAGAAAATTAGCCTTGACTTCACTGTAAAAACAGGGAACTTCCTCCCATTTTCAAACTCAGAGGAAAGAACAAAGAAATTGCTGGAAACATTGTCAAAAATACTTCCTGGTTTGTAATATGCAGAGCTGCCATCTCTTCCTGCAACAAACTTACCAGGTTGAGGCAATTAAGCTGGAACTGCAGCTTAAATCATTAAGCAGACAGGTCATATGCCCAAAATACCTGTGACATTTGAAAATATATAGTGTTGAAAGAGCTGTACTACATAAAATTGAAAAACACATACGATTTTACTACCTAAGAAGAGGAAGCTCCCTTGCTTTTTGCCCAGAGGTTTTCTTCTGATGCAATAATGTTATTTTAATGTGTCAGGATAGAAACCTTGGTCAGAGACTTCTGCAGTCACAGATTCCAGTGTCTCTGGCTGTATTTTTAGTCTTCTGAATTAATTGGATATAGCACCATATAGTAAGAAATCCCTTTGACACTGCTGCAGAAATATACATAAGGCGTAGTTCCCAGAAAGAGCCGCTGGCTGGCCATGGAGCAGAGAGACGGGCAAAGGCACCAAATCTGCACAATCCCAGCTCTTTCTCTCCAGCAGAGCAAAACCCATTGATTTTTACAGTACATGGAGCTGACTTGGGAGGATGTTATCATTTGAAACAT
Organism: Monodon monoceros; assembly: GCF_005190385.1. Taxonomy (NCBI): domain Eukaryota; kingdom Metazoa; phylum Chordata; class Mammalia; order Artiodactyla; family Monodontidae; genus Monodon; species Monodon monoceros. The sequence continues at coordinate 12,000,431 of NW_021703778.1, forward strand.
TATCTAGTCCACCACAGTAATCATTAGGTTTGTATGTCTTCACTCGAAACTGCTTTAAAAAAAAAGATGCTTGACCTAGTCTTCAGATTTGTCTGTAGAAGACCATGGCAAATGAGAAATGCAAGTCAAACTGTCTCCAGGACATTCCCATTATTTACAATAGCCCGGAGATGGAGGCAACCTAAGTGTGCATCATCGGATGAGTGGATAAAGAAGATGTGGCACATATATGCAATGGAATATTACTCAGCCATAAAAAAAACGGGGTTGAGCTGTCTGCAATGAAGTGGATAGACCTAGAGTCTGTCATACAGAGTGAAGTAAGTCGGAAAGAGAGGGACAGATACCGTATGCTATCACATATATATGGAATTTAAGAAAAAAAATATGTCACAAAGAACCTAGGGGTAAGACAGGAATAAAGACACAGACCTCCTAGAGAATGGACTTGAGGATATGGGGAGGGGGAAGGGTGAGCTGTGACAGAGCGAGAGAGAGGCATGGACATATATACACTGCCAAGCGTAAGGTAGATAGCTAGTGGGAAGCAGCCGCATAGCACAGGGAGATCAGCTGGGTGCTTTGTGACCGCCTGGAGGGGTGGGATAGGGAGGGTGGGAGGGAGGGAGATGTAAGAGGGAGGAGATATGGGAACATATGTATATGTATGACTGATTCACTTTGTTGTAAAGCAGAAGCTAACACACCATTGTAAAGCAATTATACACCAATAAAGATGTTAAAAAAAATGATATAAGGAGAAATGTATAGTACCCGTTCTCTAGCAACTACTTATGAAGTTCGAGATTAGACATCTTAGTTAAAACACCATCAGAAGATATGTCCTTCTCAATGCTCCGCATCAAGGGGGAAATATTTATAGCCGGGGGGATGGGTGAGGTTAAGGTGAGAGAGGACATTTCGGGCTTGTGTGTAAGCTTATATCCCAGAGGTCTATTGGCAAGAGGGGTGTATCAGTCAAGGTTCAGGATAGGGAACAGAAATTACTCTGGGTATTTTAAGGAAGCCATGATTCAATGTCTAGAATTTGGTACCCAAAAAAATCATTGGAAGATCCACTGGAAAAAGTTCTGATGGGAGGCTTGAGACTCCAGAAATGACATGCAAAAAAATACAGACTGAATTCCCAAGCCAGCCGTGATCTCTGAGACTGCCACTGGAGCTATGAGTTCAAAAGTAAGTACTTCTGGGCTTCCCTGGTGGCGCAGTGGTTGAGAGTCCCCCTGCCGATGCAGGGGACACGGGTTTGTGCCCCGGTCCGGGAGGATCCCACGTGCCGCAGAGCGGCTGGGCCCGTGAGCTATGGCCGCTGGGCCTGCGTGTCCGGAGCCTGTGCTCCGCAACGGGAGAGGCCACAACAGTGGGAGGCCCGTGTACCGCAAATAAATAAATAAATAAATAAAAGTACTTCTGGGACTTCCCTGGTGACGCAATGGTTAAGAATCTGCCTACCAATGCAGGGCACATGTGTTTGAGCCCTGGTCTGGGAAGATCCCACATGCTGCGGAGCAACTAAGCCTGTGCGCCACAACTACCGAGCCTGCGCTCTAGATCCCAGAGCCACAACTACTTAAGCCCACTCGCCTAGAGCCGGCGCTTTACAATAAAGAGAAGCCACAGCAATGAGAAGCGTGTGCACCGCAAGGAAGAGTAGCCCCCGCTCGCCACAGCTAGAGAAAGCCTGCGCGCAGTAACGAAGACCCAGTGCAGCCAAAACTAAATAAATGAATTTATTTAAAAAACAAAAAGTACTTCTGCTGTGCTGCTGTGCAGCTGTTTCTGGACATTTGGAAAGAGGCCTCTGAATGGAGGTGCCTGGGCTATTGGAATGCAGATACGTGGGTGAGGGTGGCTGGCCTTGGGGGCCCTGAGTCCTTGACTGCAACTCCCTCTAGAAAACTGCAGTGACGTGGTTGTGCACCAAGGCTGGTGTGATGAGGACAGATTGCCCCATGGGGCCGACCAGGCAAAGCCTTTGTAATTAGCTGGCCCTGAACAATCCCATGTAGGGTTTTGGTCTGGAGCTAGACTCCTCAGGGGCATGTAAAGAATGCTCTGTAGGTGATTAAAGCCCTATAACAGAGTTTGGGTCGGAGTGCAGGGGCGGGGGGGTTATATAAATACTATAGGTATATGTATGTGTTCCTTTGTTTGTGTGTGCACTTGTGTGCGTGTATATGTCATTAACTCCCTGCTCTTGTGGTGGCCTGGATAAATAGTTTACGTATTTTTAGACTACATCCACATAAAGCTATAAAAAAAGATATTAAAAAAAAAAAAACTCCAAGATGCCCACGAAGAAAGGGTGTTCTTTCAAAGTTTACTTGCTGATTTGTTCTCCAAGACCCCAGGAATGCCTTAAAGCAGCAGTCCCCAACCTTTTTGGCACCAGGGACCAGTTTCGAGGAAGACAATTTTTCCACGGACCGGGGCAGAGGGGTATGGTTTCCAGATGATTCAAGCGCATTACATTTATTGTGCACTTTATTTCTATTATTATTACATTGTACTGTATAATGAAATAATTATACAAGTCACCATAATGCAGACAGGAGGCGGAGCTCAGGCAGTAATGTGAGCAATGCAGAGTGACGGTAAATACAGGTGAAGCTTCGCTAGTCCGCCACTCACCTCCTGCTGTGCGGCCCGGTTCCTAACAGGCCACAGACCGGCACCAGTCCATGGCCCGGGGGGTTGGGGACCCCCGCCTTAATGTATAACAGCAATGTTAACAATGACCCTGCTGTATGGATTTTTTTCTGGAACTTCTGAATCTTTTGAAAACAGCAAAAGGAAACCAGGTGAGGGAAAAGACCCAAGACCCAAGCACTAACTCTTCTTGAAACACTTCAGAGGTGGTCCATGTCTGCTCATGTGCTAATCACATGTGGCCCCCTTTCTCCATTTTCTCTATGACTCTCTGGAAAAAGATGCAGTTTGGACAAAGGGAAATAGGTCATTTTTTCTCAAACTTTTGATGGAGACTTTCTGCATCCCTTAAGCTATTTTTTGTTTTTGTATCTTGTCTTCCTGAATGCCACCTACGTACACGTTTTTGAAACTAAAGTGAATCAGAGGGACATGGAGATGGATGTATATCCTAGATTAAAACACAGGCCTTTCTTGTCTTGAGGACTAACAAAAGGATTCTTATACATCTAATTTAAGGAGTTTCTTTTAAAATATAGCTGAAGCCCAATTATTTTAATGTTGAATATTTTTAGTATTTGGCCTATATATGGGACATGTTTCTGGCTGCCTAACACTTTTGAAAACCCTTCTAATTTTGGGAAATGTTCCATTTTGTAAGTTCCACCTTTTCAGGATTAAAACAGTGGATGTCTCACTGCCTCAACCTCCTTTGCAGCTAGAACACAGGCAGTTAACTTGGCACCAGTAGTCCTTTACACCCACAGGAGACTTCAGTTCAGAAGTGAGCTGTGTGAGAAATAACCTCTGGCTGAAGTGTCCATATTACTGGAGAGAGTGATGGAGAAGACTTTCAGCTTTTGGCAGAAGCTGTGATTGCAAGGCAAAGTATAAGAGGAATCCCTTTTGGCAGCAGGAGCAGTTGAAGCCAAGAGGAGTTGCTGGCAGCCTTGCAAAGCCCAGTATACCTAATGCAGTGGCAACTGTGGCCATAATTTCTCCTAAAACCAATTCTATGGCGTGGTTTAGAAGTTTTAGTAGAACGTTAGCCCTGAGCTTACTTTTCTATATTAGGATTATGTTGAATCTGTTTGATCAATTTGGAAAGAATTGATATTTTAACAATTTTAAGTCTTCCAACCCATGAACACAATCTCAGCACGGATTGTAGTTTTCAGTGTGTAGTTTTGCACGTTGTTTGTCAGATTTATCCCAAATATTTTATTATTTTGGTGCTACTGTAAATGATACTGTTTTTCAATTTCTGTTTCTGATAGCTCACTGCTAATATATAGAAACACACTGACTTTTGTATGTTGATGTTGCATCCAGTAACTTCTCTAAATTCAGCTTTTACTTCTAGCAACTTTTTTTGTCCATTTCCATCAGATTTTTCCCATAGGTAATCATGTAATATGTGAATAAAACTGGTTTTACTTCTTCCTTTCTGATCTTGATGCCTTTCATTTCTTTTCCTTGCCTGGCTGCAATGGCTAAAAAGTCCATATGATGATGAATAGAAGTGGTGACAGTGGACATCCTTGCCTTGTTTCTTATCTTAGGAGGAAAGTACTCAGTCTTTTACCATCAGTGTGATGTCAACCAAAGATATTTTTATATACTCCCTTTATCAAGTTGAGAAAAAAAAATTTTAATCAGCAATGGAATTTTGTCAAATACTTTTTCTGTGTATGTTGAGATATTCAGATGGTGTTTCTTTTTCACTTGTTTATATGATGAATTATTTTCATATATTTTCAGATGTTAAACCAATTCTGCATTCCTGGGATAACCCTCATTTGGTCATAATATATTATCTTTTCTTCATATACGTTGTTAGATTTGATTTCTAGTTTGGTTAAGAATTTTACTTCTATGTCTATCAGGGATATTGCTCTGTAGTTTTCTTTTCTGTGATGTATTTGTCTGGTTTTGGTATACAGGTAATGTTATTCACATAGAATGGTCTGGGAACTATGCCCTATGCTTCAGTATTCTGGAAGAATTCATATAGAATTGGTATTACTTATCCCTTAAGTGTTTAGTAAAATTTACCAATGAAAGTGGAATTTTCTTTTTAGGGAGAATTTTAACTATACATGCAATTACTTTGATACATATAGGGCTATTCAAGTTATCTACTTCTTCTTGAGTAAGCTTTAATAGTTCATGTCTTCCAAGAGATTTGTTCATTTCCTCAAAATTGTCAAATTTACTGGCATAAATTTGTTCATAATATTTCCTTATTATCCACTTATTATCTGTAAAATCTGTAGTTATGTAACCTCTTGTATTCCTGATATTGGTCATTTGTGTCTCCTCTTTTTTTTTTCTGATAATATGGCTTGGAGTTCAATTTATCTGTCTTTTCAAAGAACCAGCTTTTGGTTTCACTGATTTTTTTCTATTATTTTTCTGTCTTCCACTCTAATCTTCAATTATGTCCAATCTTCTGCTTACTTTAGGTTTAATTTGCTCTTCTTTTTCTGGTTTCTTAAGGTGGAAACTGAGGTCAATGATTTGAGCCCTTTTTTATTATCTAATAATATTGACACTTAGCGCTATAAATCTCCCTCTAATTACTACTTTAATGGCATCCCACATATTTTGATACTTTCTGTTTGTACTCACATCCAGTATAAAATACTTTGTAATCTCTTTTTGATCTCTTGACTGACTCATGGATTATTTAGAAATGTGTTATTTCATTTCTAAATATTCAGATATTTTCCAGAGATCTTTCAGTTATACATTTCTAATTTAATTCCATTGTGATCAGAGAACTTGAGACTTTTTTATGACCCAAAACACAATCTATCTTAGCAAATACGTGCCTTTGAAAGGAATGTGTATTCTGTTGCTGTTGAATCAAGTGTTTTATAAATATAAATTAGGTAAAATTGATTTATAGTGTTATTCAAATCATCTACATCCTTACTGATATTCTATTTGTTCTATCAATTAGATTTAATTCTCTGATTATATTTGTGGATTTGTCTATTTCTCTGTGCAGTTCTATCAGTTTTTGCCTCATGTATTTTGAAGTTCTTTTATTAGATATATAAACATTTAGGACTGTTATCTAGTCTTGATGAATTGAAGCCTCTATCATTATGAAGTAATCCCATTTATCCAACATAATATTCTTTGTCCCGAAGTCTACTTTGATATTAATATAACCACTCAAGCATTCCTTAGATTAGTATTAACATGGTATATTCTTTTCCATTCTTTTACTTTTAACCTATTTGTGTTGGTTTCTTGTAGACAGCCAATAGTTGAGTCCCACTTTTTTAGCCAATCTGAAAGTTTCTGCCTTTTAATTACGGTATTTAAACCCTTTAGTTTTGTGTGATTAATTATATGTTTAGACTTAAATTTACCATCTTGCTATCTGTCTCATCTGTTTATGTGCCTTTTCTTCATTTCCTGCATTCTTTTGAATTAATGAAAAATTGTAATAGTTCCATTTTATCTCCTTTGTTGGCTTATTAGACATAACTCTGTTTTGTTATTTAGCAGTTTTTTAGGGGTTTTACTATCATCTAAATATCTTTATCTTTAACTTCAAGTGATGTTATACCATGTCACATATGGTGAAAGAACCTTACAACTTCCATTTCTCCACCCTGTCTTTTGTGCTATCGTTGTCATTCATTTTATTTCTACATGTTTTAAATATATGTAAACATAATTGTTTTAACAATTCATTGTTACTGTTTTTGCTTTACATAGTCAATTTTCCTGTACAAGATTTAAGTAAACAGGAAAAAGGCCTTTTATTTTTAAGCACATAGTTACTATTTCCAGTGCTCTTCATTCCTTTGTATACATCCATATTTCCATCTGATATTTTCATTCTGTTTGAAGGACTTCCTTGAACATTTCTTGTAGTGTATCTCTGTTGGTAATGAATTCTTTCAGCGTTTTTATGTCTGAAAAAGTCCTTATTTTATGTTTGTATTTAAAAGTTATCTTCACTGAGTATAGAATTCTCATTGATAATTTTTCTTCCACTACTTTTGAGATACTGCTCCACTGCCATCTCACTTGTACTGCTTCTATTGAAAAATCTGCTGTAATTCTTATCATCATTCCCTTCTACTTAATATCTTTTTTTCTCTGGCTCCTTTTGAGATTTTCTCCTGATTGTAGATCATAGTTTGGAGAATTTGATTATGATGTGCTTTGATGTAGTTTTCTTCATAGATTTTTTGTTTTGGCTTGGTTTGCTTTGGTTTTTTGTTTTGCTTGCTTAGTTGATCATCTTGGATATATAGATTTCTAGATTTGAAAAAATTTCAATCATTATTTCTTTAAATATTTTTATCTCAACCTCTGTGTGCTTTCTTCTGTAGACTTCAAGTTCACACATGATAGGCCATTGCAGTGGTACTACATCTCAATAATTCTCCTGGTCTTCTTATTTGTTGTTGTTATTGTTTTCTCTTTTTTGTCTGTTTTTCATTTTGCATAGTTTCTTTTGGTATGCCACCAAGTTTCATAATCATTTCTTCTGCAATGTTTAATCTGCCAATAATCCTTTCAGTGAATTTTTTCCTCTCCGAGATTTTAGTTATCATCTTTAGAAATATGATTTGAGCTTTTTTATTTATAGCATATCTCTACTTGTTCAGTCTTTCCTCCAGCTTTTTGAACATCTGGAATACAGTTGTAACTATCTTAATGTCCTTGTCTGCTAATTCTAGCATCTGTTTCAATTCTGGGTCCACTTTGATTGATTTAAGTTTTATCCTCATTACGGATCATATTTTCTTGCCTCTTTGCATGCCTGGTAATTTTTGATTGAGTGGCGGGCATTAAGAATTTTACCTTGTTGTGTGCTGTTTTGTATTCCTATAAATCTACTTAAGCTTTGTACTTGGATACAGTTAAATTATTGTAAAACTGTTTGGTTTGTTTGGATCTGGCTTTTCTGACTTGTTAAGCAGAGTACTTTCTAGTCTAAGGCTAATTATTCCCCATTTCTTAGGCAGGATCTTCCCAAGTGTTCTACCCAGTGGCCCCAGAATTATGAGTCTTTTCATTTTGGCTGATGGCAACAGAAACTATTTCAGGCCCCATATAAACACCAAGTATGTTCACTCCAATCTTTTTAAGTGTTCTTTCCCCTGCTTTGGGGAGTTTTCTCATATGCATGTGTTTATCAGTGTCCTGCAGAATATTCAAAAGGTACCATTTGGCGATCTCTGGAGTTCCCTCTCTGCACAGCCTTCTCCTCTCTGGTATTCTGTTCTGCAAACTTTAGCAGACATAACATCTCCAGATTCCCAACACCATCATGCATAATACTCACCTCATTTGTTTCCCATTTCTCAGGGAAAACAGTTCTTCATTAACTGTTGTTCAATCTCTTGAAAACCATTGTTTAATACATCATTTTTAGGGTTTTTGGTTTTTTTTTTTTAGTTGTTTCTTCCAGGAAACAATGCCTGTTACTCCATCTTGACCAGGAGCAGAAGTTGAGGTCTGCTGGATAATGCATGCTGACTTAGAACACCTTTGCAAAGTTCTCTTGACTGTTTCTAGGAGGCTTCAAAAGGTGTCTCATATGTGTCCTCCACAATTATCTGGGATGTTCCACCAGGGATCCAGTCTCATGTGTAACAATCCCAATCAAAATCCCAGAGGAATTTTTACAGGTGTCAACAAGCTGACGTAAAATGTATATGGAAAGGCAAAAGAAGAAGAAGAACCAAAACACTTTTGAAAAATAAAAACAAATTTGGAGGCCACATATTACCTGATTTGAAGGTTCACTCTAAAACTACAATAAGGCTGTGACATATTGGTGAAAGGATGGATGAATGGAATAGGATATAAAGTACAGAAATAGACTCACACAAATACGGACAATTTATTTCTGATAAAGGTGCAAGGAAATCCAACAGTGAGAGAATCATCTTTTCAACAAATGTTGCTGGGAAAATCAGACATACATACATGAAAAGAAATAAACCTTGACCCATACCTAACATCTTTACAAAAATTAATTCAAAATGGATTATAAATCTAAATGTAAGGTGTAAATCTATAGAACTTTTATAAAAAAACATAGGAAATCTTTATGACCTTGATTAGGCAAAGGATTCTTAGATATGACACTGAAAGTACAATCTGTACAAGAATGAATTGATAAATTTTATCTCCTTAAAACTAAGAACTTCTGCTCTGTAAAAGCCAGTATTAAAGAAATGAAAAGCCAAGCCACAGACTAGGAGAAAATATTTGCAAATCAGACATCTATAAATGCACTGATATGTCCAGAATAAATAAAGAAATCTTGAAATTCAACAATAAGAAAATAAACAGCCCTATAAAAATGCACAAAATATTTCAAAAGATACTCCACCAAATAAGATATATAGATGGCAAATAAATGTGTGAAAAGATATTTAGCATTATTAGTCATTAGGAAAATGCAAACTGAAACCACCATGTGATACCACTATTCACCTAGTAGAATGACTTCAGAAACAAACAAACAGGGACTTCACTGGTGGCACAGTGGTTAAGAATCCACCTGCCAATGCAGGGGACACAGGTTCACGCCCTGGTACAGGAAGATCCCACATGCCGCAGAGCAACTAAGCCTGTGCACCACAACTACTAAGCCTGCGCTCTACAGCCCGTGAGCCACAACTACTGAGCCTGCATGCCGCAACTACTGAAGCCCACGCACCTAGAGCTTGTGCTCTGCAACAAGAGAAGCCACCGCAATGAGAAGCCCACGCACCACAATGAAGAGTAGCCCCCACTCGTCGCAACTAGAGAAAGCCCACGCACAGCAACAAAGACCCAATGCAGCCAATAAATTAATTAATTAAATCTATTTTTTTAAAAAAAGAAACAAACAAATCCTAATAATATCCTGGTGAGGTTGTAAAGCAACTGGAGCTCTCACACATTGCTGATGAAAATGCAAAATGGTACAGCCACTTTGAAAGCAGTTTGTCAGTTTATTACAAAGTTAAATATACATTTACCATATGACCTAGCCATCTCACTCCTAGGGGGTAGGATTGAAATGAAAACCTATTTTCATAAAAAGGCCCATATGAAAATGTTTGTAGCAGCTTTATTCATAATCACCAAAAACTGGAAACAATCAAGATGTCCTTCAACAGAGGAATAGATGAACAATCTGTGGTACATCCATATAGTGGAATGCTAATCAGTAAACAAAGGAATGAACTGTTTGTTGATGTATGTAACAGGATGGATGATTCTCAAGTGCATTATGCCAAATGAAAGTAACTGGACGTGAAAAAGTAAAGAAGAATGATTCCATTTATATGATTTTCTAGAAAAGTAAAACCTTAGGAATGGTAAAGGTATCAGTGGTTGCTAGTGGTTAGGGCTTGCAGGCGAGACTGACTACAAAGGACAAGCAGGAAGCTATTTTGGAGGATGAAGGAACTGTTTTATTTCTCAATTGCAGTGGTGGTTTGAAACTCTTTGCATTCATCAAAACTTATAGAACAAAACCCGAAAAGAGTGAATACTACCTTATGTAAATTAAAAATAAAATTTAAAAGACTATATACTGAATATCGAGACACCCACCACTTTTCCATGACTCAACTCCAAGAATGCAGGCAACTAGGCATATTCCCCAAGGCTGGAGACTAGAGAATTCTTTTCTCTTGAGATATAAAAAGACTGAGTGGAGGATGAACGGGATATTTGCATATACTGACATTTTATAATACACACTGAAACAGCTGGGCCTCTGCTAGGAAACTCACATGGAACCCTAGTCAATATGGCCTGCCTTTACACACACATATTCCAAACAGCTTCTTAATATAAAGAAGCCATGGGCAATCAAGGGAAATAACACAATCCGGAAAGTTCAAAAAAATTTTAAAACATGCATTTAATCTCCTCAAAGAGCTAAAAGAAAATACTGACTCCATAAAAAATAATAAAGACACAGATAACAATAAAGAATTCATGGAAATTAAAAACAGGATAGACAAAAAATAAATTAATAAAATAACAGAAGGGCTGGAAGATAAATTGAGGAATACCTCCCAGAAAGTAGAATTTAAGATAAAGAGACACAAAACAGGAAAGAAAAATTCTGGAAAGTTGTGTGATTAATTCAAGCTTCCACGTCCAAATAATCGCTAATACAAAAAAGGAAAACAAAGAAAACACAGGTGAGGAGATTTGGGTAATAACAAATACAAAATAATTTCCTGGGATTGAAATAATGAACCAAGCAAAATGAACAAGAAAGGACCCAAGCAAAACTTGTCATAATTTTTAAAACTCCAGAGATTTTTTTTTTTAATCCAGAAAGCTTCCAGGGAAAAAAAACTTGTTAATTCAAAGGATAAAGAATTAGAATAACATTAGACTTTGTATCAGAGACATTGGAAACTAGAAAACAATGGAGCAATACCTTCAGAATTGTGAAAAAAAAAAAAAATTAGGATCCATATCCAGGCAATCTACCAGAAGTACAAAGGTGATATAAACACATTTGCAGACATTCAAGGTCTCAGAAATGTTACTTGCCAATTCCCATGCACTCTTTCTCAGGAAGCTACTGGATGATACTGTGTAGCAAAATAAGCGAGTAAACAAGGAAACCAGAGAGCAAATGTAAGGAACAGGGGATCTAAGACAGTAGTGAGGCACAGGGGAGTCCCAGGATGCCATGTCTGCAATAAGCCAGATCATATCATCCAGAATAGGAGAGAGGGCTAGATGCATTGAAGAACTATGTCTCCAGGGGGAAACACACTAGAATTGGTAGGTTACCTGCTATGTTTCCCCTTGTAGAAAAGTAATTAAAATAGTATCATGGGTTTTATAGTTCTTGTGAAGAGTTTCAGAAAAATCTGTGATGGGAACATGAAAAAAAATTAAAAAGCAAGTAATAATGAATCAAATGTCAATTCCAAAGAACATAGAAAGTTTCATTAAAAAGAAAATACAGTCTTGGAACAAGATTTTCCTCAGGTGTGAATGATACTTTCATAGCCATGAAAATGTAACATTGGTTATTGATTTTATTTAAAAGTTATATAAATATATTGGGAAGATGGAGGAAGTTGAGGGTTCGGGTGGTCTTATCAGAGTTTCAAATGCTCATCTTTCATACCAAGAAGTCAGCAATCAGTGCCTAAAACTGAAAAATCGAACTGAGAGTAGCATTTTAAATTATATAGGCAGTTATCAGAAGAAATAGCTAAAAGAAATAAAGAGCGTGCTTCTGAGAAACCCAACTCAGATATTAGAGGAAGGGAGTACAGTTTTTTATTAGATGTGTTAATTTCTTTAAACTCCATGTGTGTTTTACTTTGCTGAAAATAGAATTTAAACATTTTTAACAGAAATTGCCTGTTGTGAGAATGTCAGAGTGGAAGTCTGCAAGTTAATATTTTTGGAGAAAAGAGAAAGCTGTTTTCTGTTTTGAAAATCTGCCTGGGCATAGAACTCTCTTAGTTATTCTAGAAAGACAGAAGCTCAGCATGAATCTTAAGTTTCAAACCTTCTTCTTATAGCATTGTTTCTTTCAAGGGTACAAACTTTATATATTAAACTTTGCTTTTTAACTATTTTCTTTTTTGTAATATTTTATTTTTTTAAACATCTTTATTGGAGTATAATTACTTTACAATGGTATGTTTCTGCTTTATAACAAAGTGAATCAGCTATACATATACATATATCCCCATATCTCCTCCCTCTTGTGTCTCCATCCCTCCCACCCTCCTTATCCCACCCCTCTAGGTAGTCACAAAGCACCAAGCTGATCTCCCTAAGCTATGTGGCTGCTTCCCACTAAATATTTATTTTACATTTGGTAGTATATATAAGTCCATGCCACTCTCTCACTTTGTCCCAGCTTACCCTTCCCCCTCACCATGTCCTCAAGTCCATTCTCTACGTCTGCATCTTTATTCCTGCCCTGCCCATAGGTTCTTCAGAACCTTTTTTTTTTTTTTTTTTTGGATTCCATATATAAGTGTTAGCATATGGTATTTTTCTCTTTCTGACTTACTTCACTCTGTATCACAGACTCTAGGTCCATCCACCTCACTACAAATAACTCGATTTCATTTCATTTTATGGCTGAGTAATATTCCATTGTATGTATGTGCCAAATCTTCTTTATCCATTCATCTGATGATGGACACTTAGGTTGCTTCCATGTTCCAGTTATTGTAAATAGAGCTGCAATGAACATTGTGGTACATGACTCTTTTTTTTTTTTTTTTTTTGCGGTACGCGGGCCTCTCACTGTTGTGGCCTCTCCCGTTGCAGAGCACAGGCTCCGGACACGCAGGCTCAGTGGCCATGGCTCACGGGCTCAGCCGCTCCGTGGCATGTGGGATCTTCCCAGACCGGGGCACAAACCCGTGTCCCCTGCATCGGCAGGCGGACTCTCAACCACTGCGCCACCAGGGAAGCCCCATGACTCTTTTTGAATTATGGTTTTCTCAGGGTATATGCCCAGTAGTGGGATTACTGGGTCGTATGGTAGTTCTATTTTTAGTGTTTTAAGGAATTTCCATACTGTTCTCCATAGTGGCTGTATCAATTTACATTCGCACCAACAGTGCAAGAGGGTTCCCTTTTCTCCACACCCTCTCCAGCATTTATTCTTTGTAGCTTTTTTGATGATGGCCGTTCTGACCTGTGTGAACTGATACCACATTGTAGTTTGGATTTGCATTTCTTTAATGATTAGTGATGTTGAGCAATCTTTCATGTGCTTGTTGGCAATCTGTATATCTTCTTTGGAGAAATGTCCTTTTAGGTCTTCTGCCCATTTTTGGATTGGGTTGTTTGTTTTTTTGGTACTGAGCTGCATGAGCTGCTTGTAAATTTTGGAGATTAATCCTTTGTCAGTTGCATCATTTGCAAATATTTTCTCCCATTCTTAGGGCTGTCTTTTCGTCTTGTTTATGGTTTCCTTTGCTGTGCGAGAGCTTTTAAGTTTCATTAGGTCCCATTTTTTTATTTTTGTTTTTATTTCCATTTCTCTAGGTGGTGGGTCAAAAAGAATCTTGCTGGGATTTATGTCATAGAGTGTTCTGCCTATGTTTCCCTCTCAAGTTTGATAGTGTCTGGCCTTACATTTAGGTCTTTAATCCATTTTGAGTTTATTTTTGTGTATGGTGTCAGGGAGTGTTCTAATTTCATTCTTTTACATGTAGCTGTCCAGTTTTCCCAGCACCACTTATTGAAGAGGCTGTCTTTTCTCCATTGTATATTCTCGCCTCCTTTATCAAAAATAAGGTGACCATATGTGCGTGGGTTTATCTCTGGGCTTTCTATCCTTTGCATTGATCGATATTTCTGTTTTTGTGCCAGTACCATACTGTCTTGATTACTGTAGCTTTGTAGTATAGTCTGAAGTCAGGGAGCCTGATTCCTCCAGCTCCATTTTTCTTTCTCAATATTGCTTTGGCTATTCGGGGTCTTTTGTGTTTCCATACAAATGGTGAAATTTTTTGTTCTAGTTCTGTGAAAAATGCCAGTGGTAGTTTGACAGGGATTGCACTGAATCTGTAGACTGCTTTGGGTAGTATAGTCATTTTCACAATGTTGATTCTTCCAATCCAAAAACATGGTATACCTCTCCATCTGTTCACATCATCTTTAATTTCTTTCCTCAGTATCTTATAGTTTTCTGCATACAGGTCTTTTGTCTCCTTAAGTAGGCTTATTCCTAGGTATTTTATTCTTTCTGTTGCAATGGTAAATGGGAGTGTTTCCTTAATTTTTCTTTCAGATTTTTCATCATTAGTGTATAAGAATGCAAGAGACTTCTGTGCATTAATTTTGTATCCTGCTACTTTACCAAATTCATTTATTAGCTCTAGTAGTCTCCTGGTAGCATCTTTAGGATTCTCTTCATCTGCAAACAGTGACAGCTTTACTTCTTCTTTTCTGATTTGGATTCCTTTTATTTCTTTTTCTTCTCTGATTGCTGTGGCTAAAACTTCCAAAACTATGTTGAATAATACTGGTGAGAGCGGGCAACCCTATCTTTTTCCTGATCTTAGTGGAAATGGTTTCAGTTTTTCACCATTGAGAACGATGTTGGCTGTGGATTTGTCATATAGGGCCTTTATTATTTTGAGGCAAGTTCCCTCTATGCCTACTCTCTGGGGAGTTTTTATTATAAGTGGGTGTTAAATTTTGTCAAAGCTTTTTCTGCATCTATTGAGATGATCATATGGTTTTTCTCCTTCAATTTGTTAATACTGTGTATCACGTTGATTGATTTGCGTATATTGAAGAATCCTTGCATTCCTGGGATAAACCCCACTTGATCATGGTGTATGATCCTTTTAATGTGCTGTTGGATTCTGTTTGCTAGTATTTTGTTGAGGATTTAAAGTATATATGTTCATCAGTGATATAGGCCTGTAGTTTTCTTTCTTTGTGACATCTGTGTCTGGTTTTGGTATCAGGGTGATGGTGGCCTTGTAGAATGAGTTTGGGAGTGCTCCTCCCTCTGCTGTATTTCGGAAGACTTTGAGAAGGATAGGTGTTAGCTCTTCTCTAAATGATAGAATTTGCCTGTGAAGCCATCTGGTCCTGGGCTTTTGTTTGTTGGAAGATTTTTAATCACAGTTTCAATTTCAGTGCTTGTTAGTGGTCTGTTTATATTTTCTGTTTCTTCCTGGTTCAGTCTCAGAAGGTTATGCTTTTCTAAGAATTTGTCCATTTCTTCCAGGTTGTCCATTTTATTGGCATATAGTTGCCTGTAGTAATCTCTCATTATCATTTGTATTTCTGCAGTGTCAGTTGTTACTTCTCCTTTTTCATTTCTAATTCTACTGATTTGAGTCCTCTCCCTGTTTTCTTGATGAGTCTGGCTAATGGTTTATCAATTTTGTTTATCTTCTCAAAGAATCAGCTTTTAGTTTTATTGATCTTTGCTATTGTTTTCTTCACTTCTTTGTCACTTATTTCTGATCTGATCTTTGTGATTTCTTTCCTTCTGCTAACTTTGTGTTTTGTTCTTCTTTCTCTAATTGCTTTAGTTGTTTATTTGAGATGTTTCTTGTTTCTTGAGGTAGGATTGTATTGCTATAAACTTCCCTCTTAGAACTGCTTTTGCTGCATCCCGTAGGTTTTCGGTCATCATATTTTCATTGTGATTTGTTCCTAGGTATTTTTTTTTATTTCCTCTTTGATTTCTTCAGTGATCTCTTGCTTATTTAGTAATGTATTGTTTAGCCTCCATGTATATGTATTTTTTACATATTTTTCCTGTAATTGATATCCAGTCTCATAGCATTGTGATCAGAAAAGATACTTGATATAATTTCAATTTTCTTAAATTTACTGACGCTTCATTTGTGACCCATGATATGATCTATCCTGGAGAATGTTCCATGAGCACTTGAGAAGAAAGTGTATTCTGTTGTTTTTGGATGGAATGTCCTATAAATGTCAATTAAGTCCATCTGGTCTAATGTGTCCTTTAAAGCTTGTGTTTCCTTATTTATTTTCATTTTGGATGATCTGTCCATTGGTGAAAGTAGGGTGTTAAAGTCCCCTAATATGATTGTTTTACTGTCAATTTCCCCTTTTCTGACTGTTAGCATTTGCCTTATATATTGAGGTGCTCCTATGTTGGGTGCATAAATGTTTACAATTATTATATCGTCTTCTTGGATTGATCCCTTGATCATTATGTAGTGTCCTTCCTTGTCTCTTGTAATAGTCTTTGTTTTAAAGTCTATTTTGTCTGATATGAGAATTGCTACTGCAGCTTCCTTTGATTTCCATTTGCATGGAATATCTTTTTCCGTCCCCTCACTTTCAGTCTCTATCTGTCCCTCGGTCTGAAGTGGGTCTCTTGTAGACAACATATATACGGGTCTTGTTTTTTTATCCATTCAGCCAGTCTATGTCTTTTGGTTGGAGCACTTAATCCTTTTACATTTAAAGTAAGTATCAATATGTATGTTCCTATTACCATTTTCTTAATTGTTTTGGGTTTATTACTGTAGGTCTTTACCTTCTCTTGTGTTTCTTGCCTAGAGAAGTTCCTTTACCATTTGTTGTGAAGCTCATTTGGTTGTGCTGAATTCTCTTAGCTTTTGCTTGTCTGTAAAGGTGTTAATTTCTCTGTCGAATCTGAATGAGATCCTTGCTGGGTAGAGTAATCTTGATTGTAGATTTTTCCCTTTCATCACTTTATATATGTCCTGCCACTCCCTTCTGGCTTGCAGAGTATCTGCTGAAAGATAAGCTGTTAACCTTATGGGGATTCCCTGGTATGTTATTTGTTGTTTTTCCCTTGCTGTTTTTAATATTTTTTCTTTGTATTTAATTTTTAATAGTTTGATTAATATGTGTCTTTGCATGTTCCTCTTTGGAGTTATCCTGTGTGGGACTCTCTGTGCTTCTCGGACTTGATTAACTATTTCCTTTCCCATATTAGGGAAGTTTTCAACTATAATCTCTTCAAATATTTTCTCAGTCCCTTTTTTTCTCTCTTCTTCTTCTTGGATCCCTATAATTTGAATGTTGGTGCATTTGTTATCCTAGAGGTCTCTGAGACTGTCCTCAATTCTTTTCATTCTTTTTTCTTTGTTCTGCTCTGCAGCAGTTATATCCACTATTTTATCTTCCAGGTCACTTATCTGTTCTTCTGCCTCAGTTATTCTGTGATTAATTCCTTCTAGAGAATTTTTAATTTCATTTATTCTGTTGTTCATCGTTTGTTTGCTCTTTAGTTCTTTTAGGTCCTTGTTAAACGTTTCTTTTATTTTCTCCATTCTATTTCCAAGATTTTGGATCATCTTTCCTGTCGTTACTCTGAATTCTTTTTCAGGTAGACTGCCTATTTCCTCTTCAAATGTTTGGTCTGGTGGGTTTTTACCTTGCTCCTTCATCTGCTCTGTTTCTCTGTCTTCTCATTTTGCTTAACTTACTATGTTTGGGGTCTCCTTTTCGCAGGCTGCAGGTTCCTAGTTCCTGTTGTTTTTGGTGTCTGCCCCCAGTGGCTAAGGTTGGTTCAGTGGGTTGTGTAGGCTTCCTGGTGGAGGGGACTAGTGGCTCTGTTCTGGTGGATGAGGCTGGATCTTGTCTTTCTGGCAGGCAGGTCTGCGTCCGGTGGTGTGTTTTGAGGTGTTTGTGACCTTACTATGATTTTAGGCTGCCTCTTTGCTAATGGGTGGGGTTGTGTTCCTTTCTTGCTAGTTGTTTGGCTTGGCATGTCCAGCACTGTAGGTTGCTCGTCATTGAGTGGATTTGGGTCTTAGCGTTGAGATGGAGATCTCTGGGATAGCTTTCACTGTTTGATATTATGTGGAGCTGGGAGGTCTCTGATGGGCCAGTGTCCTAAACTCGGCTCTCCCACCTCAGAGGCACATGCCTGACACCCTGCCGCAGCACCAAGACCCTGTCAGCCACACGGCTCAGAAGAAAAGGGAGAAAAAAAGAAAGAAAGAAAAAAAGAAAATAAAGTCATTAAAATAAAAAATAATCATTAAAAATAAAGAAAAATTTAAAAGTAATTCAAAAAGGAAAGGAAGAAAAAAGAGAGCCGCCAAACCAAAAAACAAATCCACCAATGATAACAAGCACTAAAAAGTATACTAAAAAAAGGACAGACAGAACCCTAGGACAAATGGTAAAAGCAAAGCTATACAGCCAAAATCACACAAAGAAGCATACACGTACACACTCACAAAACGTGAAAAAAGAAAAAAATATATATATATATATGTAAAAGAAAAGAGAGCAACCAAACCAATAAACAAATCTACCAATGATAATAAACTCTTAAATACTAAACTAAGATAAACATATAACCAAAAACAAATTAGATGCAGAAAGAAAACCCCAAGTCTACAGTTGCTACCAAAGTCTACCGCCTCAATTTTGGGATGATTTGTTGTCTATTTAGGTATTCCACAGATGCAGAGAACATCAAGTTGATTGTGGAGATTTAATCTGCTGCTCCTAAGGCTGCTGGGAGAAATTTCCCTTTCTCTTCTGTGTTTGCAGAGCTCCTGGGGTTCAGCTTTCTATCTGGCCCCGCCTCTCCGTGTAGGTCGCCGGAGGGCATCTGTTCCCACCCAGACAGGACGGGCTTACAGTAGCAGCTGATTAGGGGGCTCTGGCTCACTCAGGCCGGAGAGAGGGAGGGGTACAGAATGTGGGGCGAGCCTATGGCGGCAGAGGCTGGCATGACATTGTAACAGCCTGAGGCATGCCGTGTGTTCTCCCGGGGAAGTTGTCCCTGGATCATGGGACCCTGGCAGTGGCAGGCTGCACAGGCTCCCAGGAGGGGAGGTGTGGATAGTGACCTGTGCTTGCACACAGGCTTCTTGGTGGCTGCAGTAGCAGCCTTGGCATCTCATACCCATCTCTGGTGTCTTCGCTGGTAGCCACAGCTCGCGCCCATTTCTGGAGCTCGTTTAGGCGGTGCTCTGACTCCCCTCTCCTCACGCACCCCAAAACAATGGTCTCTTGCCTCTTAGGCAGTTCCAGACTTTTTCTCAGACTCCCCATCCCACCCTGGCTAGCTGTGGAGCACTAACCCCCTTAAGGCTGTGTTCACGCAGCCAACCCCAGTCCTCTCCCTGGGGTCTGACCTCCAAAGCCCGAGCCTCAGCTCCCAGCCCCCACCCGCCCTGGCAGGTGAGCAGACAAGCCTCTTGGGCTGGTGAGTGCTGGTCGGCACTGATCCTCTGTGCGGTAATCTCTCCACTTTGCCGCACCCCTGTTGCTGCACTCTCCTCCCTGGCTCCCAAGCTTCCCCACCACCACCCACCGTCTCCACCAGTGAAGGGGCTTCCTAGTGTGTGGAAACCTTTCCTCCTTCACAGCTCCCTCCCACTGGTGCAGGTCTCTTCCGTATTCTTTTGTCTCTGTTTTTTTCTTTTTTCTTTTGCCCTACCCAGGTACGTGGGGAGTTTCTTGCCTTTTGGGAAGTCTGAGGTCTTCTGCCAGCATTCAGGAGGTGTTCTGTAGGAGCTGTTCCACATGTAGATGTATCTCTGATGTATTTGTGGAGAGGAAGGTGATCTCCACATTTTACTCTTCCGCCATCTTGAAGGTCTCCTCTGTAGTCTTTCAAAATAGAATTATTTTCTACGAAAATAGTCACCAACTCTTTTTTTTTTTTTCACCAACTCTTTAATGCCAATATTTTGCTGCCCTAGACAGCTGACTACCAGCCTATATAATAAGATTGGACCTGACGCTATGAAATTAGCATAACTGAATGTCACGACAGGTAGGAAAATGTGGAATCAGATTTTAGTAAAGTCAGCCCTTAGGCTCTCCAAGAAAGAACTCAGCCCTCAGAAAAGGTCCCAGATTGACATCTCAAGGTTGAAGTCCTATGCCAAGGTCCATGATGCTCTAGTAGTGAAGAGCTTTGTACAAGCGTTTGTTTGAGTGGTCAATTTTATGGAAACCAGAGATACTGCTCAAGGAACTGCAGGGCTGTCCTAAAATACCTCACACCCTCAGGAAAGTGACTGATGAAATAAAGACATGCCTGTGCAGGTCTCCAAGAATCTTAGAGGCAAAGTAAGTCTGACTTGTGTGACATTTGTTGGCTCAGACCTCTGTGAATTTCTACTGCATTAGGTACCTTACTACCCAGAGACAATGGACATAATTTGGTTAGTTTAGGACAGGTAAGCCAGGTGAAAATTTCCATCAACTTTTACTTGTAAACAATATATAAGTGGATTTTTTTAAACACCAGACTATCAGTCTGTGCATTTAACATTCATTGTTTCTTCCAGATTGTCAAAATGTACTGAAACATGTTATTGATAGTATCCTCCCATGTTCTCTATCTTTGATGCACCTCTAGTTGTGTTCTTTTTTCATTCATAGTATTATTCATTTGTATCTTCTCTATTTTTCTTTAACACTCTTACAGAGATTTATCTATTTTTAATTTTCAAGCAACCAACATTTGGCTTTTTTATGCTCTCTACTGTACCTTTCCTTTTATTTTTGTTGATTCCTGCTCTTATCTTTACTATTGTCATACGCTACTGAATTTTCTAACTTTCAAAACTGGCAGTTGCATTAGTTTTCAACCTTCTCCTTTCCTAATACACATTTTAGGCTAAAAATTGCCCTTGAAGCATCTCTTGGGTTACATTCTCCAAGTTTCAATATATGATGTTTTTGCTGTCATTTAGTTTTTGTATTTTTTAATTTCCACTTTGATTCATCTTTAATCCATGAGTTATTTAGTTATTTTAAATTTCCAAATACATGGAGATTTTTAAACTCATGGCTTTATTTTTAACTTCTCATTTAATCAGGTATGGTTAAAGAATGTGATCTATATGATAACCATTTATTGAAATTTTTGAGACTTTTTGTGTACCCTAATATGTGATCGATCAGTAAATGTCCATATTGTTGGAGAATATTCATATTCTCTAAGTGAATTTCCTGTTGTCCATTGAATCAACTTTGCTAATTATGTTGCTCAAGTTTTCTATATTTCTGATATTATTCTTGATCTATAAATAATGAGAGAGGTAGGTTGAAAATTTTCACTCTGTGGTTAGTATACATCAATTTATTCTTGTAATTCTATTAATTTTTCCTTCATATATTATTAGTCTATCGTATTACATATTTAGAACTGTTGTGACTTTCTAATGGATATATTTTCCCACTCTCTAAATCATACACAGAAGTCTACGGTTTTACTTTCAGTCACTGCCAACCCATTCCCCAGCTTACATTCAATGTTTGCCCAGTCTTTTAGCTCCATATTATTTATTGTGACACCCCACAATTTAGACAGTATTGTTTTATACTCTCAATAGCGAGTAGATTTAGTGGTATATTTATGATTTTCTTTATATGCCATTTTATTCCCCATAGCTCAGATTTTTTTTGCAGATTTCTTCCTTCCACTTGAAAAACACCCTTTGGAAATTCCATAAGTGAAAATTTGTTGCTGGTAAATTCTTTGCTTTATTATACAGAAAATATTTTCCTCTTGCTTGTGAAAGATAATTTTGCAAGAACACAATTCTTGTTTTACAGTTGTTTTCTGTCGGTACTTTGAATATTTTAATATTCTACTTTCTTCAGTCTTCATTGTTGTCGATGACTAAGCATTCAATCTAATCATTATTCCCTCTTGGGTAAATTGCCTTTTTTTCCTCTGGCTGCCCTTAATGATTTCTCTTTATTTTTTGTGTTCTGTAGTTCCACTGGATGAGTCTAGGTGTAGATTTCTTTTTATTTATCTAGATAAAGATGTGTTGGTCTTCTGGATTGGAGGTGTGCATTTCAACAATCCTGCAAAATTCTCAGGCATTTGACTTTCCTTTTCTGTTTTTGTCTTTTTCTCTAATCAGCATTCCTCATAATTCTCTCTTCAGCTATGTCTATATGGCTCTTTAGCCATCCCATTAAGTTCTTTTTCTAAATCATATTTTTTTTCATTTCTAGAATTGCAGTTTGTTTCTTTTTCAAATCTGTCTGGTCACTGCATAGCCTCTCTTTCCTCTTTTAAAGCATTCTCTTTCTTTAAACATATTAAACGTCATTGTTTTACTGCCTCTGATAATTCTTTGTGGATCCAGCTTTGTGTTTGCTATTTCTGCTAAATTTCATTCATATTGGCATGTGTGTGTGTGTGTGTGTGTGTGTGTGTGTGTGTGTGTTTAACCAAGGGTTTTATAGTTGTGGGCACTGTCTTTTGTGGGAGGCCTAAGTAGAGGGTACACTACTCCAGAAGGAAGTTGACTCTCCTTCTGCGGTCAATAGGTAATGTTTAACCAGAGTCCCCTTTATGTTAGGGTTTTACACATCACACAAATAGTGCACATTCAGGGCTGAAACTTCACCCCTTGTCATGGCTGGTGACCTTGAAATCTTCAGAGAAGATTCTTTGTCACTCCCACTCAAAATTGAGACTGGTGGAAATTCCCTGGCAGTCCAATGGTTGGGACTCTGTGCTTCCACTGCCGGGGGCCCAGGTTCAATCCCTGGTCAGAGAACTAAGATCCTGCAAGCCGTGCAGTGTGGCCAAAAAAGAAAAAACAACTGAGACTGAGACAGTTTTCCTTGCTGCCTGAGTGTTCTGGGCTTTTCTTCTTGATCACCATTTTTCTTTTATATTAACACTTCCTAAAACCCTTTTTGGGAAAGCTCTAAGTGTGAGGCTCTCTAGATGTCCTCAGAGATGACAGCAGTTTCAGTAATTCCTTCCCACCTTGGACTGACTTTCTCACTTTGTCTGACCTCAGTGATTTTCTTGACTTTCCATGGATATGACTTTTTAAGTATATTTCTCCCATGCCTAGAATTCTTTCTCATTTGCAGAAGGAATTTTCCTTGAATTACAGCACTGCATCCATTTTATCCAGAAGCCTTTGGTGCTTGCATCACATGGTGATTTTTTACCCTTGGGGTGGATGTAGAGCACAAGGAGACCAGAAGGAAGGGTGCACTAAGTCCATTTTAAGCAAGTAGCAGCTGCTTCAGTATCCTCTGTATGTACCTCATCAGGTCCTTTTCCTCTAGAGCCAAACCCTCCAGGATTAGATCAAAGCCGCGTCTGATTCAGCATTTGACAGGTGGTCATTGCCAACATACAAGCCTCAGATGAGATTCAATGGAGAATGTCACAAGCATCACATTGTTCTGTGTTGCAAGGATGGAAGATGATTCTAATTCATTCACTCGGTAAATATTTATTGAGTCCTGGGCACAATGCTAAATTTTGGAACTGCAAATTGAAATAAAATTCAATCCCTGCCTTCATAGAGCTCACTAATAGGGAGAAGCAATGGACAGTAAATAATCAAAAGTAATGCAACTAAGCTACGCTACAAGGATTTACTAGGGTTTTTGGAAGACTGGAGAACAGAGATGTCACTGTGGCAGCCCAAAGGGAAGGGATGTGTTTTCTAGTCAAAGGATAGAAAGCAAAAGGGATGGAAGAAAATCATGATGACAACCGGCAGTAGAAGGAGTTAACGAACTTTCTCCCATGCTGTTCTACATCCCTCTCGCTCCCCCCACCCCCGTACAAACACAGAACATTAGAAAACTTGCCTAGTGACTTTATTGGAAATGGAAAGAGTAAGTTAGATAGGCAACAGGAACTAAACTTGGTGACTTTCTGTAAAACAAGAAGAACTATCAGGGCCCAACTGACGCAGGGAAACAGCACCATGAAGGGGAAAACCATCCAGGCGAGGCAGAACTAAAATGGAATTCCTGGCTGCTGTGATATTCAGAGCAGGAAGCAGAATTCCAAATTGCAGTTGGCTAAACTTGGCTATGAACTGTCAGAGAATTTGGACCAAACTTGGTAACAGAGACCCACTAGGAGGGATAATTGATTTCAAATGTTATCAAGACAGGAGCATAGAGGACTAATTTGAGGTGAAGGATAAGAGAGATGAAGACTAAACATCCACTTCCCATAAGCTCTTCAAACCCAGAGCAGCTGACTCTGGCTCCAGTTCTTCAGCAACGGAAAGATCCCCATGATCCTCACTGGATCCTGACATGCCTTCCTGACACCCCCTGGCGAAGATGGCAGCCTCAAACTCCTGAGGGAATTCTTGGCTGGCTTCTTGTGAGGAGTCCCTCTGGGGTCACCTGAAAACCCTGCTTTCCATTCTTCCTTAAAGCTGCCTGCCCTACTCTATAGTCTGTGTTCCATCATCTTCCAAATCTGATGACAGAAGAGGCTGTTTCCCAAGCTTGAATGGACCGTTCACTCTTAGAGGGCTTACCAGTGTCTCTGTGGGGAAAAGGAGATTTTTTAAAAGAAGACCATAACTTGGGGCAATTATATGAGTTCAGGGAATCTTACAGTGTCTTCATGGCCAGGATCTCTGGGCTATCTCCTAATTCCCATTCTTAATGTCTGGGAACTTCAGAAAACTCCCAAGATTCCAAGAATAAGTATTTCAAGCATCCCTCTTCCTCAGATTCTGAACGTAATGGGAAGTCACTGTGTTCCCACAGCCCTACTCTCAGAAATCCCTAGTCTAGCTCTGGTCTTGCCTTCCTTTGCCCACTTTTTGCTCTAAAGGGGTTTCTCTCCTCTCATCCCCCTCTCACTCCTTTACTTTTCCTCTCCTCCAGTTCCATAACCCCAACTAAAGTTCTTTTCTCCAAAAGTGGTTTCTGTGGCATGGGCAGGTCCCAGCCATAGGTTGTAGGTGACTCCAGGTATGCCCCACGCACCCCTGGTAAGAAGAGGCTGGACTTGGTCTCTTGACCAGAAGTCTTCACCTCATGAAATTTCAAACAAATATGGAGATTTTCTTGTTTGTTCTGTTTTGCTCTGTTTTAAGATTGTAGAACAAAGTGAATTCTAAGACTATTCTCTTACAAAATCAAACTGTCACAGAGGGGGCAAGAGACCTTGAAAAGCCTCCAGGGGTCTTTAGAAAGAATAAATGGGGAAGTAGCAACTTGAAATGATATTATTTCTGCTTTGAGTCAGCATACTACCAATAAGCCCTTTAAAGCATGTTTATTGCCTAGCTAGGTAATGCTCTTAAAATGTTCCAAAGTACAGGACCACATTGCAGCCAAAGGAATAGGATTAGCTGTGGCTAAATATGCTGAGAATTCTTTATCGTTTACAGAAGAAGGAATTTTCCTTGCATTACAGCACTGAAAACAGAGCTAACTCGTTCTCATTGGCTTCCTCATTATTTCTTTCTTTCTTTCTTTCTTTCTTTAGGGCTGCATTGGGTCTTCGTTGCTGCACTTGGGCTTTCTCTAGTTGCGGCGAGCAGGGGCTACTGTTCGTTGTGGTGCATAGGCTTCTCACTGCAGTGGCTTCTCTTGCTGCGGAGCACAGACTCTAGGCATGTGAGCTTCAGTAGTTGTGGCCTGTGGGCTCTAGAGCACAGGCTCAGTAGTTGTGGTGCAGGGGCTTAGTTGCCCTGCAGCATGTGGGATCTTCCCTGACCAGGGATCAAACCTGTGTCCCCTGCATTGGCAGGCGGATTCTTAACCACTGTACCACCAGGGAAGTCTGGCTTCCTCATTTTAAGTGAGATAATGTGTTTCTGACCAGGTGAGTAAAACAAGGAACCTGTATGAGGCATGCATACTTAGAAAAATGGGAGAAAAGCAAGACCAGAGTGCCTTAAAGTAGAGAAGAAAAGTCTAAATTACTCAATAAGAATTATATCTCTCATTTCTCGGGTTTGGACTTCACTGGAAACTCACTGAGACATTCTGTGCCCTAGATCAGAATTTGTTAAACTATATCCAAAAAGGCATAGTTACTGAAATACCCACCTGATAAATTATTCTTACTTATAAGTATAGTGGTCATATATCTTAGACTTTTCTGGGACAATTCCAGTATAAATTTATTTTATTCTTTTCTATAAAGGCAGTGCCTTCAGTGTCTAACCAAGTGTAGTTTCCTATTATTCAGTTTAGAGATTAGAAAACATCTATTGCTGGACCACAAGTTCTGATTTTAAGTTTAGAAAATTAGGTTACCATGAACCCTCAAAAAATGTTGAAGTGATATTCCACTATATTTATAATACTCAGAAATCAGAGCTAATTTAGCTTAGATTCACAAAACCATTGGAATGTAAAAGCACTGGTAAGGTAGTATAATTTATCCTTCTCTTTCAGATAGTCAGTCACACCTGAATCATCCCAGACTAATGAGAATTTATCCTGTCTCTAAAGACAGTCAGAAAAGCAGATCAACAAATCTCTTCCATTACACTCTCCCTCTGAATGCATAGCCATGAACTGAATGAGAGAAAATGTAAAGTTCTAGACTTAATCTTCCCCCACCTGTGGTGAGGGCTGTTTGCCCCACATCTAACTGGTGATAGGGTCCAAATTCTGTTTTTTCCCTAAACCATTTCCAAAGTCAGCAAAAATTACTATATATTGTACTAGCAAATTTGTTACAATATAAAAGACCCTGCTTGTGTCCCTGTGCTATACTTTCTCTCACCTCTCACTGGTACCCTCAACTGCTCTGTAACCCATGGACCCTCTTGAACTCTCCATACCCAGTAAATAAGCTCCCCAATATCATTAACTTGGTCACTGAACACTGATTCCATGTCCTTCCTTAACTAAAATCTGTCTCTACTCTGGAGGACACTGCATTCCCACCAGCCACTGGAGATGCTCATCTCCCATCAGTGTTTTTCTAGGATCAGGGGGTAGAGTTGGCATTATTCATCTACCTTCCTGTAAAAATACCTTCCTTTTAATGCTCATGCCACCTTACTCTACCACCTTCTTCTCCCTCCTCTGTAGGTTTATTGCTGAGGTCATGATAACTTCTGTCACTCATTAAAGACATCTGGTTCACATACTCACTTTCTAACCCAAGTCTTGCCATATTGTTCATTCTTAATGTGGATGACCCTCAACACCTCAACTCCGTGGCTTTCACCTCTAAACCTTTCAGCCTACATTACCGTCACCACAACACAGATCTTGCGGTCATCGATAAACATGCCTCTGAAGTCTTCAACTCCAATTTTCTACACATGACCTCACTTTTTCTTCTAGGTCTTTCATGACCTCAAGTTACTGATTACCTGAAGGACTCCCCCGCCAGCTTGTTCAGTTTCCTTGCATCCCAGGCCTTTTGCAGCAGCTGCTTGGGGCTGTGACCCTGGATTTCTGCTGCAATACACCTTCTCCAATTCCATACCCAGATAAATAAACCTTCTGGAATGGCAGCTTGACGCCATTTCAAAGGCACGGTTTCCAACCTCAGCTCTGCCCCCAGTCTCACCACCTGGAAATCCTATAACTGTCATTGGTCAGTCCCCAAACGATCATTTCAGACCAACCCTACTCTCCTCTTCACATCTTCCAAGCACTACTCTTCATCTTTCATTCCCTCAATTTCAGTAGACAAACTGGTCTCTTGCTGCTTGGAAAAGAAATGAATCTACCTGATATGACTTTCCTTAAATTTTTCTTCCCTTCTCCATGCCTTTATAAATCCTAGTTCTCTCACACCTGACCTTGCCTCATTTCCTCTGATCCCAGGCAATGAGCTACAGTCCATGGCCAGTCTCTCTACCTGTGCCGTTAGAGCTCACGCTTTTATGCCAACTTCAGGGCCTTTACCATCAGCCATCTTCAGTTTCTCTTTGTTACCTTCGGGACAGCAAAGTCCGTACTTCCTATCATGTCTCTTACAATCTCATCTCTTTTCACTCTCATCTACTCTTCTGTGTTCTAGAACTGCATTGACCAATGTGGTATCCACTAGCCACATGTGGCTATTTAAATTTAAATTAATTAAAATGAAATAAAATTAAAATTCAGTCACTCAGTTACACTAGCCATTTTTCAAGTGACCAATACCCACATATGGCAAGTGGCTACTGTACTGGACAGCCAGACATAAAACCTTTCCATCTTAAAGAAAGTTCTCTTGGATGGCACTGCTCGCCTTTACTGAAAATCTTGCATATGCCTGAAAGAACCAAGGTTTTTCATGTCTCTGAACCTTTGCACAGAGAGATGCAAGAACTATTTCTATGTCACACCATTCACTCTGGCATCCTACACGTATTATGACGTGGATAGCCACTTCTGGAAGCAACTTCTGGTGTTGCAAAGAAGCACTGAAGTTCTTAACACCAGTCTTTATGTGGTAATTAGTGTACCTTGAAGGCACCCCATGCCCTTAAGGCACTTTTACCCATCTCTCTGGGTAAAAGTAAAGACTAGGAACATGTACTAATGGAGAGATGGAACATTAATACTGCAAGGAGGGTTTTTAGATTCCATTGTGCCATTCTTTCCCAATTTCCATATAATCAAAATTTGAACTGTCATTGTCAATAGAGCAGCCATCTTACCTTCCAGCTTATTACAGCCTTCGCCTGAGAAAACCTTTTTCAATTTTTTGAAGACAGAAGCTACAATAAACTACCTAATTACCTTTGTTGAAACTTTGTTTTTAGTGCATCCAAATTCTCATGCAGCAGAAAGAATATTTGGACATACAACCACAACACTATTTTAGAGAAGTTGCAATGAGAAAGAGTAGAAAGGTGAATTTTTTCAACTCTACATAGTTCCCTAAATTAAGTCTTTGCTGTATGACTTGATTATTTCATTTAAAATGAATTCCTAAATTCACTAATAAGACCAGGAATTGCAACATTTCAATATAAATATAAAACAAATTCAAAAACCAAATATCAAGCTTGTGATAATTACTTAACATTTTGAGTATGCTTCCCAGATATCAGGACTGGAGTAAGAGACAGGAGACTGGGTCTGCCATCAGCTGGGCAGTTAGCTTCAGCTCGTGGGCCTCAGTCTCATGAATTAAAGTAACAGAATCAGTGTAGATTGGAAGTTCCCTTTCCACTTGAAAAGCAATGGTATTGCTGGGTTGTGGGGAGGAAGGACATTCTTTAAAAGAATCAATGTGTTCTCAATTTTATGTAAAGAGCAATGTAAATCCACCCTCAAGCTGCTCTCCCTACGAGACTGGCACCACTTAATTCTTTTGCATAGACATTCTGGAGTCTCCATCACCTAAAATGAGAGAAATAAATATGAGTGCAGTGCATCTACAAGAGCAATTTATGGAGACAGGAAGTGGAGGGGTATAGGAGGAGATTGTAAGAGAAGAGAATTCACAGGCTGGTGTGGCCTCATCAAGACCAGTGGGCATGGGGAATTCCCTGGCGGTCCAGTGGTTAGAACTCCGCGCTTCCTAAGATACCGCAAGCTGAGTGGTGTGGCAAAAAAAAAAAAAAAAAAGACCAGTGGGCAATGCCTTCTGTCTTCAATTAAGATGCATTTGCCTTGGCAGTACCTAGCACTTGACTTTATTCACCTTGGTTTTTCATTTGTATAGAGGCACATTTCTAGCATGAAATACTCTTTTAAAAGTATTGCAAATACACAAACATTATTTGTAAATGTCATTTCAAAAACATTTAGTTGCTTCAACATCTTAGAGTTTGTATATACTAATAAATTTCATCTTAAATATTTGAGGCAAGAAGGTTAGACGTGAAATGCTGCTCTGGTTTACTGTTTTTCAGTATTATGGTGATACATGAGTGGAGAAAAGGACACACACCAAGGTGGAGGAGAGAGTATATTTTTCTTCTGCAATGTGAAACTTTTAATTATTTTAAATGTGTGACTTAGTCAACTTGGAACCAGTCCACTTCACAGTAAAATAAAAAGAAATGAAAATTGATGATACAATGGTTCAGTGACTAAAAAGTGTAAAGTTATTATAAATGGAGTATAAACACCTGTCTAATCTAAGCAGTTGCTGCTTCTAGGGGGCGTGTGTGGTGTGTGTGTGGTGTGTGTGTGTGTGTGGTGTGTGTGGTGTGTGTGGTGTGTGTGTGTGTGTGTGGTGTGTGTGTGTGTGGTGTGTGTGTGGTGTGTGTGTGTGTGGTGTGTGTGTGTGTGTGGTGTGTGTGTGGTGTGTGTGTGTGTGTGTATTCAGTTAAAATACCATTATACAGACTATTTTTATTTTCTTTGAAGACAAAAAGAAGTTATTTTTAATGTACCTTATAGATACATATATTCTTTAGAAAGCATCTTATGCCACAGAATTATTTAAGGAACAATTATATACAAACTGCACTTAGCAGTACCACACGCTCCAATGCCCTCCTCTCCAAACAAAAATAAAGAGGCTTGTTTTGCTTTGAAATGATTCTGAATTAACACCCAAAGCAAGTCTAACTTTCCAAATTAATTGGTGAAACCATAAGGTTAGGTGGCCTCTGTATTTTGCTAGCTTTAGTGAAGATCTAAGGAGGAAAGGTGAAATTTCTACTTTTTAAAATTATCCACCATATGTGCATAGATATTATAAAAGCAAAACTTATAAACCACTAAATGTCTATTCATACTGCATTGACTAAATAAACTACCATGTAACCAGCCATGGAATATTATACCACTGTTCAAAGGAATAAGATGATCTGTCAATGATAAATAAATATATTTTAAAATGTTTTAAGTGTAGAAGTGTATACTCACATTCCCTCAGTAAAACTACTTACTAATTTAGTAATAAATTATAGTATAGCACATGTATATTTGTGTGTGTGTGTGTGTGTGTGTGTGTGTGTGTGTATAATACAAATGATGCCAATGGTTACCACTGGAAGACAGGAAAGAGAATAAAGGAGAATCTCACTTTCTACATAGTTTTGAATGATATCATTTTTTAATGATCAAAAATTACTTTTATAACCAGAATAAATATTAAATGTCCTATAATATGGTGCTGATTCTCCTGCCAATAAAATAAAGAGGGTCTGGGAGTTGAGTGGGTAAAATGCGAGTGGTTCCTTTCACTATTACACCTAATTACTCACTTGTAATATTTTTGCTTCTCATGACCATGATTTTGGAATCTTTTTTTTTTTGGCCATGTGGCACGTGGGATTTTAGTTCCCCTACCAGGGATCAAACCCATGCCCCCTGGATTGGCAGCCCGGAATCTTAGCCACTGGACCACCAGGGAATTCTCATTACCATGATTTTGAACTCTTCTGGCTTACATGTCTTATTTCCCAAAGAAGGGCTCCTTCCAAGCTCCTTCCTCCTATGACTCAATGATTTCACTGAACTTTGGGGTTCTCTTGCTGCTGAACTAATAGACAAAGAAGAGATTCACTGCTCTAATTTGAGTGACTGACCTTGATTACCAAACAGAAATAGGGTTACTGACACATACCTAGGGTATGAAGGAGTATTTATAACCCAGAGAATCCCCTAGGGTTTCTCCTAGTATTTTTATACCCAATACTAAAGATTATGGAAGACCACAGCAACCCAACAGAGTGTAAAGCCAGGAAGAGCTCAGGCACTTAGGGATGGAAGGCTTGGGTCACCCCACCAGATATAGAACTCTGACCATGGAATTGCTGGCTGAGGGCAAATAGATACAGAAAATTGGTAGTGGGCAAAGGAAGTTATAAATACCAACTATATTCTTCTGACTTATTGCAGGACTGAGGAATATAATAGCTCTACATATTTTTCTTCCTTGCTTTGTTATGTATATATTTGTATGTAATTGACCAATTTTCTATTTCTTTCCTCCTCTTCACTTCTGTTTCTATGCGGTGATGGTTAACTGTAATTTGATTATGAGGTTATTGGATACAAAAATAGGTTTGTGGCTGAACTAGAAAAGGAATGAACATCTTCAGGGATGGATACAGTGTTTAATGGGGTTTGGGTCTTTTCTTTGGGAAGAGGGTGTGTTTTATTTGCACGGGGGATGGTTGCATAATGCGAGTACTTGCTGCTGTTAGGAAGACTCCATTGCATAAAAATTTGCTTATGGATATCGAGCAGGCAAAGGTTAAGCTGTGATAGAGTGGTTTGACTCTCAACTTCGACTTCATACATTTTTTTCTATTTGGAGATACTAGAAAGCTAAAAACTACATTCCTCAGACTCTTCTTGCTGCTTAGGATTCTGGATGTAAATTTGGTTCTGCCAATTAAACACATTCGTCAGAGCTTTTTTTGAACACAGAAGAAAGATATACCATCTTTCTGCAACATTGTGGACAGACAAGCAAGCTCTAAAGGGTGGGGGATTTGCAGTGGCCATATGTCATAACCCCACTGTCTAATCACCAGCTACATGGGTGGCAGTGGAGGTGATGGCAGCAGCTCTTGGAAAAGTGGCTGCAGCAATCACCAAATCCTGGGATCACACTAAGAGTGGTTGACACTGAAGTCAAAGTTTCAATGAAATACCTTGACTTCCACACCTCCATCACTTAACAGTTATTTAATCGACAACTTATTTCTATGTTAAATCCTTTTATGTGTGGAAAACCTAGAGTATCTTTCCTGAATTAAAGCCCAATTGATATAAAACCCTAGACTTACACTTGTTTGTGCTCAAAAAGAGGCACGTAAAGGATGCTCACTTCAACACTGCAACAGCTCCAACACCATGACCTACATGTCTAATCATAGGAGAATGGGTGAATAAATTAGGGCACATATCTACTGTGGGATGCAACAGTTTAAAAGAATGAAGTGAGGGCTTCCCTGGTGGCGCAGTGGTTGAGAGTCCGCCTGCCAATGCGGGGGACACGGGTTCGTGCCCCGGTCCGGGAAGATCCCACATGCCGCGGAACGGCTGGGCCCGTGAGCCATGGCCACTGAGCCTGCGCATCCGGAGCCTGTGCTCCGCAACGGGACAGGCCACAACAGTGAGAGGCCCGCGTACCGCAAAAAAAAAAAAGAATGAAGTGAATCTGTACATAGTGACATGAAAAACGTTCTAAGACATACTGGCCAGCTAAGGAAAAAGGGAGTTACATAATAATTGTGCCATATTAAGTGTACATATTATAAATATTGCATGTATAGCACATGGTTTGGTATATATGCCATGCATCACCATATACTTGAAAGAATATATACCAAATGCATAATAGCAATAACTTCTTTGGAAGGTATTGGCATTGACAGTGGTGATAAAGGAAGACTTTAATTTTATGTAGAATGATTGAATTTTTAGAATTAGAATATATCCCTGTATTACTTGATGATTAAAAAGAAATTTTAAAAAATAAGAACAATTAATTACACCTGTGAAGAGTAAAGCAATTATAAACATTTTTAATATAAAAATGTGTAACATTTTAAAATTACCTGGAGCTACTTGAACAACATCTAGGAGAGGACTAGAGAGAGAGGGATGTAAAACAAGCTAACTTTTGTCTTCTTTGGGAAGGAGAGGGCAACAGAGTGGGTGAGAATGCATAGATATTACTTTGTTCTTGAGAATGACAGGGAAATTTAAGTTCAAATATATTTTTAATGTAAGGGTAACCAGTAACAGAATAAAAATTGGACATCTAACTTTTAAACACTTGAGAAAGAGATCAAAGGAAACTTGATCAATACAACAAAAGACAGCAAGGGAACAAAAGAAGCTAGAACACATAGTAAAGAGAAGATTTTATGTGAAAATATAGAACATCAAAATTGACTCAAGAGTATATCAAATTCGCATAGTGTACTAACTATGCAAACCAGGAAAGAAACTGAAAAGCTTAAAAATAATAATACTGTAATGAAGAAAAGAAAAGGCAATAGACCCATATGGTTTATGGACAATTCTCTCCATTCACTGAAGGTCTGATTAAGTCCCTATGTTTTTTGAGCAATTACAGAAGATAGAAAAATCGGAATATTTCCCAGTCAATTTTATGAGGTTTACATTGCTTTAAAGTTAAAAATGAACAAGAATAGCATAATAGAAGTGAACAATAAAAGACCAATATCAGTTATAAATATAGTTGTAAAAATCCTATATGGAACATTATAACATTAAATTGAATGTTATATTAATTCCAAACTTGAATTATTTCTAAGAATTTAGGAATGGGTCAACTTTAGGAAATCTGTTTGTGTAATTCGTTACTCAAATGAGTTAACTGAGAAAAATATGAATATCTTCATAATTGCCACAAAGGTACTTGATAAAATTCAATATCCAATCCTTAGGGGAAAAAATTCTTTGCAAGCTAAGGAATAAAAATATATTCTCTTACTGTGACAAAGAGTATCTATTAAAAACAAATAGTAAATATCATAGCTAACATAAAACATTAGTGGCACTCCCACTGAAATCAGGATTAAAACAAGGATATAAGTTTTGGGTTTTTTTTTAACATCTTTATTGGAGTAAAATTGCTTTACAATGGTGTGTTAGTTTCTGCTTTATAACAAAGTGCATCAATTATACGTATACATATATCCCCATATCTCTTCCCTCTTGCATCTCCCTCCCTCCCACCCTCCCTATCCCACCCTCCCTATCCCAACCCCTCTAGGTGGTCCCAAAGCACTGAGCTGATCTCCCTGTACTATGTGACTGTTTCCCACTAGCTATCTATTTTACATTTGGTAGTGTATATATGTCTATGCCACTCTCTCACTTTGTCCCAGCTTACCCTTCCCCCTCCCCACATCCTCAAGTCCATTCTCTAGTAGGTCTGCGTCTTTATTCCCCTCTTACCCCTAGGTTCTTCATGACCAGTTTTTTTTTTCTTAGATTCCATGTATATGTGTTAGCATATGGTATTTGTTTTTCTCTTTCTGACTTACTTCACTCTGTATCACAGACTCTAGGTCCATCCACCTCACTACAAATAACTCAATTTTGTTTCTTTTCATGGATGAGTAATATTCCATTGTATATATGTGCCACATCTTCTTTATCCATTCATCTGTCGATGGACACTTAGGTTGCTTCCATGTCCTGGCTACTGTAAATAGAGCTGCAATGCACATTTTGGTACATGACTCTTTTTGAATTTTGTTTTTCTCAGGGTATATGCCCAGTAGTGGGATTGCTGGATCATATGGTAGTTCTATTTGTAGTTTTTTAAGGAACCTCCATACCGTTCTCCATAGTGGCTGTATCAATTTACATTCCCACCAACAGTGCAAGAGGGTTCCCTTTTCTTCACACCCTCTCCAGCATTTATTGTTGGTAGACTTTTTGATGATGGCCATTCTGACTGGTGTGAGATGATATCTCATTGTAGTTTTGATTTGCATTTCTCTAATGATTAATGATGTCGAGCATTCTTTCATGTGTTTGTTGGCAGTCTGTATATCTTCTTTGGAGAAATGTCTGTTTCAGTCTTCTGCCCATTTTTGGATTGGGTTGTTTGTTTTTTTGATATTGAGCTGCATGAGCTGCTTGTAAATTTTGGAGATTAATCCTTTGTCAGTTGCTTCATTTGCAAATATTTTCTCTCCCATTCTGAGGGTTGTCTTCTCATCTTGTTTATGGTTTCCTTTGCTGTGCAAAAGCTTTTAAGTTTCATTAGGTCCCCTTTGTTTATCTTTGTTTTTATTTCCATTTCTCTAGGTGGTGGGTCAAAAAGGATCTTGCTGTGATTTATGTCCTGGAGTGTTCTGCCTATGTTTTCCTCTAAGAGTTTAATAGTGTCTGGCCTTACATTTAAGTCTTTAATCCATTTTGAGCTTATTTTTGTGTATGCTGTTAGGGAGTGATCTAATCTCACACTTTTACATGTACCTGTCCAGTTTTCCCAGCACCACTTATTGAAGAGGCTGTCTTTTCTCCACTGTATATTCTTGCTTCCTTTATCAAAGGATAAGGTGACCATATGTGCGTGGGTTTACCTCTGGGCTTTCTATCCTGTTCCATTGTTCTTAAAACAAGGATATAAGTTTTTAAGACTTTTTGCTACATCATTGTGGAATTATTAGCAAAAAGATCAGAAAAGAAATAAGGTACAGAGTCATAAATTGAAGGGATAAAACTGAAATTATTTGCAGATATATGATTTAGTTCTAAGAAAATTAAGGGAAACAACTAAAAATATAATAAAACTAATAACAGGTCAGAATGTCAGCTGAAATGAAACACATAAATCTCAATAGAATCAGAAAAGAAGAAGGAGGAGAAGAGGAAGAAGAAGAACTGAAATGGAAAAAAATTCCATTCACAATAGTAAAAAAATTATAAAATGCTTAAGAATGAAATATTCATGATATATAGAAGAAACAACACTTTCCTGGAGAGTATTAAAAAAAAAAAAAAAAAAAACGGGCTTCCCTGGTGGCGCAGTGGTTAAGAGTCCGCCTGCCGATGCAGGGGACACGGGTTCGTGCCCCGGTCCGGGAAGATCCCACGTGCCGCGGCGCGGCTGGGCCCGTGAGCCATGGCCGCTGAGCCTGCGCGTCCGGAGCCTGTGCTCCGCAACGGGAGAGGCCACAGCAGTGAGAGGCCCGCATAGCACAAAAACAACAACAACAACAACTTTGAGTTAATGGAGCTACGTTAGATGTTCCTGAATGGAAAGATTCAATCTTGAAATCATTCAATTCTCTCTCAGTTTGGTCTATACATTTATTTTCAGCACAAATTGCTTCCTGTTAAAAAAAATTACTTTTGAAGCCATCACATAGTTACAGAAAAGGTGAAATACAATAGAAAGACCTGCTTTTCTCTGAAATATTTGAGAGTAAATTACTTTACCATTTTCCTATCATCTAAAAACTTTAGTGGGTTTTTCCTACAAACAACGATGTTCTACATAATGTCAATATAGCCATTAAAATCAGAAAATTATTATTGATGTATTACTGTCTTCTAATCATTAAACTCCATAATCGTTTCAACAATTATCTCAATAATCTTTTACAGCAAAAATGCCCATTTCAGAATCATGCATGGCATTTGGTTATGCCTCCTTAGTCTCCTTCAATCTTTAATAGTTCATCCATTGACTTTCATGACCTTGATACTTTAGACGACTGTAGGCCAGTTGTTTTGTAGAATGTCCTTCAATTTGGGCTTGTCTCATGTTTCCTCAAAATTGAGTTCAAATTATGCTCCTTTTCAGGGATACCACAGACATGAACCACGTTCTGCCGATCCCCCGGCTAGGCTGTCCTCACTTTATGGATGCCCTCCAGGTCCTACTCAGGCTTTGACACACAATACCAAGCAACAGCTCTGCATGTTTCCTTCTTCACCCTACCTGGGCTCTAACATCCCACTCCAGACTTTCTATATGAGCATCCTTTTTACCCTCCTCTGACTCTGACACCCCATGGCAGGACTGTATAAATTTAATGCAATGCCAACCATAATTCCAAACAAAATCTGTTTAGAACTTTAAAAAATGATGCTAAAATTTTACTTGAAGAACAACTTGAGTCAAGATATATTTGAAAAAGAAGATTGAAAAGACTTACTTTACCATATGTTGTAACGTAAAACCACAAAAATTGAAATAGATTCTGAATCAGGGACATATTCATGAAAAAAATAGAGATTAGAGAAAACAGATTGAAGAATATTGTGGTATTTATAGTCAGAGTAGAAATAACAAGTTTCTTGAACAATGTTATTTGGAGAAGAGCATTAATTAGCATTCTGTATAAGGATTTACACAGAAGTTTAAGTGTAAAAAACTAAAATCATAAAGCAATATTGATTCATAATATTATATTTCTGGGCTAGGAAATACCTTGCTGGACATAGCAAAGGAGAAAGGAAAAGATTGAAAACTTAGACTATTTACAAATTAAAACATCCTATATAGTAACAAAACAATGGTGGCTCCATTTGTCTCCTGCAGTTGCCTTCATATAGAAAATGAGGGCTTTGGATAGATGATTCTGAAGATCTCTTCAGGCTCTGAAATGATAATTCTCAATATTTTATGCATATGATTGTACTTCCATTGTGTTCATGCCTGCCTTGCATCTGTCACATAATGTAACCTTGAATCATATTTTTTAGATCCATTCTTCCAATCTCTGCCTTTTGATTAGAATGTGTTATTTACATTCATTGTAATTATTGATAAAGTACGATTTATGTCTCTGTCATTTTACTTTTTTATCTTGTCTCTTGTCTTTTTCCTTCTTTTGTACCTGCAACAAAGAATACGGGCCTTGGGGCTTCCCTAGTGGCACAGTGGTTGAGGGTCCGCCTGCCGATGCATGGGACGCGGGTTCGTGCCCCGGTCCGGGAGGATCCCACATGCCGCGGAGCGACTGGGCCCGTGAGCCATGGCCACTGAGCCTGCACGTCCGGAGCCTGTGCTCCACAACGGGAGAGGCCACAGCAGTGAGTGGCCTCAAAAAGAATACAGGCTTTATAGAATTAGTCCAGGAAAGTTGATAAGCAAATAAAACACAAGGGCAGCAACTACAACCTACAGCAAGAACGACAATCCGCTGGGGGTAAAGCGTGATCTGATTTGCAGAACTGCCACTGAAGTCTCTGCTGAGCTTGCTAATGATTGGACAGAGATTTTCTTAAATACCGGTAAGTCTCTCAACCTTTGCCAAAGGGTCCAGGTACATTACAGCATATCTTCAATGCTCCAGCAGTTTATAACTCTGCTTTAATCGTCACTTCCTACTTGCACAGTCTCAAAGTAAGGTGGAGATGAGAGATTAGGGCCTTCTCAGGTGTTTCCTGAACGTGAGCACAGCCCTGCATGTGTGTGGCCTTCCAGATTGTCAGAAATAAGTTTTTCCTAGTGCTCTGTGCATATCTCTTTCCCATGCTTTTTCTTTTGAGTCTTTTGGTCAGCCTCTTGCGTATCCCAACTTGTAACCCCATCTCAGGCAGTCGTGATGTTAAATCATTTCCACTGATCATTTTCAACAAATACCCTGGCAATAGGCTCTCCACATAGAGCAAGTTCTGAGTCCAGTCAAACACAGACAAACCTTGAGAATGGGGCTGAAGCAGCCAGACAGATCACATAGAAACAATTCTCTGGGGAGAGAGCTTTTGCGGCAGCTCCAAACTTGTCTGCTGCCTGCAGTGGCTGCTAGGATGCTGGCTTTCACAGTTACCATGGTTACAAGGCCTTTAGTTTTCAAGGCTACTGTGGAACTGGGGAGAAGGGGAGAGAGCAAGTTGCAATGCCACCAAACTCGCTGAGTTTCCAAGATGCAGCGTTTTTTCTCGCATTGAGGTTCCTTGGATTGCTGTAAACTTTTGGTTACTTTCCAGAGTTCTGAAAAAGTTTATTTTTGACAATTTTTGTCAGTATTCTGACTGCTTTTATGGAGGAGTCGTTTTCTGAGATCCTTACTCCTATCATTTCTTGAGAAGCCAATGTGCTTTTGCCATTTTTGTTTTCTTTCAGATTCTTTTGTTATAGTTTATTACAAGATATTGAATATAGTTCCAAAGTCTTTTCTTTTAAAACTACTCTCCTCCATAGAATCACAGATTTTTATGTCTTAGAAGGAAGCTCCTATAGTCCAGTTTTTTCAAAACTTCTAGAGTAACAGAACCCTTTCTCTGAATGATACCTAGAAGCCCCCGAATTACTACTATTACTACTACTACTGTTACTGCTGCTGCTGCTGCAACTGAATCTGATTTGGTTGAAGCGAGGATGGACAGGAGGGTCACAGACTTCTATCTGTTTGGTCCATTTTTGTTGGCTTGTTGTCACCTTCAAAGATGCTTTATTTAATCCCAAGGGATCCTGGGAGTGGAGGAAACCAAGGTCCAGAGATAAGTGTCTTGTCCAAGATCATTAAGCCAGTTAGTGCAGAGCTGGGACTAGAAGTTAAAGTTTAGTGCCCTTCAGGTCCATCACCTGTACCATCGCTATCACCACCTGAGACCTGGCTTATTGCAATACATTCTTAGCTGCCTCTGATCTCCCCTCTCCTACATCCTCATTTACAAAACATATGGTATTTTGTGTTCTTTGTGTCTCTCCTTTGCACAACAGGCTTCTGTGGCTCTCCATTTCCTATGAAATCAAGCCCCAGTCTTTACGGGTTCATTTCAGGTTCTTCATAATCCAAACTTTTTCTTACATTGTTCCCCAATCCAAAGCCACTGTGCCAGCCTGTCTGCTTTTTTCACTGATCCTTGAATCACCCCCAAGTCTTTCCTTATATTTTTCCCTCTACCTGGAATGCTGACTTTCCATTGAACCTGTCCTTCAAGACTCAGATCAAGATCCTTGAAGCCTATTCTAACTATGCAGGTTCACAGTTACCCCTTTTGTCTTTTTGAGGACCATATGCATTCTGTACCATTTTTTGGCTTTTAAATTTCACATGGGTAAGAATATACATTGTCTCATCAGTAAAAACATAAGTTCTGCTAGGACATGGACCATGGCTTATTTTGTATGCAATACTGACGTGGTGCTGTGTGAAAACCAACTGTGTTTTGTGAGTGAATTAAGCATAGTCAAAGACCTTTAGTTCCTCTTCAAGGGCTATAGATAACATTCTGAGCCATATCCTTTGAGCTATCTTATAGATACTTAAACCCCTTCCACTAGGTGGAAGAAGTTAACTACATGATGACCAGACTATAACCATGACATAAGCTGCCACAGTTCTGAGCGCTGGCCTCAAAGAAATGGGAACAAACTGACCCCGGAACTGAATATTGACTGTACTTAAAACAATCAAGATGACGCTGATCAGACCACCGATGACCAATTTCAAGATGACTGTCAGAGCTGACTGTGTTGTTTTTGCACATAGCCCCCCTCCCTTCACCTAAAAAAAGCTCTTGCCCACTCATTGTCAGTGGGGAGAAGTCAGGCTTTGAACAGGAGTCCACCTTCCCCCTTAGGTTGCTGGCCTCTGGAATAAAGGACACGGGTTCAAGCCCTGGTCCGGGAAGATCCCAC
Organism: Monodon monoceros; assembly: GCF_005190385.1. NCBI lineage: Eukaryota > Metazoa > Chordata > Mammalia > Artiodactyla > Monodontidae > Monodon > Monodon monoceros. The sequence goes on from NW_021703778.1 coordinate 12,041,292, forward strand.
ATGCCGCGAAGCAACTAAGCCTGTGCGCCACAACTACTGAGCCTGCGCTCTAGAACCCGCGAGCCACAACTACTGACCCTGTGCACCTAGAGTCCGTGCTCCGCAACAAGAGAAGCCACCGCAATGAGAAGCCCGCGCACCACAATGAAGAGTAGCCCCCGCTCGCAGCAACTAGAGAGAAGCCCACGCACAGCAACGAGGACCACCACAGCCAAAAATAAAAAAAAAATTTTTTTTAAAGAATACTGTTGTCATATATTGTTAAAAAAAAAATCTTTCTTCTTCTTTAGTCATAATCTCATGGCTAAAATACTTCTAATGAATTGAACCTGAACTTCCCATTTTACAAAAGACAACAAAGATACCAATCACACAAATGGAATATACATTCACACACCATTAAACAGAACTGTCACAATCCTCCAAGACAATGACTGATAACGGAGTCCCAGACAAACACTTCCCCAACACAAATGGTCCTCGACATCAGAACCAACTGGCAAAATGCCCAAATGACACTCAGCGCTCACAAACGGTCCTCAGTGTCAGATGCACGTCAGACTCGATTGGCAAAAATTCCCAAATAGCACTTCGTGCTCAAAAGAGAAGTTTGCCAGGCTGCACACCCGTGGACTTACTCGGTCATCGAGCTCGTCAGTTTGTCCAGCATGTTTCCGTTCCACCAAGGAAAATCGTGCGCTGACAGCCAGTGCCGAGCAGGGGAGAAACAGGGAGGATCCCCCAAACACACGGTTTCGGCAGCTGCTAGGAGCGTCCCCCCAAACCCCCTTCCCGGGGCCAGCGAGCCTCGAGCAGCGGCTCCTCACAGCCATCCCGGCGTGTCATCGTGGCGGCTCAGCTCGGGAAAACCCCGGGAGCAGATATCGCGAGAGTGCAGCAGCCCCAGGTTTGCAGCCAGAAACTGTAACCGGAAGTCGGGTAGGGCTGGTCGCCGCTGTATAAAGCCAATAAAGAGGCCAGGTTGGTGGGAAGGAAAGTTTGCTTTATTTCAGAGGCCGGCAGCCTGGCGGGGGAGGGGGCAGAGGCCTGTCCAAAGGCCGACTCCCCCCGCTGACAATCAGTGGGCAAGAGCTTTTCTAGATGCGGGGAGGGGGCTACACGCAGAAACAGCGCAGTCAGCTCTGACAGTCATCTTGACGTTGGCCATCGGTGGTCTGATCAGCGTCATCTTGATTGTTTTAGGTGCAGTTAATGTTCAGTTCCAGGGTCAATTTGTTCCATTTCTTTAAGGCCAGCTCTCAGAATTATGGCAGCTTATGTCATGGTTACAGTCTGGTCATCATGTAGTTAACTTCTTCCACCTGGTGGAAGGGGTTTAAGTATCTATAAGACAGCTCAAAGGATACGGCTCAGAATGTTATCTATAGCCCTTGAGGAGGAACTAAAGGTCCTTGACTATACTTAATGACAAAAGTATTATTACTTAGTCTTGTTGGACTGTTTTCTTTTGTTTCTGCATTTTCTCACTTCTCTGATTAAACTTATCCTTTGGCTGAAGTTTTTCCACAGACAGAAGGCAGGCTGAGGACATAGGGGGCAAGCACCATAGGGTCCTGCTCTGTTTCACTATACCTGTTCAATTTTTACATCAGGGTTATGCTAGCTATATAGAGTAAATAAGAGAGCTTCTCTTTTTCTTTCTTAATACTCTTCAACAGTTTAAAATAGTAATTATCTGTTACTTGAAGGTTTTGCAGAACTCATTCATAAATGGCCTATTGCCTTTTGGGAGGTGTTGATATTTATCTACTTTTCACTATCTACTATAGTTAATGATCTAAACAAATTTTCTCTTTTAGAGCCAATATTTTTTTTTTAGATTATCATTTATCTCACCTGGATTCTCTAAGTTTGAATGCAGCCAAGTAGAAAGTTAGACTAAAAAAAACCACCAAAACAAAACAAAATGTTTCAAATAAACGGACTAATGAACATTTCCTTGTTTGGATTAAAGATTACATTGCTTCTTTCTACTTGACAATGGAAAAAAAATCCCAGTTTAGATAATACTTGGAGGAACTATGATTCAAACCACATTTCTGTATTAAGCAATTTATAAAACAAAACAATCCAGTTTCAAGTGTGTCTTGCTCAATACTAAATTGTGTTCTAATTGTCATAAGACAAACCTACATATGCAGATTATGTAGTTTCTTACATTTTAGATGAAAAATTAAACCCTTCAATAATGGAGAAACAATGAAAAGATGCTTGAAAATAGGTGGAGACATTGAGATTCCTGACAAATGGTGAACACTGCTTTAGAGATGTGGACATCGCAGTGGGGTCACGAGCTCCAGGAGCACATGGTGGGTGATTCTGCAGTTGACATGGCACGCCCAAGAGCTGCACAGGACAACCAGAGAGAGTGGGTGTTGATGTCATGGTTGTTTGCATAGTGGCCTCTATAGTGTCCATCCACTCCCTCCCAGCTGCGGGGGTGAGACCCAACTAAACCACTCAGGCTAATCCCATCTCTGCTGTTAAGATTGGTTCTGGTAACCAGACTGAAGCAAATCATCCCAGGGCATTTGGACATAACATTTATGTGGTTGCATTGTTGGACCTCTCCTCTGGTTTTGCATTATATTCTTATGTCTGTACCTCTAGGGTTCTAAATAACTTTTGAACAGCTACACCAGCAGAGTTCAGCTTCTGGCTTTACTACTGGTATCTTCTGCTTCTTTGGGAGAGGACATGACAATTTCCTAGTCCCCCTGGGCTCAGGCACAGGCTTCCGAGGAAACAACTCCAGATAGATAAGAATAGGGACATCTGGTTTCAGGCATGATCTAAGTGAGATAGGGACTTTAATCAGGGTTTTTAGAGTTGGGATTCTGGGGTTCTAAAACATGCTTAAATTGCTTCCAAGATAAAGTGTATTTTCTTGGGAGAAGGTTTATTGTTTTTATTGGATTCCCCAAGGAGTCAATGAATTGAAAAGTGTTAGTGTATTAGTGAGGGTTTTCCAGAGATACAGAACCAATAGGAGATCTGAGAGGAAGGGGGGAGGGAGATAAAATGAGAACTTGGCTTATGCAATTATTAAGATTAATAAGTCCCACAAATCTGATGTCTGCAAGCTGGAGACCCAGGAAAGCCAGTGGTGTGATTCACTCCAAGTTCAAAGGTCTGAGAATCAGGGGAGCCAGTGATATAAATCCTAGTCCAAGGGCAGGAGAAGATGAAATGTGATGTCCCAGCTCAATCAGTAAGGCAGGGGAAAAAAAGGGGACAAATTCCTCATTCCTCTGCCTTTTGTTCTGTTCAGTTCCTCAACAGATTGGATGATCCCCAACCACCTGGGGAGGGCAATCCACTGTAGTGAGTCCACTGATTCAAATGCTAATCTAATCCAGAAACACCCTCACAGGCACATCCGGAAACAATGTCCAATCTGGGCACCCATGGTCCCGTCAAGTTGACAGATAAAATTAACCATCACAGTTAAGAGCCTTGGTAGAGGTATCGTAGACCATTTTCCTTGAGTTCAGGCAAAAGTGCAGAAGCAGTAATCCAAGGCTTGTGAGAATCAGCAGAGTAGAGTCAGGTTTGTACCGCAGGTAAGAGACAGGATGTAACTCTCAGCCGTTCTGGCAGTGGTTCTCAATCTTGGCTGCACGTCAGGACCACTGGGGAACCTAGAGGAATTCCTGACGTCCAGAGAAATGCCCCGTGAGTTGAATAAGACTGCATTGTATCCAGGTTGGAGGTGTTTCTGTTTCTGTGACTTAAGTATTCTCATCAAGGGAACCTTGAGCAGATTCACCCAGAGAGGTCAAGGTCCTGCCTTCAGCTCTGCAGCCCCTCAACAGATCAGATCATAGTTCTTCAAGAAAAAAGTCCCCTTCCCTCCAAGCAGGTAGAGTCAGACAATTTATACTTCTAAAGAAAATTACTTGGGAGAATAATTACTTGTGGTGGAATTAAAATTCAGTGTTTATGCACAGATACCAAAGTCTTACCTGCTCAGGATCTAAGGGATGACATTAGAAGTATGCTTCATAATACTCTTGAATGGTATCTAGAAAGCACTGGAATGTATCCTACTGAATAAATAGCCTCACGTTTGTCTTGGGGCTTAACTGATATAAATACTCAGGACTTGTACCTGTTCCCCCACGAAGACTTCCACAGAGTCTAAAAGTTTAAAACCTTGTATTTTCTTGATATTCATCGCAAATTTTCCAGTTTCTGGTCATCGCATTACTTCCGGTGGCAACCCCTTATATCACATTATCTCAACAAATCACTCATCAGAGTGATTATTTCAGAGAGAATTCTTTCTGAACAAAAGCATTTATTTCTAAGATTTCCATTCTCTTTGCAGCCTATGAAGACTGATCATTGTAATTAGGCATAGTCACTATTTAATTTTGATTAGTGATCTACAAAGTAAACTGTAGAAACATGAAATATCCAAATCAGGACATAGTCTGAATATAAGGCATGTTAGCAATATACTTTGGTAAAATATTTAAAAGGGGTTTGTTGCTTAGCTGTTTTTAGCATTTATCTTAATTATTTAAAACCCTATTTTTTAGGCATTTAAATAATGCTTCCGGCAAACCCCCCTTTGGTTTGAAGGTAAGTAGGCATTAACTTTCTTTGCAGATGCCAACAAATGCTTGAAATTAACTGCCCCATTCCACACTCTTTGCGGTTTTCCCCCGTCTCCCCAGTATATTATATATCTTTGAGTTTCTGATCTTTCTGATGTAATGCATCAACTAAATTCTACATTTCTAAAAAATAAGAAATATCAAACCAGACAAGCCTATGGTGAAAAGTTCATCAAGCACTTGAATTCAGTGTAGCAATTTGTCTGCCTCTGAATTCTAATTGGATAAACACCAGTTTCTGATGACCAGTTTAGGAACTGAATGATGGTGGGGGGTTTAAGTGACACATCTAGGGAGCATGAGGACCCTACATCCCAGAGTGACTGACTTCACTCTCAAAGTTCTGGATGCTTGAGGCACTAGACAGGCAGCTCTTCCTCTGAGCTGTCCTCACCGCTGGGAAATAAATCAACAGAAAAGGCTCAGACTTCAGAGACATCCATGTAGCCTGGGTTCACATCCCCTTTCGGTCACCCAATGCCCTGTGACCCCTGTGAAGGTCACAAACTGTGAAGCTCAGTTTCCCATTGGCAAAATGTGATTACTAATACCTACCTCAGAGGATTTTATGGGGATTACATAAGATATCTGGCTGGGGGAGGGGGAGGCAGGCAATAAACAGAAATGATCCTTATTGCATATTCCCAGAGTCTATTGGCATCACTGCATTTTCTTTCAGCAAAGAAAAACTTATTAAAATCCATTTAAGAATACTCACTTGTAGGGCTTCCCTGGTGGCGCAGTGGTTGAGAGTCCGCCTGCCGATGCAGGGGACACGGGTTCATGCCCCAGATCCCACATGCCGCGGAGCTGCTGGGCCCATGAGCCATGGCTGGTGAGCCTGTGCGTCCGGAGCCTGTGCTCCGCAACGGGAGAGGCCACAACAGTGAGAGGCCCACGTACCTAAAAGAAAAAGAATACTCACTTTTATATAACAGTATCTCCTAACATTTTCTAGACCAATAACTAATATTTATTGAATGTCTGCATTGTACAAGGGATAGGGCTTGGTACTAAGGATAGAGAAGTGAACAGGACAGACCCCAGCTTGCTGCTCCTGCACTTCACAGATAACAAAACCCATCCATTTACTTTGTTCATCTTCGGTGGTTTCAGCAAGGAGTCTAATAAGCCCTCCTAGTTTGAAAACAAAAACAAAAACACACAGAAAGTATATTATTCCTTTTAGGAATTTACTGAATGCTCCCTGTAATAAGAATTTGTATCTTAATTCAGCTAATCCTCAAAATAATCCTATGAGGCAGGTTCTATTATTATTGCCATTTCACAGAGGAGAAAACCAAGGCACAAAGAGATAAGTGATGTGTTCACATCATAGCATGAATACATGGCTGACCTTGGACTGTGGACCCCGGCAGCCAGGCTGCAGACCCTGGCACTTAGCCCCTGCCTCCCCTGAGTCACACAGGTGGAGCCAGGCCCGGAAGCAGCCTCGTCTTCTCGGCCTTCAGGACACAGGGCACATGTAGGCATGTTGTGCCATGTGCCATGGATACAGTTTGGACAAATGTCCATAGGCTCTGGGAAGAAAGAGGACCCGAACAAATTCTTGCTATCAGATGGTTCTAGCTCTAAAATTCTCAACCAGGAGGGGAAGGTGGGCAAAGGCTCACCCTTAAAACTTCTGGGAAGGGTTCAATGTGCAAAGAGAACTCACCCTGAGATGTGCTGGATTGTCCCGAAAACTCGTATTTCCTTCCGGGAGGGAGGGACTTTTATTAACAAAAAGTGGATTAAATGAGTGTTTCTTTACTGGGGACATCAGGAGACAGAAATAGTGGGGCCTTCCCATAAATTGTGGCTCTGCAGTTGATGCTTTGGGGGTTGTTTGAAGTGGAGGGCCATACACGAAAGGAAGAGTTACATCAGGATCTGTAGCCAAGAACCCTAACACTGACCCAAGAAGAATGGCTATGAGAAGAGCACCGCTGCCAAGTTCGGAGCCGTGCACGGTCCCTACAAGTGACTGGCTCACCCATGGCCCCCGTCACACCGAATGCGTGCGTTCTAAGAGGCAGCAGCGCTTGCCGGGGCTGTAGATGGCTGCACCAAGGCCAAACTCCCAACTCCACAAAGCTGTCTAAGCTGGTCAGCAGTCCTCCTGGGGCCTGGCGAGAAAGCTCTGCCCAGAAGAGGGCTCCACACAGAGCAGTGACTGACGGGCCTCACTGCATCCATTTCTTACGGAGTTTGTATGTGACACATCCAGAGGGAATCAGCACCATAGGAGGCAAAGCAAAAGTGGAGAGACACACAGACACATTAAGAAGAACCATAACATGGAGAGACGTTAGCTATTAGCTCAGGAGCGGCAAAAGAGACAGATAGTGGCTGAGACACCCTTTGCCATGGAGCAGTGGACCCACGCAGTGATGCCCAAGGTGAGGTTTGCAAGATGATCCTCTGTGACATTAGAAGAAAATATTAGAGCGCCTATTTATATTTCTCTATCTCATTGCTTCTTCATTTTTATTTTTTGCATACATTAAAAATACATATATTGTGGGGGAATCATCCTCAAATTTTTTCACTTTTGAAGGATCAAAAATGTTTGGAAGCCACTGCAAAAATGTATACAAAGCAGTAGATGCCCACATCTGCAGGGACAGCCACCAGAGTGATGTTACATCCAGAAAATGTTCCCATTTGCCATAAGACCCAGACCTAGGGCTGCTGTCTGCACCTATGTCTCTCCCTGTACTTCTGTACATTAAAGACCCACTAATGAGGTACTGCAAGTGAATCTCTGGAAATAGTCCTACCAACAGACAGTGGCCAGTTTTGGTCTATGGTTTCATGAGGGCAACAGCCATATAAGAAGCTGAGGAGGGCTTCCCTGGTGGCTTAGTGGTTGGGAGTCCACCTGCCAATGCAGGGGACATGGGTTCGAGCCCTGGTCCAGGAGGATCCCACATGCCACGGAGCAGCTAGGCCCGGGCACCACAACAACTGAGCCTGCGCTCTAGAGCCCACAAGCCACAACTACTGAGGCCCATGGGCCTAGAGCCCGTGCTCCGCAGCAGGAGAAGCCACCACAGTGAGAAGCCCGTGTACCACAACAAAGAGTAGCCCCCGCTTGCTGCAACTAGAGAAAGCCTGTGTGCAGCAAAGAGGACCCAACGCAGCCGAAAATAAGTAAATTAAACAAATAAATTTTTTTAAAAAAGCCTAAGATAGGGGAGATCAGAGCTACAACCTCAAAAGGAGACTCAAATGGTCACAGGGAGAAGATGCGAGCTGTCCATGGATACCATCAGGGAAAGGAGGAATTTGGAATTGAGGCTAGCATCCTGTTGACCTGCATTAAAAATTTCATCTTTTCTATCGTTCACCCCCTTTTGGATGTACACCTCTGAGGTGGTTAACTTGAATGTGTTACATTGAACTTCCAGGTAGCTACACAGTAGAGCTCCCTAGGGATCATTTAACATTAAATATTTAAAAAACAAAAAGAAATTTCAAGGCGAGGTCTCTAAAAGTCATCAAACTTTCATAGATTTTCATCAAATTTTCTACCTACTGTGTAGGTCTGGTAGCTGGAAAAGTTTTTCCCACAGAGAAAAACAAAGAAAAAGTTGTAATAAAGAAATGATGAGAAACCCACTGAAGAAACAAAAATAGAAGCAATCTCCAAACCAGAATTGAAAGGATTTTAGTGATTTTCTTCCATATCCTTAAGCAAAAATGAAATAATTGCAAATATAATGTAACATGGTATTTTACACATATTGTGTTCTAAATTCTGTAATTATTGCTGCTGATGGTTGAACTCATGAGCATGGTAACATAGATCAATGGTGATTAGCCATCCTTTCCATGTTCTATACATGTGAAAACTTGGCTGTTTCTTCATAAATGACCTTTCTTGCAAAAGGAGAAAATATTTTCAATAACCTTTCATCTGTGGATACCCTCCCTCTTTGTCGATTCCATTTGTTCCAAGTAAAAATATCTTAAGATGTTAACATACTGTAAGTTGCCATTACAGTATTCATGATACCTCTGCTCCAGAAGACCCATCCAACCACCAAAAGTTCAGTCAGGTTGCTGCCAAAACACCTCTCAGCTCTATTTATGTGTCCATGTCTATCCAGCAAGGCTGACAGACACAAAGAGAAATTAATCATGGTCTCTGGGCTAAAGGAGCTTGCACTCTAGCAGGGAAGATAAGACGTGCACATAAATAATTATATTACAAGATCAAATACGCTGTAGACTGTACAAATGGCAAACATAAAATGTGGAACGATGTCAGGAAGGGAGCATTCACTTCCAGGGGAGGGGGAGGGGTGTCATAAGATTTACAGAGAAAGGTGCATTTGATTCAGGCATTAAAGGACAAGTAGGACTTAAGAAGCCAGAAGAGGAGGAAAAGGCAGAGGAGAGGGAGAAGGAGGGGAGGAGAGGTAGGGGGAGCTGGGGTGGGGGGCAGGAGGGTAGGGAGAAGGGGAACCCGAAAATCGCAACTTCTAAGACAAAGAATGGAAAAACTTGGAGTCTGGTTTAAAAAAAAAGAAAGAAAAAACAACTTATGGGATAGAGTTAGCTCCAAAGTAATTAGAGACAAGTACAGGAGTGGGTAATAAAGAAGGATAAATTAGTTGGTTGGTTGGTTGGTTGGTTGGTTGGTTGGTTAAAAGGCTATGGTTAAAGCATCTTCTCTTACCTTTATCTCTTTTCTTCTTCCAGCCTTGTTTGTCCTCATTCCACTTTAGAAACCCATAAACTACTGGTTTTGTTTATTTGTTTACTTACCAGACTCTCTTCGTGGACCAGGAGCTCCCTGAGGGCAGGGCTGCTGTCATTTCCCTCTTTGTAGCCACAAAATCCAACATGGAACTTGGCACGCAGCTGTCTGTGGGAAGAATGAATGCCATGCTGTAGGAACCATCTCTGTATAGTAGTCATCTGGTTACGTTCAAGATTCTGTTATTAGTGACCAAGTCTGAATGTTAACAGAGGAGGAAAACAGGACAGCAGCTCAGCAAGGCACCTGGAAAGTCAAACCAACCGGGGTTGGAGTCCATCTCTGCCACTTACTCAATCTGAGCGAGACTTTACACAGACACTTCCCTGACAAACATACATTACCCTCATTTGTAAAATTTTCATAATAACACTTACCTCCTAGGGCTATTGTAAGGATTCAATAAGCTAATGTGTGCTAGACCTTTAGCACATTGCCTGGGACATAGTAAGCCCTTCATTTATATGTTATCTTATTATTTAACATTAAATACAGCTTGTCAGTGACGCTTGGAAGGCTGCTCAAGATATCAGCGTGACATTGGTTTTATGTTCAAAGCACAGAGGCTGGATAATAACTGTGCTTTTTTTGGAATCTAAAATAGTACCGACATGATTCTCTATCTGGTGGGTATATTTCTAAAATATTGTATTTATTTTTACGTATGACACACACACACAGAATTCAAAAACACACAAATATACAGTGTAATGTATAATTATGTAGTAAATATGCTTGTAACCGATGTCCAAGATATAAAATCGAATACTGGTCGCTCCTCTGAAGCGCCCCCCCGCCCCATGACACTTCCTATTCAAAATCCTCTTTCTCTCTCTGGAGGTGACCACCGCCCTGATTCTTATGGTGGGAGGTCTTGTCCTAGCTCTCCTAGTGTTTCTTGATAGTTTTATTCCCTACAAAGTGTGATTTCTCTTATTTTTCAATTTTATGTCAATTAGAAATATACTGTATGCATTCTTATGTGCCTTGCTTCTTTTGATCAATATTGTGTTTGTAAGATTCTTTTTAAAGAAGCTGTATTTTTTCATTTTACATTGTTATAGAATTGCAATGTGCTAATGGATGTACCACGATTTATTCATCCATTTAATGTTTATGGCCATTATACCGCTAATGGACATTTGGTTCATTTACAGGTGAAGACTATTATCAAAATTCTGCTTAGAACACTCTTATACGTCTTCTGAGACACAGTTGTGTGCATTTTTCTAGATATATACCCAGGAGTGGGATTGCTATGTTGTGAGGTATGTGTAGCTCCAATTTTGTTGGAAAATGCAAACTGTTTTCCAAAGTAATTGTAGTCATTTCTACTCCTACCAACAGTGTATGAGAGTTCTGTAGTCCACGTCCCAGCCAACACTTGTTATTATCAGATTTTTAATTTTGCCACTCTGGTGTGTGCACTGGGATCTCAGCTTGTACTTTCTGATTATTAATGAACTTGAGCTTCTGGCATCTTTTAATTAGTTGTTTGGATTTCCTTTTTTGTGAAGTGCTTATTCAAGTCTTTTGCTCATTTTTTTCTTTGGGTTGTCTGTCTTTTTATAACTGATTTTTGGATACAAGTTCTATGTTGATTATGTGTTGTAAATATCATCTCCTTCTGTGGCTTGTATTTTCACACTCTTTGTGGTGCCTTTTCATGAATTTGATTACTCAAGTTTAATGTCATTACAATCTTTTCTTTTTCTATCATATTTTAAAACCTTGCCCAACGGCATGAAGATATGTATAGTCATATAAACACTTTTAAATATTTCTTTTCACATTTAAGTTTATAACCCACATGAAGTTGATTTTTGTGTGTGGTGTTAGGAAGGGGTCCAGTTTCATTCTTTTCTCCTTTAGATACTTAGTTATCCCATCATCATTTAACAAGAACACCGTCATTTCCCCAACTGTTCTGGACTACCTCCTTTATCATAAGTCATATCAGTCTATGCGTGAGTCTGTTTTGGCTATCCTTATTCTTTTTCAGGAGTCTGTTTATCTGCGACAGATCCACACAGTCATGACTGATATCGTGTCACAAATCCTGATATTTGGCAGAACAAATCCTCTCTCCTCGTTACTCTTCTTCAAGAGTGGCATGAATATTCTTGGGAGTTTTTAATTTCTTTGTAAAATTTAATATCAGCTGGCCAATATGAAAATCAGTCTCTGGGGATTTTTACTGGAATTCCATTGAATATGGAGATTGATCGGGGAAAAATTTAAATCTTTAATATATCGACTCTTTCAATCCATGTACATGACAATATCACTCCATCTATTTAGATCTTACTTAATTTCTCCCAATAATGTTTTGTAATTTTTCTTATAGAGTGCTAGATCTTTCACTGATGTAAATGTCTGGGCTCTTTTTACTGTATATCAAATCATTTATAATATCTTGCATTTACTGGACCCCTTCTGTTTTTCAGATATTATACCAGACACTTCAAATATACTATGTGTTATAATCCTCACAGCAACCTTATTATCTACTCCTACTATTATGCCCATTTTACTCATGAATATACTGATGCTCAAAAGGGTTAAATACATCGCTCAAGGTCTCACAGTTAATAAGTAGCCAAGCCAGAATTTGGACCCAGGCTTATCTGATTCCCAAATCATTCTAGGCTACTATCTCAGAGGGAGACGTGCCCTGAGGGAGTTGAATGCATTTCAGGTAGCTTTGATGGGTAGGAAAGACCGAGGACCTGGGGCACTGACCAGGGAGGATGGAAGGAGGGGAGGGACCCCAAGCACTCAGAAAACTGAATTAAGGTGTTGAGATGAGCAATGATGGGGGATCACATAAAGTAGGGAGGTGCTGAAGACAAACATCGCTCAAGCCACCATATTTCTTAAGGCAAAGAGAAGTCAATCAATTAGCCTGGGTGGAGCTAATTGGCCTGGAGCTCCCGGGTGTCAGGTTTGCTTCAGTGGCATCACTTCTGGACACACAGAGGTCATATCAGCAGTCTATGTTATCCACTTACTATTTTTAAAGTGAATTTTATTACCCAATTTTCCAGTCTCTTTCAACTGGTACCTTTCATTTGGATTTTCATCTTGGCATATGCATTTCCTCTAATGCTTACAGCTGTTTGCTCAAGCCAATTTTGAGACTAATTTTGGGAGAACTCATCTATACTGAATAGACAGGACATATGAGAACATGCCTCTCATACAGAAGATTTTTATGGACAAAAATTCTTTGATATAGTTCCTAACCATCAATCTGCATTTTTAAAATGTAGTTAAGAGTGCAACTGGCCAGGAACTCTAAGAAGCAGGATGACAGGACAGATGGTCCAAGATTCTTAATGTCTGATGCTAGACTTTAAAATGCTGCTGTTCCATAGTGTTGATCTGCCTGCCTCTTGAATTCCTCAGAAAATGCATGTTGCATTGTAGTTGATTTTGAAGAGAAATAGCTGTGTAAGGTGAGCAGCCGTTAAATGCAGCTTTGGAATAACTGGCCTTCCTCCATTGTTCAATTCATAATAGCTGCAATAGCTCAGACTGCTAAAATAGATCCAATTATGTAGAAAAATATTAAAGGAACAGCAAGTATTTCCTCAGCTATCATACCTTGCCTAGAAAGTAAGCAAGGATTTTTTTTTCTTAGTTTATGACTCTACAGAAATGTAAGGTCCAATAAAATACAGAAACCCAGAAATAAAAATATAGAAGAAAACTCCCACTTAGCATAGGTTCAGACAATACTGAAAACTACAGAAGTAAAAGTACGATGGGGATGTGGCAAGATTATAAAAAGTAAGAGGCATGATTTGTTTAAGAACTTTGATGCATATTTAATACAGTATAAGTTTTTGTCAGGAAAAGAACTGTAGTACACATTTGCACATATATCTAATATAAATACATAAAATTTTAAAATAAAAATAAATTAGTAAATGAATAAAGAGATTCATATATTTGATGTGTATTTTATCTCATGGTAGATGTACGTGATCTGAGATAAATGCTAATAGACAATGTCAGAAATTTGAGCATTAGTGTATTCAGTAAATTACTTAATCATTTCAAAGTATATTCAGCTTCTTTCCCCATTTTGCCCTAATTTTAGCACCTCATTTTGTGAGCCATTTCTAATTTCCCTTGTCAATTGTTGCATTCCTATTTCCCCTATTTGGGGAGATTTCTTAGATTCTTTTGATTGTCCTTTCCATAGCTCTTCAACTTTAAGCTAGCCCCACCTTATGATATTTTTAAAAATACTTTTTAAAATGTTAGAAAATTGGGAAGACACTTTCAAAAAAATTATGTTGTTCGTGGTTGTTAGGTTCTCAGGCCAGTTCATCTAAACAAAACAACACAAAACCATTTCTTGCAAATTGTTTCTGGAGTTTAACTCCAATAATAACTTCAGAGTCTATATACCATTTCTTACAATTATATCGTGGGAAATAAATTCCTTTTCAAGCTGAGATGTCAGAGATGCATTTTAGGGACTTCCCTGGCGGTCCAGTGGTTAAGATTCCACGCTTCCACTGCAAGGGGCGCAGATTCGATCCCTGGTGAGGGAACTAAAGATCCCACATGCCACGTGGCATAGCCAAAAGAAGAAAAAAGAAATGCCTTTTATTCCCTTACTGCAGTGGGACTTGGACCTCCCCTTCATCTGTCCCTTCTACCTTCCGAGGTCTGACAATGGTGAGACCTTGTCCAACCCAGGACACTTAGGGGGCCTTCTACAGGCTAGAGTAGGGGCTCCAGCCAGCAGGACCAGTGGTGGGCTGGAAATGTGGAAAATGAGGCAGTGCCTTGGGTGGAAGTTTAGGGAAGAGGTACAGGTTCAAGGTCAAGTTTCTGGGTCAAGGCTTTCTTTTGATATTCTGATTTAGCCTAGGTTCTGCCTCCTCTGTCAATGTTCTGTTCCTGATACTGTTCACAAGTAGTGGTGCCCCAGTCTCTCTTTTCCTTTCCACTACCTGTTGCCTCTACCCAAGACGGCATTCCTCCCTGACCAAACATGAACAAGATCAATCTGCCTGCTTCTCCCCTGTAGCCTTCGTGCAAGGACATGAGCCCCTTGAGAAGTTCTTAAGGGTTTTGACCACTGAAGGTGATTAGGAAATGCATGGGTGATAAGGTGATTCCTTCTTTCTGTCTGTCTTCTCTTTCCCCCCAAAACACGGAAAGGAATATCAGGTCTGCACATACATGTTAATAATGAGTCTTGCACATAAAGGCTCAAGTCAGAGTTCTCCCATCTCATGGTGTCTGAAACAAAAGCCTTCTGGGATCTTTTTTCACTGAAGAAGCTACTAACTGCCCCCCTTACAGAAATGTGTGGAGGATGAATTAGGGTAACATGGGTCAAAGTACTCAGCACAGTGCTTAGCACACACAGAACGTCTTAAATAAATGATCACTTCTTTTCTGTTATGGGCCTTTCAAAGTTTGGTCAAATGAGGGAAGCAGGGCTTCCCTGGTGGCACAGTGGTTGAGAATCTGCCTGCTAATGCAGGGAACACGGGTTAGAGCCCTGGTCTGGGAGGATCCCACATGCCGTGGAGCAACTAGGCCCGTGAGCCACAACTACTGAGCCTGCGTGTCTGGAGCCTGTGCTCCCCAACAAGAGAGGCCGCGACAGTGAGAGGCCCACGCACCGCGATGAAGAGCGGCCCCCACTCGCCACAACTAGAGAAAACCCTCGCACAGAAACGAAGACCCAACACAGCAAAAATAACTTAATAAATTCCTACCCCCAACATCTTCTTAAAAAAAAAAAATGAGGGAAGCAGCTATTTTTACAAAGCCAACAACCACTTGGCAGGTTTAATTTGAAAATTAACATACCAGTATGTATTCTGCAAATCCCGTTAACAGAGGTTGTCAAATAGTGGGTCCACTGAACTCATTACACTTGACATTTTTAACAAGTAAGCAGAGATGGCAATTTCTAGTCAATGGTAATCTCAGATCAAACTGTTTTAGCATCAAAATTTGACTTATTATGAATTAATCTTCTCAGTTTGGGGTTTTCTTTTGTGTAGAAATATTTGCTCATGAGCTCTCTGAATACAAAGAAACCCGAAAAACTAAAATGTAATTTTTGCAGTTAACAATAGAACACAAGTAAGCTAAATTCTGCCATAAAGGGTATTGTTTTCAGGGTGAAGTTCATAATATGGGAAAAATTACAATATAAATGATGTTGTCAACTCATATTTTTTCATGCCATTACTCTTTGTTTGATGTTGTAGCAGGAAAAAAAAATGAAACTAATAGTTTCAGAGGGACTTCTTATGGGAGGTAGGAATTTGGGTTTGGATGCCTCTGAGCACATCAGGTTTTCTTCACTGGAGAATGGAAAAC
This sequence comes from Monodon monoceros, assembly GCF_005190385.1. Lineage (NCBI taxonomy): Eukaryota > Metazoa > Chordata > Mammalia > Artiodactyla > Monodontidae > Monodon > Monodon monoceros. Next base: position 12,057,063 of record NW_021703778.1, read on the forward strand.
CATTTCAAGGAGGTAACATAAAAAAAGGACCGGGGATGAGGCAAAAGGGAATAAAAATGGGAGAAAGGCGTTAATGGCAGGTCGTCTTTGTTTGAATGCCAGTTCACCACTCAGTAGCTCCATAATGGTGAGCAGTTTAAACTCTGTGGATCTTAATTTCTTCATCCATAAAGGGGGAGTAATATCTGAATTGTAGGCTATCATGAGGATTAAGTAAAGCAATCTATGTGCCTTTCGCTCAGTTTCTGACACATAGTAGGTGCTTAAAAATGTTAATTCCAAATCCTCTCCCTTTCCAGACAAGGAAGTATAGAAAGCATGCCCAGAGTATTTTAATTTACTTTTTAATAAGAAAATATTTATGTAATGTTTACTATGTGCCAGGGTCTGTCCTAAACACTTTAAAAATATTAACTCATGGGCTTCCCTGGTGGTGCAGTGGTTGAGAGTCCGCCTGCCAATGCAGGGGACACGGGTTCGTGCCCCGGTCTGGGAAGATCCCACATGCCGCGGAGCGGCTGGGCCCGTGAGCCATGGCCGCTGAGCCTGCGCGTCCGGAGCCTGTGCTCCGCAACGGGAGAGGCCACAACAGTGAGAGGCCCGCGTACAGCAAAAAAAAAAAAAAAAAAATTAACTCATTTAATTCTCATCACAACCTGTGAAAAGTGCTATTATTCTCTCTCTTCTACAGATGAAGAAACTGAGGCACAGAGAATTAACAACTTGCCCAATGGACACAGCAGGTAAGCAGTGGGGTCACCTTCAAACCTTGGCCATCTGGTTTGCACTTAAATCCTACACATGCTATCTCTCGTAGAAATGAAAGAAAATGTTCAATAGCATTCTTTGTTGTCAGAATTTCATTGTCAAGGGTGAAATATGATATAGAAGATGTCAAATGGATGGCCATACAAAAAACATTATTAAAAATAAAATAATACTAAATATGCCCCCAAATATTGTACCTTAAGGACCCACCAGGCAAAGGGAGAAAGCGCAGTATGGGGATGAGAAGAGAGAGCATCATGGTGACAGAGGCAAGGGGTGGCAGGACAGTAGAGAAAGAATGTTAAGGCCAAGACTGGGACACCAAAGTCATCACAACTAACACGGTGCTTTCCCACTACCCAGGCGAGTGGAAATCATGGTTATGACAGAGCTTGTCCCCAACTTGTAGAAAACAGCACCATTGCCACTGGGTGCCAGCAATCACTGCTTTCCTTGAGGCACAAAGATTTCTTTAAAATAAACATCTGTCCTAATAGAATGCTGTTTCTCTAGGTCCATGGGATGAGTTTCCTCTGTGTTAGAAAAGAAAACGGAAGAGTTTTATAATGAATGCTCCACTGCATGTCTCGCTGTCCCTCCAGGACGAAGAATTCCCCAGCTGCTGGCGGAAAACCCTCACCTGCCAGGCCCCTTCAGGAATTGTCTCAGCCTAAGAGCCACTTCACCCAAGGTCACACCTCCTCAGGGCAGACCAATCCAAAGTCAACACAGAGGTATAAGGGGACAACACTGGGTCCAACTGGGACAAAACTGAAGGACCATCCCCGCATCGGCGCTTCCCGGGGGTTGGCTAAGGCCTTTGTTGAGACTTCATCTCAGCCTGGCTTCTCCATCTGCCTAATCCTGCTGCTGTTCTTTCCTTCTCCCCTACAGGTGTGGGTCCCACGGGCACCAGTAAGCATCCTACAAACTACTGTCCATCCAGAGTCTGTTCCCCAGGAAGCCCAACTTGCAACAATTTTTTTTCATGTACTATTGTATATGTATGTATGTATCTCTCTATCTATCAATCTATCTATACTAGTGTGGTAATTCCAAGTTCCAATAATCTTAACTTTAGCAGATTTCTAGTCTCTCCCTTCTGCACAGGCTGGATGCCCTTGAGGTGGGTGATTAATATGGCATAGAGAAATGACATCAGAAGCATCTCAAACTTGGGTCACACTTGGCAATCCTCACTGATAGAGGTATTTAATGGGTATCTCAGAAGACAGTTCACTTGAGGACACAGACGTGATACCATAGTCCTGGTCTGGAGATTTGCCTGAATGCTAAAAACTTCTTAGTAAAATGTTTTCACTGGAAAGAAAGCTAGTATCATTCCTGAACAATACTAGGAATTGTAGGAATGGGCTTATGAGGAAACACATTTTTTTTCTAGTTAATTGGTTTGTGTGTATGTGTGTTTGATTTGTTTTGTTTTAGGTGGTGAGGGGCTGCACAGACTTTATAAGCATATCTTTGAAACAAGGCTGACCAAATTTCAGGCCTGCACATTTTTGTGGGCTCAGTGATGAAACAGTGCTGCTATTTTAAGAAGTGATTAAGAGCAGCTTTTTTTAGACCAAAAATTTAATCGAGATTTTTCTTTCTTTGTCAATTGTTCTCTGACAAGTGAATTCATTTCCAAGTACGTTAGGCAGAATGAGATTCCAAGAGGCCCAGGAATATCCTTCCAGACTCCCTCTCAACAAGGGAGACAGTGTCCTCTTCCAGATTAAAAAGCCCTCTTCAGAGGGAGCGCATAACAAGCCTGCTGGTAAGACCAAAAGCTGAGCAGGATCCTGGGGGGGAGCTGGCGAGGGGCCATGGACCAAGAATTCGAGTTTATGAAATCCTGATCCATTTCGCTCCTCTAAAGACAGCTGAAAGACATGCAGCATCTTTTAAAACTCAAGATGTTGATCTATTGACATACAGTAGAGCTTTCCTCAACTCTGCTCTGTCACCTTTTCCATTTGGAATCTTGTTATCTAAGCAAAAGTGCTAATAAAAATTGACACCAGCACATTTTTTTGGAGCTTGGCTTGGCCAGCGTTCAAGAGCCATGATCTAATTGGAATAGTTCCTACGAATGATATAACCACAGGGTGTGGGAAAGCATAGGACATGAAATGCAATATTCACATTCAAAACAAATACAGTGCAATAGGTTGTGACATATATAAATTCCTCTCTTATTCAATAGGTCTAAAGAAATCGACACATAGAAACTGACCTTAAGACTGATTATAGGATACTCAAGAGTAGTATTTTCCCATTAACGAAAAAAAAAGTATTTATATGTGATTTACTTTGGAAAATACTCTGATGTACCAAAATGCTTATAAATATAAATAAAAGGGTAGGTATCCAGTTTTCACAAGTCTCTTCCCCTCTTTTGCATTTGGTTAAGGAAGGGGAGTGAATGCGAGATCTTCTATCTGATTACAGAGAGTGCCAGCAAGGGGGAGCTGGTCCAAATTACATGCCAAGCTGTTGGATGGGTGCGTATAGTACAGACTTTCCCCTGCTGTTCTTTCACAATGCCCCCAACATTTCTCTCATAGGCTTGAACCTGCACTAATCCTGACGGCAGGGATTGACATTCTCAAAATCTCTCTGGTAGAAGAATCCACATCTGAAAAGCTTAAGCTTGTCTCTTTCTTTCCATTTTCACTGTCCAGCATTTCCCAAAAGGTGGTCTGTGGGATGTTAAATGCATTACCCAATAAAATCTTCCATGGTCAAGTACATTTGAGAAAGAATGGGCTTAAATAAAATCCAGATTTCCTACTGCAGAGTGTTGCAGATTCTACTACATGCTCATGTGCATTGCATCTGTCCAAGTAAGAAACAAAGTATGCACTGTCTCCCAAATTTATTGGACCATTTAACTTCCTTTTTTTTTTTTTTTTTCAGGGAACCACTTGTGGGGTTAGTGTCCCAAGGAATCTATTTTGGGAAATTTTATAATCATTTGGGGAAAATTAAAAAATCTTATAGTTGCTAAATTGAGCAACTATTGCTAAAATGAGAGCTAAATTGCTCTTTTTTTTTTTTTTTTTTTTGCTGTACTCAGGCCTCTCACTGTTGTGGCCTCTCCCGTTGCAGAGCACAGGCTCCGGACGCGCAGGCTCAGCGGCCATGGCTCACGGGCCCAGCCGCTCCGCGGCACGCGGGATCTTCCCGGACGGGGCACGAACCCGTGTCCCCTGCATCGGCAGGCGGACTCTCAACCACTGTGCCACCAGGGAAGCCCTAAATTGCTCATCTTGTATCCATATTTAAAATATTTGGTTCCTGCATGTCATACATATATTTATTGGACAGCATGTTGGTAAATACTAAAGAAATCAAATTAACATACTGTGCATTCTGAGTCAACTCACCCAGCACTTAGAAGAAGTCTAATTTTGTGTGCTCAGCCCTTTTAGAGGTTCAGGAAATTTCAATACAAGATTTCAAATAGATAAAAGGCAGTATTAGCATAGATTTTTAAGGCCTTGAATCAAAGACATCCATTCAGACAGCAAATTAGTTAATTCTTACTACCGTTCCATCACTATGATGGAAGGAAATACCCATGTGCTTGCCCTTTCCAAGCCACAGAGCACTCAAGTTGATGAAGCATTTTCTGATCTGCAGCCTCTGAGAATACCTATCAGCCACCAGCAGCCAACTTTGATACACTGCTGAAGAGTGAGTTCAGCAACTCTAACTTGAAAAGGATCAGAAACAATCACAAAATCTAATGAGGTGCTCCTGACATGGCAGGAAGAGGGCGTAAAGAAGTGAAATATCAGGATGCGCTTTCATCAACCTACAAAGCCAGCAAGACTCTCCCTGAACACACACAAGAAAACCCAGAAACATAACAGCAAACAAGAAAACAGCTAGCGTGCGGAAATCACTTAGATAATCCCTGTGCTACAGTTGTGTAATCCTTAAAATGAGCTATAGCACCAACATTAAGTAGGCTTGTTATAAAAATTACATAGTGCTTAACACATATGCAGTAGGTACTCAATAAATATTATTATTATTATTAGAACAAAAGGTGAGTGACAGAAATGCTGTCAAAATTCTAGTAATTTGCTAAAAGTGTCAACAATCTCAAGACTCCCTCAGGATGTTATTAAAAAGCCAACAGTAGGAACTAGTCAATGGAAACACAGATATCAAAATAGAGGAACAGAGGAGGTAAATTACATATGGAATTTTAATCCAAGAATCACTGAGATTATTTTTTTTCCCAGGGGGACTCGAAGTTTTGGCCATCACTTGCAGTGTCCTCATGAGGGCTGCCAGTTGTTAAGTTTCCCAAGAGACTGATGATATGGCTTAAAGACATCCACCAAATAGTAAAAGAAAGCAAATTTGTGGATTTTCATCCCTGAATTGCCAATTTTTCTAATGCAAATTGCCTATGAAGGAATCAGCATGAAAATCTCAGCCCAGAGCAACAGGTAAGGAATCTTGGTTTCAGACACCCCAAGAGTGATGACATAGAAATACATTCAGAGGAGCTCTTCCTAGTTACCTTGTCTTCTATATTCTCTATACCCCTGCCCTTACTTGACCATCCTCACAAATAAGCCATTAGACTCTGCCCCCACGTGGAGCATGTTCAGCTACTATAGAGAAAACCCTGCTTAGTTTCCACTGCCACAGAGCTTTTTATGCATCCTTCACCCTTAAGGCAGATGGAATATTGAGTTGGGGAAAAAAAAAGATTATTTGCTTCACACTAAATTCCCATTTTTATCCCCAGGGTTTCTCTTTCTATACAAAAGCACAAGCTTTTGCTAGAATCGGGGGGAGGATCCTTTTCCTCCAGTGAAACATTTATACTAATCCTTGGCCATTCATGTATTTCAGGATCTATTTGCTGGACAGCACATTCCTCTGACTGTAAAATATTCTGTCCCCTTGGGACACCAGTTGTCTCCAAACCGGAAGACTTGACCTTCATTTCAGCAGAGACCGGAAAGGAATGTCATTTCCTCGTGGTCTGTTAAACAATGTGACCTCTTGTTCTGCATCGGCCTCTGGCTCCAGCCCACACCGCTTCCCTCGAAATCACTCACTCTTGAAGATCTCGCCTTAGACCTTTTTCCTTTGCTTTTTGCTAAAATCCAGCGGTGGATGATGATGCTGGAATGCGGTCAAATTCCTTATGAAAAGAATAGATTGATTTTTGACAATGGAAGGGGGCTCAGTCCTAAGCCAAAGGTCCCCGGTGATGAAGAACACCCCTCTGCAAACTTAGCGCATCCCTGCAGGAAGACCGTGCCTCTCTGGAGAGCAGCCACTCTGCTTTACTCGGGAACGAGCCTGATAATAGAAGAATCTAACTGAACTTGACGCATTCTCATTAGAGCGGCTGAAACAAAAGCACATATGGATCTTTCTGAATCATTGAACACACACTGCTTGATAAATTATATTCACATTTTCAGAGGCTCCATCTCAGAACGTCTCAGCAGGTAAGAGCCGGCCTTCGCTCTGCATTGCTACTTTTCGCCACCCTGAAATGGATTCAGTGGATGGGTGGGAAGGAAACAGGAAAAGGTGACTGTCAGCTGCTGGCAGGTTTGTCTTCAACAAGGCTTAGCTAAGTGAACCCCAACATTGAACCTCAAGACACCAGTGCCTTTTCCAGAACTGCTGCTCTCCATAAAAGAATAGGAATTCAACTAATGTTGAAAGGGCTGGAAAGGGTGACATCAATCTTTTTCTTGAAACTATGCTTCTTTGACTCTGTTCTCTGAACACTTGGTGATTACATCATTCTCCTTTGGGCTTTGATTTGGGCAAGAAAAGTATCCTGAGTGAAATCAGGTAAAAAGGAACAGGTCAGACTTGAGCAAGGCCCCCCGCACAGGTGACTGCTTCTGTGCCGTGTGACAGGAGCTCAGGGCCAAATCTCGGAAAGAGCCTGTGTCCATGAAGATTTTATGGCTAGCAACGGAAACCCACTCCAAATGACGCAGCAGAAAAAGAACGTGCTGGAAGCACACTGAGTAGCTCCCAAAATTGGCCAGCAAGACCGGGGAACGAGGACCAGAAATGTACGTGGGTTCCTTTGCTGCTGCCGCTTCCCCTCCCCCGGCTCTGGACACTGAGCTCGGCCACTGGCCTTGGGAACTGGAGCTGTCCTGCTTCTGTGTCACTCGCTCCTCATTCAAAGTTCTAGTGAGAGCATGTGATTGGTCAAGCTGAAGCATGTTCTCGCACTTCTCTGGTGAGAGCGAGGTGGGGACAAATACCTGGCCTTTTGCAACTTCTTTGGTGAGAAGCAAGTGAGTTTGGATGTTCAACAGAATCTCCCCCCCAACTCCCTAAAAAAAGGAAAGGAGGGAGGGAAGGAGGAATCTGGACAAATGTTCATTCATTCGAGAGCCCTCAACAATTCTGACAGAATGCAGCATTAACCAGTTTCCACAGGAAAGGCCACCGCCCTCTCCGCATCACCTTCGATCCCTTCAAATTCTGTCTTGCCCTCACTGAGCAAACACAATTTGAAAAAAGCCATTGGTAATTCTGATATAAAATCTAACCCTAGTCCTCCAAATCCCCCGGGAATAACTGCCCTAAAACATTCTTCAGATTCCTCTGCCTTACTGAAGTTTTACGTTGCCTTTCTTCTAAACTGAAGGTTATTTTAAAATGAAAATGTCTGAACTGTTTAAAAAGAAGAAAGAGAAAAAGGTAAAAGCTATTTGTTATTTTTGAAGAGTGATAATGAAAGCAATCTCAAATCCCCAACTTTTCTTCCACCTGAAAAAAAATTCCTAAGAAAAAAGATTCTTAATTTCTCAGAATAGCTTTTAATTTTGCTTTTCTTCTCATTGGCATACTTTAATGACAGCCCTACAGGAAAAGATAACAAAGCTAAAAAAAGTGTTTCAGAATCATGACACAGAAAATTTTACTGTTTTTTAAATAGTAGAATGAATACTATTCTGGTTATAGAATCTGCAGAAGGAGAAATAATCTTAGAGGGAACAAAAACACAGAAAATATCTCTTTGGTCTTTTTTAAAAATATATGCCATTGCCAAATTCCCCTAAGAAATGGATTCCCTGCTGGTTTTGCTTCCAGACAGGCAATAAATTACATAACCCCTGAAATTCCTTTTAGTGAGCCTTAGACACGAGTTGTTAACTAACCCAGCACATGGCCAGGCTCCCCCACGGAAGCAAACCGAAAACTTAGGCAAATTCCAGGGGATTCTTCCTCAACACTTCCCCTTCAATGGCTGCAAAAATAAAGCTCCTGATAGACAGCCTCATCCACCAGAGGGCAGAGAGCAGAAGCAAGAAGAACTACATCCTGCAGCCTGTGGAACAAAAACCACATTCCCAGAAACATAGACAAGATGAAAAGGCAGAGGGCTATGTACCAGATGAAGGAACAAGAGAAAACCCCAGAAAAACAACTAAATGAAGTGGAGATAGGCAACCTTCCAGAAAAAGAATTCAGAATAATGATAGTAAAGATGATCCAGGACCTTGGAAAAACAATGGAGGCAAAGATCGAGAAGATGCAAGAAATGTTTAACAAAGACCTAGAAGAATTAAAGGAAAAATACAGATGAATAATACAATAACTGAAATGAAAACTACACTAGAAGGAATCAATAGCAGAATAACTGAGGCAGAAGAATGGATAAGTGACCTGAAAGACAGAATGGTGAATTCACTGCTGTGGAACAGAATAAAGAAAAAAGAATAAAAAGAAATGAAGACAGCCAAAGAGACTTCTGGGACATTAAATGCAACAACATTTGCAATATAGGGGTCCCAGAAGGAGAAGAGAGAGAGAAAGGACCAGAGAAAATATCTGAAGAGGTTATAGTCGAAAACTTCCCTAACATGGGAAAGGAAATAGCCACCCAAGTCCAGGAAGCGCAGCGAGTCCCATACAGGATAAACCCAAGGAGAAACACGCTGAGACACATAGTAATCAAATTGGCAAAAATTAAAGACAAAGAAAAATTATTGAAATCAGCCAGGGAAAAATGACAAATAACATACAAGGGAACTCCCATCAGGTTAACAGCTGATCTTTCAGCAGAAACTCTGCAAGCCAGAAGGGAGTGGCATGATATACTTAAAGTGATGAAAGAGAAGAACCTACAACCAAGATTACTCTACCGGCAAGGATCTCATTCAGTTTCCATGGAGAAATCAAAACCTTTACAGACAAGCAAAAGCTAAGAGAATTGAGCACCACCAAACCAGCTCTACAACAAATGCTAAAGGAACTTCTCTAAGTGGGAAACACAAGAGAAGAAAATGATCTACAAAAACAAACCCAAAACAATTAAGAAAATGGTCATAGGAACATACCTATAGATAATTACCTTAAACGTCAATGGATTAAATGCTCCAACCAAAACACACAGGCTTGTGGAATGGATACAAAAACAAGATCCATATATATGCTGTCTACAAGAGATCCACTTTAGACCTAGGGACACATACAGACTGAAAGTGAGGGGATGGAAAAAGATATTCCATGCAAATGGAAATCAAAAGAAAACTGGAGTGGCTATACTCATATCAGATAAAATAGACTTTAAAATAAAGAATGTTACAAGAGACAAGGAATAACACTACATAATGATCAAGGGATCAATCCAAGAAGAAGATATAACAATTTTAAATATATATGCACCCAACATAGGAGCACCACAATACATAAGGCAACTGCTAACAACTATAAAAGAGGAAATCGACAGTAACAAAATAATAGTGGGGGACTTTAACACCTCACTTACACCAATGGACAGATCATCCAAAATTAAAATAAATAAGGAAACAGAAGCTTTAAATGACACAACAGACCAGATAGATTTAATTGATATTTATAGGACATTCCATCCAAAAACAGCAGATTACAATTTCTTCTCAAGTGCACATGGAACATTCTCCAGGATAGATCACATCTTGGGTCACAAATCGAACCTCAGTAAATTTAAGAAAACTGAAATCATATCAAGCAGCTTTTCTGACCACAATGCTATGAGCTTAGAAATCAATTACAGAGAAAAAAACGTAAAATACACAAACACGTGGAGGCTAAACAATACGTTCCAAAATAACCAAGAGATCACTGAAGAAATCAAAGAGGAAATCAAAAAATACCTAGAGACAAATGACAATGAAAACATGATGATCCAAAACCTATGGGAGGCAGCAAAAGCAGTTCTAAGAGGGAAGTGTATAGCAATACAAGCCTACCTCAAGAAACAAGAAAAATCTCAAGTAAACAATCTAACCTTACACCTAAAGGAACGAGAGAAAGAAGAACAAACAAAACCCAAAATTAGCAGAAGGAAAGAAATCATCAAGATCAGAGCAGAAATAAATGAAATAGAAACAAAGAAAACAATAGCAAAGATCAATAAAACTAAAATCTGGTTCTTTGAGAAGACAAACAATATTGATAAACCATTAGCCAGACTCATCAAGAAAAAGAGGGAGAGGACTCAAATCAATAAAATTAGAAATGAAAAAGGAGAAGTTACAACAGACACTGCAGAAATACAAAGCATCCTAAGAGACTACTACAGGCAACTCTATGCCAATAAAATGGACAATCTGGAAGAAATGGACAAATTCTTAGAAAGGTATAACCTTCCAAGACTGAACCAGGAAGAAACAGAAAATATGAACAGACCAATCACAGGTAATGAAATTGAAACTGTGATTAAAAATCTTCCAACAAACAAAAGTCCAGGAGCAGATGGCTTCACAGGCGAATTCTGTCAAACATTTAGAGAAGAGCTAACACCCATCCTTCTCAAACTCTTCCAAAGAATAGCAGAAGAAGGAACACTTCCAAACTCATTTGATGAGGCCACCATCACCCTGATACCAAATCCAGACAAAGATACTACAAAAAAAGAAAACTACAGATCAATATCACTGATGAACATAGATACAAAAATCCTCAAGAAAATACTAGCAAACAGAATCCAACAACACATTAAAAGGATCATACACCATGATCAAGTGGGATTTATCCCAGGGATGCAAGGATTCTTCAATATACGCAAGTCAATCAATGTGATACACCATATTAACAGGTTGAAGAATAAAAACCATATGGTCATCTCAATAGATGCAGAAAAAGCTTTTGACAAAATTCAGCAGCGATTTATGATAAAAACTCTCCAGAAAGTAGGCATAGAGGGAACCTAACTCAACATAATAAAGGCCATATATGACAAACCATATATGACAAACATCATTCTCAATGGTGAAAAACTGAAAGCATTTTCTCTAAGATCAGGAGCGAGACAAGGATGTCCAGTCTCACCACTATTATTCAACATAGTTTTGGAAGTCCTAGCCACGGCAATCAGAGAAGAAAAAGAAATAAAAGGAATCCCAATTGGATAAGAAGAAGTAAAACTGTCACTGTTTGCAGATGACATGATACTATACATAGAGAATCCTAAAAATGCCACCAGAAAACTACTAGAGCGAATCAATGAATTTGGTAAAGTTGCAGGATACAAAATTAATGCACAGAAATCTCTTGCATTCCTATACACTAATGATGAAAAATCTGAAAGAGAAATTAAGGAAACACTCCCATTTACCATTGCAACAAAAAGAATAAAATACCTAGGAATAAACCTACCTAGGGAAACAAAAGACCTGTATGCAGAAAACTATAAGACACTGATGAAAGAAATTAAAGATGATACCAACAGATGGAGAGATATACCATGTTCTTGGATTGGAAGAATCAATATTGTGAAAATGACTATACTACCCAAAGCAATCTACATATTCAATGCAATCCCTATCAAATTACCAATGGCATTTTTTACAGAACTAGAACAAATCATCTCAACATTTGTACGGAGACACAAAATACCCCGAATAGCCAAAGCAGTCTTGAGGGAAAAAAATGGAGCTGGAGGAATCAGACTCCCTGACTTCAGACTATACTACAAAGCTACAGTAATCAAGACAATATGGTACTGGCACAAAAACAGAAACATAGATCAATGGAACAAGATAGAAAGCCCGGAGATAAACCCATGCACCTATGGTCAACTAATCTATGACAGAGGCAAAGATATACACTGGAGTAAAGACAGTCTCTTCAATAAGTGGTGCTGGCAAAACTGGACGGCTACATGTAAAAGAATGAAATTAGAACACTCCCTAACACCAAACACAAAAATAAACTCAAAATGGATTCGAGACCTAAATATAAGACGAGACACTAGAGGAAAACATAGGAAGAACACTCTTTGACATAAATCACAGCAATATCTTTTTTGATCCACCTCCTAGAGTAATGGAAATAAAAACAAAAATAAACAAATATAACCTAATGAAACTTAAAAGCTTTTGCACAGCAAAGGAAACCATAAACAAGACGAAAAGACAACCCTCAGAATGGGAGAAAATATTCACAAACAAATCAACGGACAAAGGATTAATCTCCAAAATATATAAACAGCTCATGCAGCTCAATATTAAAGAAACAAACAACCCAATCCAAAAATGGGCAGAAGACCTAAACAGACATTTCTCCAAAGAAGACATACAGATGGCCACGCAGCACATGAAAAGCTGCTCAACATCACTAATTATTAGAGAAATGCAAATCAAAACTACGAGGTATCACCTCACACCATTTAGAATGGGCATCATCAGAAAACCTACAAACAACAAATGCTGGAGAGGGTGTGGAGAAAAGGGAGCCCTCTTGCACTGTTGGTGGGGATGTAAATTGATACAGCCACTATGGAGAAGAGTATGGAGGTTCCTTAAAAAACGAAAAATAGAATTACCATATTATCCCGTAATCCCACTACTGGGCATACACCCAGAGAAAACCATAATTCAAAAAGACACATGTACCCCAATGTTCATTGCAGCACTATTTACAATAGCCAGGTCATGGAAGCAACCTAAATGCCCACTGACAGACGAATGAATAAAGAAGATGTGGTACATATATACAATGGAATATTACTCAGCCATAAAAAGGAACGAAAATGAGTCATTTGTTGAGACGTGGTTGGATCTAGAGACTGTCATACAGGGTGAAGTAAGTCTGAAAGAGAAAAACAAATATCGTATATTAACGCATGTATGTGGAACCTAGAAAAATGGTACAGATGAACCAGTTTGCAGGGCAGAAGTTGAGACACAGATGTAGAGAACAAACGTATGGACACCAAGGGGGGAAAACTGCGGTGGGGTGGGGATGGTGGTGTCCTGAATTGGGCGATTGGGATTGACATGTATACACTGATGTGTATAAAACTGATGACTACTAAGAACCTGCAGTATAAACAAACAAACAAAACAAAACAAAACAACTAATACTAAACTTTCTTCGGGTTATTTGTATGGAAATACGTTAATATAAATGTTTCAAACATTACATGAAATTTCTAAAAATCTTATATGTTCTGGTATAATGTTATAAGTCATAATTCTAGTTATTACTTTAAAATGTATATCTCAGAAATAACTAAAAAAATAAAATCAATACCCTCAATACCAACACCAGTGGAACAACTTCAGAAACCAAGAGGTTTCTGTTGTCTCCCGATTAAGATGGGAAAATTAGCAAATTACACTTCTTCCCACCTCTGTCCCCATTTCTCATTTGCAAGTATCCTCTGAGCTATGTTTCTGCCTTAAAGATAAATTATTTTTTACATTAAAAATTAATTAATTAATTTTTAAAAAATAAAGCTCCTTTGAATTAATTACTTTCCTTTACTTGTGGAGATCTGTTCAGAAGGAATTACTTTATAACCCCAGAATAAATGTTGAATTTTTGCATTGTCAGTAGTGATTTCGTTTTTTGGAGAGAGAACATCTTCATGTATCACAGGTAAAATTAAACCTTGGTTTTAAAATGGAAGGAGTTATGTAGTTAGGATGATCTTTGCAGTAGTCAAGTAAGGAAGTTTCATAGGAACTGCACATTTTATGATGGTTATATTGGTTACTAATTACTGGTTATATTAATTAAGACTAAGCAATCTGATAAGTCTATGTGTGTTTTTCTAATGCAGGTGTAACAGCTGGGTCTTTCCAACATTATACCTAATTTGGAACTATTTTGTAAGTGTGATTCTCACTTAATCTACTTTATTACAGCACCCAGAGAATGACTACCCATATGGGTCAAGTCCACCTGGTCCAGATGCTGCTCTATACAATAACTGAAGAGAGTCTTCCAATTTGAAAATGTATTTGGTTGAGAATAATTAAACCTAATGATTTTATCACAGATATAAGCAGCAAGTTATAAATAATTGAAGTCCAAGTCCAGCCTGGGTGTGGGATTATCTACTCATCTGTTCTCTCTTGGTGAAGACCCTGGCTGAGAGCAGTACAGCCAGAGTCATGACCTCACTGCTTCTATTTCGTTTTCTATTCCTGCTTCTCCATCCTCAACTCACGTTCTTTAATCACGTGCTTCTCACTGGGGAGTGCTGGTTTGGTGGCTTTAACGTGTCATTGCAAAGAGTTCTGTCTCATTATCTTCAATTGCCCAAAGTTTAGCCCTGAGAGTACAATCTTTTGTCTTCAGTGTTCTTTCTATTACTAATGACTGCTGCACAAATCTCCACAATGTAGAAACTGCAGAAGTTGTGGCTTTTCTCAGGCCTTTCCAGCAAAAAAACAATGTAGTGTCACGTTTAAGAAACCTCTGTTTATGAAATTTTTTGACAGTTACTCCCTGTGTGATTTTGCACGAGTTATATAATCTCTCAGAACCTCAGGAATGTGAAGTCTGTTCCTGTGATTGGCACCCAGTAAAGCACTCACGGAATGGTAACTGTTCCTATTACTTCTTCAGAGTGTCCCCTCCTGGAGAGGTGGGAGCAGGTTCGTGGAAATGTAACGGCTTAGTTGAAAAATAAATATTGCCCAGTTGAATTGTTGCCTAAAGAATCTTCCTTATTACCCCAAACCCTTTTTCCTAATGGTTTTCTGAATTCACTGTAAATATCTCCTGTACCCACTCTTCCCATGCAAAGGAATTATTTGCTCCCAAGACTGGGACTCAGTAGGTTATATACAAATATATGTTATTTACTATTTATGTATCACATGAACAGTGGGAATTTGAAAATTCAAGTATGGTTAATTATAAGTTGTTTATTCAATAGCATTCACTACTTGAAAAGTTCTAGGTGGTTCTGTGTTGCAAGGTCACTGACAAATCACAGCAGTTCCTCCAAGTAGCCTACTTGAACCCACAGAACCTTACAGATGAAGGCCCAGCAGACCTATCATATGGATGATGCCATGGTTGCAATTGTGCAAGTTAAAGTGCATCCTGGGCCTTACTTACTAAGAGATCTGTTTCTAAAACACTGACAGCTAAGACATGGAAGCAACCTAAATGTCTATTGACAGATGAATGGATAAGGAAGATGTGGTACATATGTACAATGGAATACTATGCAGCCATAAAAAAGAATGAAATAATGCCATTTGCAGCCACATGGATGGACCTAGAGATTATCCTACTAAGTGAAGGAAGTCAGACAGAGAAAGACAAATATCATATAATATCACATATGTGGAACCTAAAATACAATGCAAATGAACTTATTTACAAAACAGAAACAGATTCACAGACTTAGAAAACAAATTTATGGTTGCCAAAGGTGAAAGGTGGAGGTGGAGGATAAATTAGGAGGTTGTGATTAATGTATATACAGTACTATATATAAAATAGATAATCAACAAGGACCTACTGTATAGCACAGGGAACTCTACTCGATACTCTGTAATAACCTAAATGGGAAAAGAATCTGAAAAAGGATCGATACATGTATATGTATAACTGAATCACTTTGCTGTACACCTGAAATGAACACAACATTGTAAATCAACTCTACTTCAATATAAAATAAAAAATTTTAAAAACCACTGACGAATCTGTGTTTGGTTACAGAAAAGGGCGGGGGTGGCAGGAGGATGAAGAAAAGTGCCTGCCAATAAAAAAGAAAATTGTGTGAGCACTTTGAGGGAAATGGAGAGTAAAGAACTCTGTTAAAGAAAGTGCCTTTTTTGAAGCATAAAAGGAGCAGTGTAGGAACCAGAGATGCGTTTGAAGAGAACATGGGTCAAAGAGTCTCAAGTACATAACTTAGTGACAGTGAATCCGTTGTCAGTGAACATGTAATTAAAAGGTGTTCATTTGGGGGAAGGTTGATGGCAAAACTTATAATGGAGACATTAACCTACTACCACCTGCCCACCCCACCCAGTCTCAGCGTGACTGAAATAACTGGGACGGTCATCACCTTGTGACGTGACACCCGAGGAAGCACCGCACGCCACCTGGGAAGGAGTTGCATCTAAAATATTCAACCTGAATCTTACCAGTTTTCGAGGCCTAAATTTCAGTTATAGAAAAATATGGAGGAGAGAAGAACAAATGTGTTGACGTGATGAGGTAGCAATGACCAAGTTCACAATGTGAGACATTCTTCAGGATAACTGACTGTTTCTCTAACAAACTAATGGCGTGAATAAATGGAGTGGATCAGGGTGTGTGGATTAAAAAGACCTAACGTTCATTAAATGCAGCATGGGAACCTTGTGTGGAACCTGCTAATAAATAAATCAACCATAAAAAGACAAGTCTGAGACAATCAAGGACATTTGAATACTGTCTTGGGTTTAAATGAAATTAAAGAAATTATTGTTGATTTTAGTATCTATGGTAATGGCATAGTAGTTACGTTTCTTTTTTTTTAAATAGGGGGAGAAAGATCTTGTTAGTTAGAAATGCATACGAAAGCTTTAGGTATGAAATAACATGATGTCTGGGATTTGTTTTAAAATACTGCAGCAAAAAAATGGGTGGCGGGACGGAGGCATAATTAGCTAAATGTTGATAATTGCTGAAGTTGGGTATATGTGGGTTTATTATACTATACTCTCTACCTTTGAGTATATGAAAATTTCCATAATAAAAACTGTAAAAAGTGTTTGCTTTCCTAATTATCTGTATGTTATAAATGTGCTTAAAGCTTAAAAGTTCTATTTATTTACAACATAGTAGGAACTATTTTTAAGCTACATCTTAGTTTGGGCTGTAATAACAAAAGTACTATAAACTAGGAGGCTTATAAACAAATATTTATTTCTCACAGTTCTGGAGGGTGAGAAGTCCAAGATCACAGTACCAGCAGATTTGGTGTCTGATAAGAGCCCACTTCCTGGTTTATAGATGGTGCCTTTTTGCTGTGACCTCACATGTGGAAGGGACATCTCTCTGGGATCTCTTTTATTGTTTTTCTTTTTTTATTTTTTTTAAAATTTCTCTGGGATCTCTTTTATAAGGGCACTAATCCCACCCTCATGACCTAAGTACCTCCCAAAAGCCCCACGTCTTAACACCATCACCTTGGCGGTTAGATTTCAACACATGAATTAGTGGGGACCCAAATATTCAGTCCATAGCAAGCTAAAAGTGGAAATTTCCCCTAATTGGGGGAGCCAGCAGTCTAATTTTGGAGGTAGGAAAGTTGTCAAGAGCTGTAGTTTCTTGGGCATAACTGACATACACATAGATTTTCAGCATCTCATGAAAAGCATACATATAATCAGTCTCCCTTGAAATGTCAAAGTGAACCTTTATGATCCCCTCATGATAAATGTACTCTTTGTGTCCCGGAGGTTTTACTAGAAGATGGAATGGTCCTGGCAAAAAATTGACCGGTTTTGTTACTAACATGCTATGATAAATTGGAAGCACTGATTTAATCAGAGACCGAATAGAAAAAAATATGTCTCTTTGAAAAGGAGTTATTTCCAACCCTATCTGCCCCAGTATTATCCCTGATACCAGTGAAAGAGGAGGCTCGGCTGTAGCACTTGGTTTAATATGTTAAATATTTAAAAGACTCAAAAGTCTAAGGAGAAAAAGTTATCCCTGGCAAAAAAAATAAGAATACCTTTGTCAGCTGGGCAGGGCATGTGAAGAGAAAATGATCAAACAAGTTTCTGAATGACGCCTTTACAGTGAGGACATGGAATTTGTCACGTCCAGGACATTAGGGGACAAGGAGCCTTCCCTTTACAGGGCCAACAGAAGAGGGGTGGCCCAGCTTGACATATACAGATGGAGGCTACCTTGGACACATATAAATGGTGTTGACATTTCCAGAGTCAGTGGACGAAGGAATAAGATATAAGCCTTAATATACTTGACGGCTGCTTTAAACACACATGGGGTGTTGGTGTTAGGAATGACCTAACACTCCCAAGGTCATTTTTAGTATCCCTAGAGCTCCTATTGCCTAATTCTCAGTCCAACAGAAGAAGTTCTCCCAAAGTGCTCCGCTTTAGGGACAGTTCTAACGACCTCATTTCAAGATCATTATAAACCAATACTAAGACCTTCTGTTAACTGGAGGCCCACAGTTGACAGTCCTTAAATTTCAAGACAGAGAAATGAGATGCCACCATTCTCGGCCCAAGCCATATCAGGAAATCTAAGTTATCCCACAGTGATTTTGTATCACTTAGAATTTCTACCTAATATTTTATACTTAGTAGGAACACAATATTTTTAGAAAGAATGAATTTTCACACTTTCATAAAAAGTTTTGTTTGTTCTTGATGGCACATCCCATCCTGTTCCTACTGGTCATGACATATCCAGTCTCTCTAGTCTTTTCTTTCAATCAGTCAGACACCCCCATCACCTCCATAAAAAGCACTGGGCCATAGTCATCATCTCTTTCATCATCAAGCACCTCCTCTTATGGAGATGCCCATTACGTCCAGCACTATCTTAGGTTTAGGAAGGTTTGGATGCAGAGAAGGATGAAGTATACGCTCTACCACATGAGGAGTTGGCAGTGACTGTCCTCCTGCATCTGAAAAGCTTTACATCTTGTCAAATCGTAACAGTATAGGCTTTGCATTTAAATAGTTACTGACAATGATACATTTCAAAGCGCTTCTTTGTTAAACTGATGTGGACATTCACTGGTGACATCTGTCACTTGGAATTCTTCCCTTAATAAAATTGATTGTGGGGACTTCCCTGGTGGCCAGTGGTTGGGAATCCGTCTGCCAGTGCAGGGGACACGGGTTCAATCCCTGGTCTGGGAAGATCCCACGTGCCGCAGAGCAACTAGGCCCGTGCGCCACAAGTGCTGAGCCTGAGCTCTAGAGCCTGCGAGCCACAACTACTGAGCCCGCGAGCCACAACTACTGAAGCCCGTGCACTTAGAGCCTGTGCTCTGCAACAAGAGAAGCCACTGCGATGAGAAGCCCACACACTTCAACGCAGAGTAGCTCCTGCTCGCCGCAACTAGAGAAAGCCCACATGCAGCAAAGAAGACCCAATGCAGCCAAAAATGCATAAGTAAATAAATAAATTTAAAAAAAGAAAATTGATTGTGAACAAGTAACAAAGAGCGACTGCTTCAGGACATCTGGCATGTGAAAATGGGCCCTTTGCAAAGAACTGGATGTTAATGTGTTTTCATTAAAATGGTACCTTACCTGAGCTACACAAGTGTTAACAGAGTAGAAGAATTTTTTTTCTGTCTAAACGAAGTTGCTATGTACAGTTCATGGGGCACAAATGCTTCACGGGAGAATGAACAAATTATGCCTCTGAAGAGTTGGTGAATATTTATTCTGACACAGCTTCCACAGGACAACCAGCAACCTCATTTGAAGTAAATTCCTTAGTCTGGTCCAATAAGAATAATTGTGTTGGAACTGTGCTCCCTGCCCTAAAGAGGGCAAATCCATTTACTGCTGCAGAAAAGTCTCTGGGATGGATCTAGCCTATTTGCTTTTGTGGGTTTTGATGCTGCTGAGTAAGCCAATGATATTTCAAGCGGGTGCCGGTTTGGACACAGTCGAGAGAGCTCTGTGGAGTGTTTTTTCTTCAACCACTCAACCATGACTGCAAAAACAAGATCAGTATCAGAGATGTGGAGTAACTTGTCTTGACAGCAGTGAACTAATGAACATCCATCATTAGATTGTTCGAACATCTTTCACAATTGAAGAGCTGACTTTAAAAGAAATTGCAGTAAAGTCTTCAGCATTTTCATAGCATTCATTTGGAGCAATCTCTGGTGTTTATCTGTAGTTTAAGTGCAAAAAGAAAAGAAAAATCACACGAATGTTTCATGCAAGGCTGCTTCTGGAACAAAATTAATAATGGCTGCAATTTGCAAAATGGTTCTGTCGCATTGTGGAGGCTAAATCTGACTAATTTAATTCCCTTGCAGTGATGGCTTAAAATATTGCAGAAGAAACAGTGAAAACACTGTGAACATGGCACAACTACACAGTCCTCTGCTGACCGAGAGCCTTCAGAGAATGCCTGCCAAGATTATTCTTAGCTCAATGATGTGTTTTGCTTTTCCTCGTAAACCTAAGAGTGTTTTTCCAGATTCATCCATGTTCATTTTGGGGGAATTCTAATTGGCTCCCAGTGAGGCTGGGCAGCCACCAAACTGATCATATGTCAGTTTAATTGACTCCAGAGATATTTAACAAATTGTTCACAATTTCACTGTGTACTGAAGGGTAGCTGTAACTATTCTTTTTTCCTGTCATAACCACTGTGGCCGTTATGACAGCCCTGCACATGATTTATTTTGTGGCATTTTCTATGCAGGGAAAATAATAATGCTTCACCACCTCCACCTCCTCCACCAAAGGTGGACTCCTGCTTATACGTGAAAAATAATGATTGCTAGCCTGTCAATTTGTAGAGCAAATTGTGACACAATTCCATATAACGCTGGACATCTACAAAGATGTATTGCAGTGAAATCATTGTGTGATTATTCATTCCATCCTTCCAAAACAAGCGTTTCATCGGCTTAAGAAAATGTAATAGACCTATTCATCAGATGTTCAATAAATGAGTTTTAAATAACAAGTGATCATAGAAAACATCTTTGAAACATTTGAATCCAAGCTTTTGTTTCTTTAAAAACAAATCCATTAGAGAAAAAAGAACTGCACTTCACCATATTGTTTATGGACTACAAAGATTTAACTTCCTGGTGATAATTTATAAAGCAGTGAAATGAAAATATGCAAATTTTCAGGAAGCATTCAACATAAGAGGCTTTTCTTGTTTAGAAAAGTTTAGTCTGTTTGATCCTTTCAATTCAGTGAGTTAACACTGAGCATTGCAGACATGTTACATTACAGGGAGAGCTGTGAGTTCTAGCTTGATTTTGGGCAAATGTGCAAACTGGAGGGACAGGTGGGGGAGAAGCAAGCAAAGATCAGGAAAGACCACTCTTAAATGAGAATATGCTATAATCAGAGGCAGGAAGATAATCCTTCTGCTGACCTATGGGGCACAAAGAGCACTGTGACCATTATATTGTAAGTGAGCCCAAAAGCCAAATGGCAGAAGGTGCAGGAAGCTGTCATAAATTTTACAACCCGATCTGCTCTCCTCAAACAAGAGTTTAGTATTATGAAGCTACATTTTCATGCAACGAGCACAAAAGGGCGCTTCACCAAACCTCCAGTAACCATTCATTCATTTCTTTACTTTTTCTTCTTTTGCCAGCTCTTTTCCTTCATCAACTTCCCAAGCGTGTGCCACGATTCCACCGTTCCCTGTGTTTGCTCTGCTGGAGACCTGGTTGGACCAGGCATCTGATATGTTGCTGGAACTCAGCAGTTTGGGGCGCCTGCTCATTGTGAAATGGTAGCGACGGTAGGAAGCATGGATAGAGTCCAGGTTCCTTAACACGTCTAGTAAGATCTTTCATGATCTGGTCCCCACTGAGCATCATTTTGCTCTGATTCTCTTTCTTCTCTTCCTTTTTCCTCATCCTTGCTACACTGGGTTTGAACATACTATATAAAGCATGAACATAACTTTAATGCTTGCCTTAGTATATTTTCCAGAGAAACCTGTGCTAAGAAAATCAGAATAGGAAAATTGTTCTAGAGCAGACACACAGGACAGGATCTGAGGGTTGAATTGCTGTTCATCTAAACCACTTCCTTCTACCTCTCAGGCTGCTTTTATTCCAGCAGAAATTTAATGCTGATCTCTTCTTTTCTTTTTTGTTTTTTTTTTGTTGTTGTTGTTTGTTTGTTTTTTGACCACGCAACTTGTGGGATCTTAGTTCCCTGACCAGGGATTGAACCCAGGGCCTTCGGCAGTGAGAGTTCAGAGTCCTAACCACTGGAACGCCAGGGAATTACTGCTCATCTCTTCTTATATTCTCCATATTTCCCATAAATGAGCTCATCTCTTCTCGTAGCTTCGAAGACTGTACTGACGATGACTCTAAGATCTCATCTCCAGCTCCGACAATTCTCCGGGGCTACAGATTTACGTATCCAGCTGCCTTCCAGACTCATGAATGCTTCAAACGCAATTAGTTCCCCTACTAGCCCTTATCTCAGCAAACCTGGAGTTGTTCTTGATTCCTCATCGCCTCCGCCTTTCAGATTCATCTAGGCATCAAATCTTATCTATTCTTCCCCATAAATACATCTGAAAACACGATTTTCTCCATTCTCACTGTGACTACCCTGATTCACCCTATCAACCCACCACCCATTCTTGCCTGCAGTAATGCCATGACCCTCTCATTGGCCTCACTTTTTCTAATCTTTCTCCCTGAAAATCCCTTCTCCATGCTACAGCCAGAGTGGTCTTTCTGAACTGCAAACCTAATCATCATTCTGCTTAAAACGCCCCAAAGTTTCCCCCACTGATTTTAGGAAAGAGTCCAATCTACCTAACAGGTCTGCTAAGATCCTTCATGAGGCTCCCTGCTGAGATCACCAGCCATTATCATCTTCACCTTCTATCTTAGCCCTAATGACAGTATTTCAGTGCCTTACAGGTAGCTTGTACTCTCTCTCCTCAGAGCCTTCACATAGGAAGTTCCCTTTACCAGGAATACTCTTCTCATCTCTGCCATTCCCTACTCCATCCTTCAGGTGTCAAATTTGGCATCACTTTCTCCCAGAAGCCCCCTAGACTAGATGTGATCTATGGCTCCTTGCTCTTTTCGTCCTGTAATACGTCACACATTACTGTGATTGCTTGTGTAATTGTTATTTCCCCCACCAGGCTGTATCACTTGTTTGTCTCACTTACAGGCCTAATGCAGGGCACAGGGCCTGGTGCACAGGAAACATTCCATAAATATTTGATGGATGAATGACCATCATTTTAAGAGACAGAATGGCTCCCAGGCAGGGCTAACTTCACCATGATATGATTAAATATATTGACATGTCTAAATAAAGAATGTATCAGTCATTAAAAGGAACTGGTCAGTTAGGAAATACAGAACAAGGTGAGTCACTGAGGTAGATGTTAGAATGCCTATCCAAGCACATCTAGGGATGAAGGAGTATTAGCTAATGGACTTCAAATACTGTGGTCCCATTAGTAAGAACATCCCTTTTATGAAATGGATCAGCCTCATGCTATAACTCTCCACTTTCTAATTCCATACTCATGTAGCAATTTTATAATTATTATTTGGCTGCCCATGTAAGTCTGCTTATAGGGAGAAAGACATGCAGATTCTGAGTATTTCAGGTCTCTGTGACAGTGATTTCTCACTGTGAATTAATGAATTCCCTTACGATCGTGGTGTGCACAGATCATGAGCAGACCAGGATGGGGTCCGATCCACTCTTTGCTCTGTGGACATTTCAACGGCTCTTACTTCACTTCTCAGTTTCAGTGGCCAATGGTTGCAGGAGCAAAAGTCCCTGGAAGCCCACAACAGAGGGTGGAAGGAGCTAGACCAGGGGCAGGGGTCATGCTCTATAACTGTCAGTTCTTTTCAGCCAGGATTCTTTGCCAAGAACCATAGCACACAAGCAGGCAGTTTTTGTAACATTTTGTTCTTTGGTACATAGAGTGAGTTATCTTAAAAATTTCCAACTACTGAAGCCCGTGCGCCTAGAGCCCGTGCTCCGCAACAAGAGAAGCCACTGCAATGAGAAGCCCGCGCACCACTACAAAGAGTAGCCCCCTCTGGCCACAACGAGAGAAAGCCCACGTGCAGCAATGAAGACCCAATGCAGCCAATAATAAATAAAATAAATTTAAAAATTAAAAAATAGGGGGCTTCCCTGGTGGCACAGTGGTTGAGAGTCCGCCTGCCGATGCAGGGGCCACGGGTTCGTGCCCCGGTCCGGGAGGATCCCACATGCCGCAGAGCGGCTGGGCCCGTGAGCCATGGCCGCTGAGCCTGCGCGTCCAGAGCCTGTGCTCTGCAACAGGAGAGGCCACAACAGTGAGAGGCCTGCGTACCGCAAAAAAAAAAAAAAAAAAAAAAAGAACTATATTATCCAACTTTCATTTTGAAGGTTAAAAAAAAAAAAAACAGGAGACCAGAGAGAGGAGGATTCAGGGCACCCACTGGCATGCAGCTACTTAGTGGCTGAGCTGGGGTGGAAACCCACAGGTCCTAAGTCCTACATCCCACATTCCCTCCAGCACACATGCTCCTCCAGCCCTAATGCAGTACAGGAAAATAACACTGACCAACCCCTGGACTTGAGATCAGCCATAGGTGCTCATCAGATGTGTGACTGGAGGCAAATCCAGACAGCCTTGGAGGAACAGTTTCCCAACCTTTCAAACATGGGGTTGAACTCGATGTCTCTAGCTTCACTTCCACTTCTACGTTAATCTTAAACTGTAGCAATCCTCCAGTTGAGAGTAATCTTCTATGTCGTCTCTTTTTTTAAATCTCTGTTTTAATGCAAGTAAATTGTATTTATGTAATAAAGGAAGCTTCTGGTTGATAGAGTTATAGAACCATTTTTACTACTGCTCTTCACCAGTGACTCATTCTCCTTGCGTGGCCCCAGCCAAACCCAGAAGAAGACTTCATCTTCAGACTATGCATCTGAATCTGGTGAGATGCTGGGACACCACACTCTACCTCAGGAAGTCCTCCCTGGGAGGTCCACCTGGAATGTTTCATTCTGAGCTGTGAGTTAGGGACCGTGGACTAGACAGGAGCCCCAAGTTCACTCTGGAGCAGACTCAAAGTGCCCAGGAAAACCTTGAATGTTGCTGTTTTCCAGAGGTGATTTAGGACAACCAATCTAAGGTAACCTTCACCCAAACTGAAATCTCCACCGCTGCCCATGCTGGGGCCAATGAGCAGACTTTCCAAGAGAGATACATGTCTTTAGTCTTCCTCAAGGGACTCTGAAAAGGGGCTGAAAATATCCCACTGAAGGGAAAATGAATGGACACGTAGTTTACCATATGTCTCAGAAGAGTAACACTCAGACAAGAAATATTATCAAATGATTTCTGTTATGGGCTGAATTGTGTTTCCCCCCCATTCATACGTTGAAGCCCTAACCTCCAGTACCTCAGAACGTGACCGAATTTGGAGACAGGATCTTTAAAATGTAATTAAGTTAAATGAGTTCACTAGAGTGGGCTCTAATCCAATATGACTTGGTGTCCTTATAAGAAGAGGAAATTTAAACACAGTTACAGAGGGAAGACCATATGAAGACACAGAGAGAAGACAGCCAACTGCATGCCAAAGAGAGAGACCTCAGAGTGAAACCAACCCTGAATGAAACCTTGACCTTGGACATCTAGCCTCTAGGACTGCGAGAAAATAAATTTCTGTTGTTTATGTCACTCAATTTGTGGTACCTGGTTATGGTAAGTACCGATTCCTCTGTTGACGGACAATTAGGTTACTTCCATACCTTGGCAATTGTAAATAATGCTGCTATGAACATTGCAGGGGGAGGGGGGAGGCATGTATCTTTTTGAATTAGTGTTTTTGGACAAACTGTAATTTTTAACTATTCCCTTACTTTTAGACATTTTAATTGTTTCCATTTTTATCATTATAAAAAATACCATGAAGGATATCCTTGTAAACGTATCATTATGCCTTGTTTCCTAAGAACGAATTTCTAGAAGTGGAACGGCTAAGTCAAATGTATACACATCATTAAGGTTTTAACATATATGTCAAATGTTCATTCTTAAAGGTTTTACCAGTCTATACTCCCCTTTCAGTGTATTAGGATTCTAGCTTCCAATAATAATAATTATTATTCTAATATTAATTGGGTATTTACTATGTGCCAGATGATATATTCAACACTTTATTTCACTAATTCCCTCAAAAACCCTGTGAGGTGGTTACTAATATTAGCTACATTTTACAGATGACAAAACCAGTCTTCAATAAAATAAATGAAATGCCCAAGTTCCCTTTGTTAGTAAGAGGAAGAGCCAGGAAACAAAACCAGCCTATCTGACTCTAGTAAATCCCCTTTATCCTTTGCCAATCTTGGGTATTACGATTTCTTATACCTTTGCAAATGTGATAGGCAAAAAATCTATTTTTAATTTGGATTTCTAGGCTTATTAATTAGCTTCAACCTCCCTTTTTCTGTGTTTTGGCCATTTTGTTGCCTTGCTTTTTCAGAGTGAATTGCCTGTTTCTGTTGTCTTTTCTGCTATTAGTGTGCAACCTCTCAGCAACTAACTGTGGAAGTTGCCACATACTTGTGGTACTCAGGCAGACTCCCTGAAACCTCATCTCACTAAGAATTGGAACAGACACTTCTGATGACTCACTGCAGCCAAAGTTTCAGGGTAGTCTCATCATCTTGCAAGTAAAACGTGTTTGGAGATAACCCACCCAGCTGCTCACTCCTTTGGTAGACTGTAAACTATTTTGATTGAGTGGTTTCCTAATTTTTCAATGAAATCCAACTTTATGGTTTTTAACAAATTTGACACCTTTCCCTCAAATTTTGAAAAGAAAGGAAAAAAGGGGGGAAGCACCACCAACACTTCCTCAGGCTAGCTTTGCCTTTGTGTAATCACCAAAAATGTTACAGCACACCTGAAACTAACATAATATTGTAAATCAACTGTATGTCAATTTTTTAAAAATATTTATTTATTTAGGCCGCCCCAGGTCTTAGTTGCAGCGTGCATGAGGGATCTAGTTCCCTGACCAGGGATTGAACCTGGGCCCCCTACACTGGGAGCGTGGAGTCTTACCCACTGGACCACCAGGTAAGTCCCTATATTTCAATTTTTTAAAAATGTTACAGCAGCCCAGCCCAACCACCGGAGCAAGGATGCATGACTTGCCTGATGGTGGTGACAGGGAGCGGTGGGGAGAGGAGGACTCATTGTTTGTACCTGTTTTGTGCTACAATCAGTGGTTAGCCTTGCAGAAACATTTACCTTGGAGATAGGTTCAATGTGTGGGATGGATAATTACACATCGAGGAGCTTAATTCTGGATAAGAGAAGCCACTAATTCATGGCAGTCACACAAGACTCCAGTGAGGCTCTGTGCTGTTGGGTCCAAGTGCTCCGTGCTGTGGGACGGAGTCAGGGTTCCATTAACCAAGTATAGATGAAGGCAGCAAAGAGACTCAAACAGCAGCTTGAGTCTGGATGGTAAGTAACAGCTGCTTCCCTGTTCAATATTTTAAATTCCAAATTTAGAATCAAAATACAGGGAAAGCCCTTTAGCTCCCCTTAACAATTGCTTTGTTTGTTTCTTTTTGCTATATTTAAAGAGAAAGGGAAAGCTTCCCTCTCTGAAATCCCGTTGATTGGCCCTCAGTTCAGAGGACGTGCGCAGGAAGACGTGTTGATCCTTTAATAATTAAGAGCAGTCTTGGGATTGTTGACCTCCAGCCTTATTCAGCTTATCAGCAATCCCAGTCAGCAGTATTTGTGGGAAAACCAAGCCGAAGGGAGTTGAATTGTTTAGCCGGCAGCATCAGTGCTGACGTTGACAAGTCCCCTGGCGCGGCTCCCTCACCTGCTCACGAGCTGCCATTCACGACAGCCAGGTAGCCGATAAAGCACACGCATGGGAGTCACTCAGTGCCAACGTTCCCCTTGGCTCACTGGAGGAATCGTGTCACGCTGGGAGCTTTAGTCTACATTACTCTGTAACCACTATCAAATCATACAAAAATTGGAGGTGAAGCTGCTTTCATCAAATTCCAAAGGAAATGCCATTAATATGCAGCTGTGAGCCAAAGAATATGTAATTAGTCTCTTTAAAAGGCTTTATAATCAAAAATAGCCAATTAAGATGACCTTAAAGTAGTCGTAGAAAGCAGTTCATACTCATCATTAGTGCCTCCAGAAGAGAGCTGACAAAGGAACGTGGCTGACAGAACGAACACTGTCAAAAGTGCAGCAATGTTCTCGTCCCATTGGCCTTCCTGGCAGGCCAGGGAAAGAAGGATGGCTACTGCACCCCATCAGGGTGCCCGGATGCGTCTGCTCTTCTCAGCAGGGGCTCAGGGAGCCACACAGCTGTCCGCACACTCAGAGAAGGATCAGCGAAAGCCCTGCTCAGCCCAGCTTTGCTGCTGACCTGGATAAATCCAGATAACCACTTCATTTTCCCTAAGGGGATAAAGGGAGACCTGCTCACACACTAGATGAATGCTGTAGTCCACAAATATAATGTTTTACTGGGGTCTGTGAACACAGGTGGACAGGGACACTGCACTCTTTCTTTTCCAGACACCAGATATGGCGTAATTGGGATTCGAAAAAGAGATTAATCTAACAAACGGATCCAAAAGGCCAACTCACACAAATCCTCTCCAAAGAAAAGGTTACCATGTCCTAAATTAATATCAATTTTATCTAGCAAATAATTTGTCAAGAAACATTACTTTTTAATGCAATCAATGTGTTATCAGTAATCTTCCATAAGCAAAAACTGCTTTATATTTTAAGACAAAATGCAACACTATTTCCCTCAGAAGATACAACCACTATATAAATTTGGACAGCCTGTTCTATAACTGCTTGGAAATTATAACTATATCTAGGTCTAACTAGGATATTCTTTATCCAAAATTATATCAAGTGTGAAAACTGTGACTAACTTCTAATTACCAAGAAAAGATAATTACATGCAAAACAAATAAAAGTAATCAAAATCATTAGCAGAACTTGCTTATCAATCACTGAAATCCGATTTGGCCATCCAGAAGCCCGAGAGGGTGTAGAGCAGGGAGGATGGGGCATGAATTAAAAGGACACCTCTGAGAATCCCGGAGATTGACAAAGCGGTGACAATATCCATGAATAATATTTGCAAAAGTGAAATTAGAGATAAAGGTATCAGCTGGGAACATGCTACTTTCTAAAATATCATGAACAAGGCCAGCCATTTCCTGAGGGTTCTTTAATATGCTCCTAGCAAAGCTTATCTATTTATGGCTTCTGACTGCCACCATACCACCCACGTGGCTGGGACAAGGAAATATGGTCCAAAATAGTTTTGCACTATTTCCTTTCCTCAGAGGAAATGGGTTTTAGTCTTCGAAATCAGCCCCTCAGCTCATGTCTCCTATTGACCCGTCCCCTGTCAGCTTGGGACGCCCTGCTCCACTCACCGGGAGAAATCTCAGCCCAGGATGCATTGACCTGCCTTCTCAGCGCTTCAACTTAACCCCCGTATTTTAAAAGTGAAATGTTCTGAAAAGAGCACACACAATACAAACAAACCTTCAAAAGGAATAGACAATGAGAAGCAAGGCAAAGAGGAGGCGAATTGTGATAAACAGTAGGAGGAGCAGAAATAAAGGTGAGAGAAAATAGTAGCTGCACGCAAGAAAATTCATCATGGGTGAAGAAAAAGCATGTAGGCAGTTGCCAGACTCAGACAGGGGAAGACGCTTCCTGTCAATAAAAGAATTAATCAGCAGGGAAATGATAGAAATGGAAAAGTAAAAAGTTCATTAAGGAAATTTAGTCACATCCACTTCCTAGCTATAAGGAAGATTTTTTAAAAACATGTGAATATACCCCACTGAAGTAATGTCAGAGGAGGCCTAGTGGACAGTCAAAAATTTCACTATGGCCCAGTGGTAACAAGGCCAACCCCACTGCAGTATCTCTGGAGAGCTGGAACTCCCATCCCTGCCTTGGTGCAACTAGGAGCCTCCCTGCTCTGGTATCAACAGATGCCAAATGGGGAATCTGGACCACCCAGACCCCCCCCGGCAGTAATAAGGGTCCCCTTTCCCTGTGAGAGCACTGTCAGAAACTTCCAGCTAAAAACAGAGATTTATATAAGATCTAGAGTCTCCTAATACAATATGAAAATGTCCAAATTTTAATAAAAAGTCAATGGATACTAATCTCAAGAGACAGAGATGTTGGAATTATCTAACAAATATTTCAAAGCAGCCATGATAAAAATGCTCTCAAGACCAATTATGTACATATTTGAAACATGAAAAAACAGAAAGCCTTAGCACGAAAAATTGCCCCCAAGAAGAATTAGGAGATAATGAAGAAAAAACAAATGGAAATTTTAGAACTGAAAAGCACAATAACAAAACAAAACACAACAACCGACATTAAAAGACCAGGGACTTCCCTAGCGGTCCAGTGGTTAAGACTTCGCCTTCCAATGTAGGGGGTGTGGGTTCAATCCATGGTTGGGGAGCTAAGATCCCACATGCCTCGCGGCCAAAAAACCAAAACATGAAACAGAAGCAATATTGTAACAAATTCAATAAAGACTTTAAAAATGGTCCCCATCAAAAAAAAAAATCTTAAAAAAATAAAAGCCCATTGGGTGGATTCCAATAGCAGAATGGAGAAGAGAGAGGAAAGAATTAGTGAACTGGCAGACAGAATAAAAGAAATTATTCAACCTTAACAACAGAGAAAAAAATGAAAAGAGACTCAGGGACCTCTAGAACTATAAGAAAATATTTAATATGTATGTCATCAATTCCCAAAAAGAGAAGAGAGATTCTTCTTACTTTATTCTCATGTTTCAAAATTATTTTAGCTATGAGTTCCTTCGCCTTTTCATATAAATTTTGGCATAATCTTATGTATGCTTGCAGAAAACTCACTGGAATTTTGATAGGATATATATTAAATCTGTATATCAATTTGGGGAGAATTGACATCTTTACTATGTTGAGTCTTCTAATCCATGAACACAGTATCTCTCTCCCCTTATTTACATCCTCTTTGATTTCTTTCATCAGTGTCATGTAGTCTTTTTCATAGAAGTCCCATACATGTTTTGTTAGCCTTACACCTAAGTATTTATTTTTTTGAATGATTGTGAACGGTACTGTATTTTTAGTTTAGGTATCCATGTATTCAGTCTACCCGATTTCAGGATGTACTATAGTAATCTATACTATCTGTACTGTACTACAGTAAATCAAAACTGTATGATATTGGTGAAGGAATAAACACATAGATCAATGGAACAGAATAGAGAACCCAGGAAGAGACCCTCACAAATAATGCCCAACTGATTTTTGACAAAGGTGCAAAAGCAATACAATGGAGAAAAGATAGCGTTTTCAACAAACGGTACTGGAGCAATTGGACATCCACAGGCAAAAAAATAAAAAGTAAACTTCAATCTGTCTCATACTTTATACAAAAATTAACTTAAAATGTATCACAAACTTAACTGTAAATTTATAAAACTTTTAGAAAAAATAGGAGAAATTCTTCAGGATCTAGGCAGACTTCTTAGACTTGACATTGAAAGCACAATCCATAAGTAAAAGTTGATAAATTGGACTGCATAAAAATTATAAACTTTTACCGGAGCCTGTGCTCCACAACGGGAGAGGCCACAACAGTGAGAGGCCCACGTATCACAAAAAAAAAAAAAAAAAAAAAAAATCGTAAACTTTTACTCTGTGAAAGACTCTACTAAGAGAATCAAAAAACTAGCTACAGACTGGGGAACAAAAATATTTGCAAACCACATATTAGACACAGGACTGATATCTAGGCTATATAAAGAACTCTCTAAACTGTTCAACAGTAAAAAACAGAAAAAAATTAGAAACAGAGTTAGAACATGGGCAAAAGACATGAAGAGACATTTCACCGAAGAAGCTATAAAAATGGCAAATAAGCGTATGAGATGTTCAACATCATTAACCATTAGAGAAATGCAAATTAAAATCATAATGAGATACCCCTACACACATATCAGAATGGCTAAAATAAAAAATAGTAACAGAGACTTCCCTGGTGGTCCAGTGGTTAAGACTCCGCACTCCCAGTGCAGGGGGCCCAGGTTCTATCCCTGCTCAGGGAACCAGATCTCCCATGTCACAGTTAAGACCTGGTGCAGCCAAATAAATAAATATATAATTTTAAAATAAAATAAAAAATAATGACAACACCTAGTGCTGCCAAGAAAGCTGAGAAACTGGATCACTCATACATCGTTAGTGGGAATGTAAAACAGTACATCCATTCTGGAAAAGTGAGGTAGTTTCTTAAAACAAACAAACAAAAAAACTAAACATGCAACTACCATCCAACCCAGCAATCACACTCCCGAACATTTATCCCAAAGAAGACTTATGTTCATACCAAAACCTACAAAAGAATGTTTATAGTATATTTATTTGTAATAGCCCAAAATTGGAAATGGGTGAATGGTTAAACAAACCACAGTACATCCATACCATAGCAATAAAAAGGAATGGACTGGGACCTCCCTGGTGGCGCAGTGGTTAAGAATCCGCCTGCCAGTGCAGGGGACATGGGTTTGATCCCTGGTCCGGGAAGATCCCACATGCCGTGGAGCAACTAAGCCCGTGCGCCGCAACTACTGAGCCTGCGTGCCACAACTACTGAAGCCCGTGTGCCTAGATCCCGTGCTCTGCAGCAAGAGAAGCCACCACAATGAGAAGCCCGTGCACAGCAAGGAAGAGTAGTCCCCACTCGCCACAACTAGAGAAAGCCCGCACGCAGCAACGAAGACCCAATGCAGTCGAAAATAAATAATTTAATTAATTAATTTTTTTTAAAAAAGGGAATGGACTATGAATACATGCAACCACCTGGATGGATCTCCAGAGAATTACTTTGAAAAAAAGCCAATCCCAAAAGGTTACAAGACTGTATGATTTCATCTATGTAACATTCTTGAAACGACAAAATTATAGAAATGAAGCCCAGATTAGTTTCCAGGGATTAAAAAGAGAGTGAGCGGGAGGAAAGTAGATGCGGTTATAAATGAGCAATATGAGGGGCTCTGGTGGTGATGGAAATACTTCGCATCTAGGCTGTATCAACGTCAATATCCCATTGTGGTACTGTCTTGTACTTTTGCAAGATGTTACCATTGGGTGAAACTGTCTAAAGGGCACATGGGAACTCTCTGTAGTATTTCCTACAACTGCATGTAAGTCTACAACTACCTCAAGATAAAAATTCTAATTATAGGGACTTCCTTGGTGGTCCAGTGGTTAAAAATCCACCTTCTAATGCAGGGGATGAGGGTCCGATCCCTGGGGATCGATCGGGGAACTAAGATCCCACATGCTGGGGGGCAACTAAGCCCATGTGCCACAACTAGAGAAGCCCGCACGCCGCAGCGAAACATCCCTCATGCCGCAGCCAAGATCCCGCATGCCGCAACTAAAACCTGATGCAGCCATAAATAAATAAATAAACTTTTAAAAAATTTTTTATTATAAAAAGTATCAGGATATATTCTTCCCCCATGGGAAAATAAGGAGAAAGGATGAATGCAATCCATTCCAATGAAAGAAGCATTGAGATGAATTTTTCTGTAATGTGAAATCATTCCTATATTCCAGAGCAAATCTTAAAAGTTGTTCATGGCAACAAAATTGTATCCATCAGGTGCTTGCTGCTGTCCCCTGCAGCATCTGTCTTGGGTAACACTCTATTTTCAGTCTTGGTGTATGGTGGTGTGTTCAATATTTGTTTGCCTTTATTAGTGAATTAATTTTTGTACTGTAATTTGCACTTAAGGATGGAGCACTCTGTAACCATGTTGATCCCTGATTGTTTCTTGTTCACATGATATTAGAATGAAGTGGTGGATTTCTTCCTGGTCACTCTGAGCATTGTCAACTGGATGCCAGGTGTTCAGTGAGAAGGAAAAAGCAGAGACAGTCACATGTCTCACGTAGGAGGTGAGTCTGCTAGGATGTACTGGAGGTGATGGTCATAAAGATCAAAAGGAAGGGGTAGACAGACCCAAAGCTGGGTAGAAAATAGACAAGACTTCACAGAAGCATAGTTTACATGAAGCAACAAATGGAAATAGAATTCTGAAGTTCAACCTTAGTCGAAAAAACCCAAATTTTCTTCAATGCCTTTTCATTCCACTTTGCGTATCCCCTTTACTTCCATTGACTTATTCATTCAACAGGAATTTACTGAATACCTACTACATGCAAGGATGGCTCTGAGGAAAAGTCACAAATATGAAAGGGAAGCTCTCTTCCCTTGAAGATATTATAACTTAGTGGGAATGACAGGAATATGAAAACAGGAATGTCCAAACAAGGCATCATTGACCCAAATACCAATAGAAATATAAGCAGAATGTTCTGATAGCTCAGGGTAATAAATACCCCCCACCAGTCGTTGCTCAGCCCCTGTAGATGACCCACTTCTTCCCAGGGGTCTGAGTCTCCCATCATGACTTGTTTTTCTCCAGCACAACCTACCTCAGGACTCTAATCTTTGCTAGGGTTAACCAGATAAATTAATGCCAATGAAGGTATCAATGCCTGATTCTGGTTTAATCTATGATTCTTCCAGATAACATAATTCATGCAAATAGGTAGATGAGAGCTTCAGTCATCTCATAGTTACATCACAGTAGGAAGCAGAAAGCACAGGGTGTTTGAGGATTGGACAGGTTCTTGAGGACCCTGAACCTCCACAAAACAGGGGGCTGCCCCCAAATGACCTTATCTCTGAGAGGAAAGTTCTGGGTGAAGTTCAATTCACTAGAACAGATTTTGAATTTAATGCTGTTGTTGCACAAATATTATTAAATCAACTCTAGCTAAAAGCCAGAACATATCCATTTGTCATTAGCTTGAGTCGACTGTCTAATGTGACTCATTAATCTTTTTCACCGAACTAATCTTAGGTTGCAAAATAATTCATTCTCCTTGGTATCAGTCCAATCTTCAGGCTGTAACTAGGTTTCTAGAGACTTCCTTGATTGTAATGAACTTTCCTTGCTGACATCACCAGCTACATAAGCAGCAAGATCAATACGAAATAGTGACTTAGATGTTGGGCACATTTGAAAATAACATATAGGTCAAGTGCATTTGTTGAATACATAATGTATTCAACAGCCCTGTTTACATCTATCATTTCATTTAACTCATATTAACTACCTGCTGAGATAGACATTTGAGCTCTACTTTAGAGTTGCAGAAAGAGAAACTCAGAGAGGTTGAATGACTTTTCCAAGGTCACACAGCTAGGAAGTGGTGAAGCCAGGATTTAAATTCAAGTCTGTCTGCCATCAAAGCTTATGTACTTTCTGTGGCAGGTCCTAACCCCCAGTACTTAGGAATGTGGTCTCATTTGGAAATGATGTAATTCCATTAAGGATCTCACGATGAGATCATCCTGGACTTAGGTTGGGCCCTAAATCCAATGACAAGTTTCCTTATAAGAGACAAAAAAGGAGAAGGCACAGAGACATAGAGTCCAGGTAAAGACGAAGACAAAGATTTAAATTATGCAGCTAAAGCCAAGGAACACCAAGAATTGCCGACTGCCACTACAAACTAGGTGAGAAACATGGAATGGATGCTGTCTCAGAGCTTCCAGACAGTACCAACCACGCTACCACCTTGATTTTTTTACTTCTGTGCTCCAGAACTGTGAAAGAATAAATTTCTGTTGTTTAAAAGAAAAAAAAATTTTATGTACTTTCCTTTATATCCCTTTCCACATGCAATTTGGAGCCAGAAAGGCCAAATAACTATTTGTCTGTCATTTTCACTAAAGATGGAACAGGAATATGTGCCTTACATTTCAAAAGGTGGAAAATTTTTCCTAAATAATAATGCCTGTGAGCCATGGGGTTATGTAACCACAGGCTGTCTTTGAAATATTGTTAGAATAGATTGAACAATGGACTGGAAGTTCTGTCTAAAGAAGAGGTTGAGTTAGAACAGCATGCTTCTAAAGTTCACGTCTCAGATCCACCTTTCTATCTATACAGACTGTTGGAAAACTTTAACATTGTCAAGGTGGTACTCTCTAAAATTAACTTCTCTGTGTTTCCAATAGCTCAAATCAATCAAAAGCAGAGAAGTCATAAAGAGTGTCCTCCACAGCAGGTCCTGAAGACTTGGTCACGCTGAGGTCACCAAACCTCTTTATCCCTTTGAAGTGAAGAAAAGGACAAACACAGTGAAAGTAGTTCCCAATACTCACTACTAGGTGAAAGGAAGAATGGCCACCCAGGCATTCTCTCTGACAACTTCCAGCCACTCCCAATCAAAACAAAAAAAAAAAAAAGTGATAAGCAAGATATAATCTGTTTTTTTTGTGCATGGCCACAATTTTCTCCACGCTCCATCCATTC
This sequence comes from Monodon monoceros, assembly GCF_005190385.1. NCBI lineage: Eukaryota > Metazoa > Chordata > Mammalia > Artiodactyla > Monodontidae > Monodon > Monodon monoceros. Next base: position 12,093,262 of record NW_021703778.1, read on the forward strand.
CTGCCTTCATATTCATTCCTTTGGTCTGAGCATCAGATCATAAATATAACTTATATAGTATTTCATTGTACATTTAGTCACATGATATAACATTTCCTTAGTTTTAAACAATGTATCGTTTTCACCATTAAAAGAAGACAATAAGCTTTAATAGCAAAAGCCATATGCCCCAAACCACAATTTGTCTCTTTTCTTACAAGTATGAGCAGATGGCTACAGGCCTATTAGGATGATTCAAACTTAATACATGATTCAGAATCATTTCCTTAGATGAGCAGAAGGGGCTCCAGCCTGAACCTAAACAGTCGTCATCCTAGGATTCAGACATTCTCATCATTTCCGGACAGGCCCAGTGATGGGACACCAAAAATCTATGGAACCAAGACTGAAGAGACTGGTAATCAGGCACACAAGCTTGGTTCAAGGTCAGGGGCCCACACCCAGCTGGACAACTGGAGAGGCAGGAGATGTTGAGCACAGCGCAGTCACTCGGCACAGCCAGCTACCCCGTCCCATGCAGACAGGTGTTTGTTGAGAGCCCAAGACGGTTCTCCTCTGGCCAGGTGAGAATGTTACATGAGGTTTAGAGACAGGGAAGAGTCTCCGCACTTTACTAGAGAATACAGCAGGGCTTCTGTGCATCTGCTACCGCATCTTTGACACAGCATGCAGAATGTCAGTTGTGGCCCAACTGAAAGGCAGCATGACCCTGTGCTGGACGTGGCCATGTGTCACCCCCCACCCCCAGTGTCTTGGTGGACACCAGAGAACAGGCATCAAGTCACTGTGGAGGAGGCCCAGCAGCAGAGGGGGAGAAGTCAGACTCTGTGAGGAACCTAAGAGGACCATGCTTGGAAATCCACCAAGATGCCCCAGAGGGTTTCTTGAGATATGTGAGAAGGACTTCAGACTGAGAAATTAGGGATCTTACAAGAGTTGCTGCGTACAGGGAAGAGGAATATCACTGGCTACTGTTATCATCACCTTCATTTTAACCACTTAGGTTGCCTAGGAAACCCAGATTACAACCTGCTGTGCTGAAACCTGGGGTAATGGAAAAATACAACTGCAACCAGGCCTTGGAGAAAGGGGAAGGCTGAAGGGAGCTTGACCAGCTATGAGTTCAAGAATATTCCAGTAGCTTCTTCATGAGGTAAGTCAAATCAAACAGTTAGTGGTGTTTTGTTTCCCCTTAAATAAAAAAAGAAATTTGCAACTATGTGAGAAGCTATGGGATTTGTTTTCAAATCCAATAATTTCATTTTTGGTCTCAATATCATATTCTTCTTCAAAAGACCTTATGGGCCATTTGCCTTTCCATTGCCATTCTTAAAACGTCACCAAAATTAGGGGTACAATATTTGGTGTATACATCTCTGTCTTCATTTCTCATAAACAGCTCAGGCACAATGCATCTAAGCAGATCTCATTATCTTTTTATCCAACTCTACTCCTCCCCCGTGCAGTTTCTATCTCAGTAAGTGACCTTCCTATACATCAATAACCAATTAAAAAGCTAATTCCAGGTGGAATATCTGCCCTCCCTCTAATGAATTAAACATATAGCCATAAATTCAATTAAAATATTGGAAAACCTAATATTATAAAGTTAAAAATTCTTCAAAAATTAATCTACAATTTCAACGAAGTTCCAATAAATATTTAAACAATGTTTTGATGAAACTTGACAAGCCAATTCTAAAATTCAAAGGGAAGGGAAAAATGTGAAAGAATCACCGAGAAAATTTTAGGAAAAGGAAAAAGAGGGAAGACTTGTGCTACTATATAGCAAAACTATACTATCAGGCTACAGTCCTCACCATCGTGTGATGGCAGCACAAGAATAAACAAACCTAGTTCAGACACAGGTCCATCCGTATAGATGAGGGAGAAAGATTAGTGGGAAAAGGATGGCCTGAATCTTAAGTAAATAGTACTAATACATGGAGAACAGTATGGAGGTTCCTTAAAAAACTAAAAATAGAACTACCATATGACCCAGCAATCCCACTACTGGGCATATACCCTGAGAAAACCATAATTCAAAAAGAGTCATGTACCACAATGTTCATCGCAGCTCTATTTACAATAGCCAGGACATGGAAGCAACCTAACTGTCCATCGACAGGTAAATGGATAAAGAAGATGTGGCCCATATATACAATGGAATATTACTCAGCCATAAAAAGAAGCAAAATTGAGTTATCTGTAGTGAGGCGGATGGACCTAGAGTCAGTCATACAGAGTGAAGTAAGTCAGAAAGAGAAAAACAAATACCATATGCTAACACATATATATGGAATTTTAAAAAAATGGTTCTGAAGAACCTAGGGGCAGGACAGGAATAAAGATGTAGACATAGAGAATGGACTTGAGGACACAGGAAGGGGGAAGGGTAAGCTGGGATGAAGTGAGAGAGTGGCATGGACATATATACACTACCAAATGTGAAACAGGTAGCTAGTGGGAAGTAGCCACATAGCACAGGGAGATAAGCTCGGTGCTTTGTGTCCACCTAGAGTGATGGGATAGGGAGGGTGGGAGGGAGACGCAAGAGGGAGGAGATATGGGGATATATGTATATGTATAGCTGGTTCACTTTGTTATACAGCAGAAACTAACACACCATTGTAAAGCAATTATAATCCAATAAAGATGTTAAAAAAAATAGTACTGATACAACTGGCTAAGCTTTTTAAAAAGATCAACAATCTATATTATGTAGTGTATATATATATATATATATATATATTTATATTATTAACCCAATTTATAATACAAGTCAATAAATTCCAGATAGGTTAAAGATCTAATTATAAAAACATAAAGCTATAACATAGATGAAACTTTAAAATATTATGCTGGGCTTCCCTGGTGGTGCAGCATACAGGAGTCCGCCTGCCAATGTGGGGGACATGGGTTCGGCCCCTGGTCCAGGAGGATCCCGCATGCCGCGGAGCAGCTGGGCCCGCGAGCCACAACTGCTGAGGCCCGCCTGCCTAGAGCCCGTGAGCCGCAACTGGAGAAGGCTCATGTGCAGCAGTGAAGACCCAACACAGCCAAAAATAAATAAATAAATAAAGTTAAAAACAACAACAACAACAACAAAAAACATGTAGCACTGTGCGGTACATAATGTGATAGGAAAGTGGTACAGCTACACTGAGATGTGCTAGCGGTTTCCCAAAAAAAAAAAAAAAAATTATGCTAAGTGAAAGAAGCCAGTCACAAAAGACCACATATAATATGACCCCATTTATATATGTCCAGAATAGGCAAAACTATAGAAACAAAAACTGATCACCTATGGTCGGGAGGTAGGGGCATGTTGAGGGGAAATGGAAAGTTGCTACAAATGGGCATGGGGTTTTTTAGGGGGCAGATGAAAATGTTCTAAAATTGATTGTGGTGAAGGTTGCACAATTCTGTAAATATACTAAGAACTATTGAATAGGAGAACTAAGAACTGCTTTAAATAAGGGAATGGTATGATACGTGATATATATCTCAATAAAGCTATTAATAATATGTAAAGCTAAAAAATCCAAGGAAAATATAGGAGAATGTGTTTTTGACCTTGTACCAGAAAGTTCATTCACATAAACACACACACACACACACACACACATTTTTAAATAAACTGTATGACATAAAACCATGTAAGAAAAGACCTTATTAACAAAGTTAAAAATCAAATAATAACTAGAAAAAAATATTTGCAATGTATATAAGAGACAAAGAATTGATATATGAACACACTCACCTTCACACACATACAAACATACCTATAAGGAAAAAGCAACCAAACAGAAATTAATAATAGTTATACATGAGACATTAAAATTTGAAAAGCATTCAATCTCATTATTAATGTAAAATATTATTTAAATCAGCATTTTTTTGCACAGCAAAGGAAACCATAAACAAGACAAAAAGAAAACTCTCATTATGGGAGCAAATATTTGCAAAACAAGTGACCAACAAGGGATTAATCTCCAAAATATACAAACAGCTCATGCAACTTGATATCAAAAAAACAAACAACCCAATCAAAAAATGGGCAGAAGATCTATATAGACATTTCTCCAAAGAAGACATACAGATGGCCAAAAAGCACATGAAAAGATGCTCAACATCACTAATTATTAGAGAAATGCAAATCAAAACAACAATGAGCTATCACCTCACACTGGTCAGAATGGCCATCATCAAAAAATCTATAAACAATTAATGCTGGAGAGGGTGTGGAGAAAAGGAAACCCTCCTACACTGTTGGTGTGAATATAAATTGGTACAGCCACTATGGAGAACAGTATAGAGGTTCCTTAAAAAACTAAAAATAGAACTACCATATGATCCAGCAATCCTACTCCTGGTCATATATCCGGAAAAAAAACATAATTTGAAAAGATACATGCACCCCAATGTTCACTGCAGCACTATTTACAAAAGCCAGGACCTGGAAACAACCTAAATGTCCATCAACAGAGGAATGGATAAAGAAGATGTGGTATATATATATACAATGGAATATTACTCAACAATTAAAAAGAACAAAATAATGCCATTTGCAGCAACATGGATGGACCTAGAGATTGTTATACTGAGTGAAGTAAGTCAGGCAGAGAAAGACAAATAGCATGTGATATAACTTATATGTGGAATCTAAAAAAATGGTACAAATGGACTTATTTACAAAACAGAAATAGAGTCACAGATGCAGAAAACAAACATAGGGTTACCAGGGAGGAAAGGGGGGGAGGGATAAATTGGGAGTTTGGGATTGACATATACACACTACTATATATAAAATAGATAACTAATAAGGACCTACTGTACAGCACAGGGAACTCTTCTCAATACTCTGTAATGGTCTATATGGGAAAAGAATCTAAAGAAGAGTGGATATATGTATATGCATAACTGATTCACTTTGCTGTACACCTAAAATTAACACAACATTGTAAATCAATTATACTCCTATAATAAAAGTTTTTAAAAATCAGCATTTGCTGATCCATCAAATTGGCAAAAATGATTTTAGACTGATGCTATCCTATTGGCAAGGGTGTGGAAAAATGAGTATTTTCATATGTTGTTGTAGGGGTAGAAATTTGTCAGAGTTGTTGGAGGGTAATTGTGGGGCAATTTATTAAAGCTTTATTTGTGCATACCATTTGGTCCAGCAATTCCACTCTAGCTATCTGTTCTGAAGACATATTCCTACATGGAGATAACAAGCAAGGATAAGGATTTTATCTGGAGTATCACTTGCAAAAGTGAAAGTTTGGAAACATTTTAAGTGCCCATATTTTTGAACGTGGTTAAGTCATGATATGCCTATATAAGTAGCTTCAAAAGATGGGATAGATTTACATTTACTAATAGAGAAACTAATACCAGTGGTTGGTTGGTTGGTTGTTTTTGAGGAGATTGATATTGATATCTTGCTATATCTGTGTAGATTTTTTACCCAAAATTATGTATAACTTATCTAATTAAAAATAAGGGGAAACAATAAGGTACGATATATTAGTGAGGAACATTTTGAGAAAAATATCAAAACAAGACTTTGCATTGGTCTCCGGCAGAGATTTTAAAATGGACTAATGTAGTTAAAATAAGAGTGTTTAAGGATCCTGTGATCCCACTTCTTGAAATTTACCTTGAGGAGAAAAATGCACATGTGCACCTTCCCCCCAAAAGTACGCATAAGGATATCCATTCCAGAATTTTTTAGCTAAAAAAATGGACACAAATTAAAGGTTCACACATCAGGGGATGGCTATATAAATTATGATGGGCACATCAAATAAAATTCACTATAGCCATTTGAAAAGATGCTGTAGATTTTTTTGACTTGGAAAATGTCTTACAACATATACTTAAATGAATATATCAGACAAAAGAATAGAATATATAGTTTGATCCCATTTACATAAAAAATGGTTTCCATAGCCTTGTGAATTCACATACATAGAGAAGTATCTCGAGGGATATTTAATGAAATATTGATATGGTAAATTAAAATTATAAAAATCATTTATCTAACTTTTTGTTTAAAACTTAATATGTATTGAGACTATGTTAAGTAACATATACTCATTATTTCATTTGATCTTCATATACTATGAATTGAGAACTAATATTATCTCCATTTTTTTAGGTTTGAAACTGAAGATAAAAAACTTATACAAGACCCTCCAGAGCTGGTAAGTGATGTGGCTGAAATCTGTCTTTCTAACTCTGAAGCCCATGCTTCTAACCTTATTCTACTTCTGTACTCCACACATTTTCTTACACATATTTAAGTAATTTATTAATTGATGGTTACTGTGTTGTTTCTAAGCCTAACAGTTGCCAAACAGTAGGGAATTACTGAGAACTGTACACAAGGGATAGTCATAAAGACTAGAAAGAAGTGGTCTGAGGCACTGCCCTTGCTCCTGGCAGACCCTGTTCCCAGCAAGGCCTGGGGAGAGTCTAACACTATGCTTGGAAATGCAGCCCATACGGTGCTGGACACACAACACACAAACACACACACAGTGGCATTTTGTACGGCATTTTGTGACCTCTCTCTTTCTACCCTTTGAGAATCCATGACTTCTTTAAGAAAAAGCTGGACTAGATACTCTCTCTCAAATACCCTATAACTGTTCTTAAAAAAAAAAAAATCTGTGGCAGAAGTCTTTAGCAGACATTAAGAATATATTTGGGGGTCTACTTAAAAATTCAAATTGTGGGAAATTCCCTGGTGGTCCAGTGGTTAGGACTCCGTGCTCTCACTGCTGAGGGCCCAGGTTCAATCCCGGGATGGGGAACTAAGATCCCGCAAGCTGCTCGGCACAGCCAAAAAAAAAAAAAAATTGCGATTTAACAGATTCCTTATAAATATATTGCCCATCCACCCTGGTACTGCTGGATAAATGCATGGCAAGTTACCTGCAGTTCCTGTGGCTAGGGTGGGTCCTACGGATGCAATATATCTGGATTTTAATAAAACATCTCATTTAAAAGCTCAAATAATTAGACATGCAACATACATGGTTCCTAGCAAGTTCAAAGCTGATTGAAATCCTCTCCTCACCCTCCCCCAGAAAGAATGCAGATAATTATCTGACGTTAGGAACAAAAGTATGTTGAGAGAATCATAGATAATACAAATACATAGAGAGATGGAATAATAAAATGAATGCTGCTGGAAGGACTATTAGGTTCATTTCAACTAAAGCACTAAGTACACAAATATTATCTTAGGAAAGAGAATTTAACACGCATGCATTTGTAACTAATACGATACATATTCCTTTGTGCTCATCTCATCCCAGGGTAGGAAAAGGCCATTCATAGGAGAGACGTCCTGTTGTTATAGTGATGACTTTGGGGGTCACTGAGAAATGGCAGTGGCAGACAAGGCAAGAGAGCCCAAGGCTATCTGTCCCCATGTAGTGCTCACCTCATGGTCAGTGGGCAACCGTTTTGAGTAACAGTGGTAATAACCCCATGGATGCCTGTAATTTGTACCCTGCTTGAAAGATTAACTCAGGCCAATGTGTCAAAAGTCCACAAGGAAATACAGAAATTAATGACAACAGTTATTTGATATTGTAATAAATATACACATTTAAATACATATAATATGTTATAAAATAAATACAATAAAACAAAAAACTATTTTATAACAGAATGAAGAAAAAAGGGAACTAATATTTGTTAAGCACCAACTATGCACCAGATACTTCATGATGACAATTTCACATCAACACTGCAAAGTATCATCAACCCCATCTCACAGACAAGGAAACTGTAGTCCGGATAAGTGACTCACACAAGTCAAAAAGGCAGGGACAGAAATAGAACTCCAACCCAGGCCAAACTGGCTCTAGAATTCATGGTCTTTTCATGCTATGGCATCACTTCCCCAGATGGGGGCCTGAATTTCCCACCAAATAGGCATACTCAATGTATATCAGTCTACTCGTAGTATGAACTGCTAAAAACCACTCACTGGGGTCCATCAGACAGAATCCTTGGCTGAAAAGAGGGAAGAGAATGAACATGGCAGTTTGGTCCTATTTGTTCCTTACAACACCACTAGGAATTATGCAATTATTTCTCATTACCTGGCTTTCTTTTCTGCAATGAAATTTTTATGAGTAACAAAAATAACCTCATAAAGAAATACCCTGAAGTGAGTAATTGTTGAAACAATATATGCCTTAGAATCCACATCTTAGGGCAGTGGGCAGCACCTGCATCCTTCTGCAGAGTAAGCATGCTTCAGGGCCTGCAAAAACCTCCTTTAAAAGGCCCAGATGCTAAAATTGCTCTAAAGCAGTTCTGAGCAGCCTCCAGCCTAATAATGTGTTTTAATGCTCTTGACCACCCTGAAAATTAGCGATATTATCCCCATCTTAAAGATGAGGAAAGGGAGGCTCAGGGAGGCAGGACAGCCCAAAGCTTAATATCACAAATCCTCTTCCTTAACAGCTAGGGAGACAAGGCATCTGTCTCAGCTTGGTTCCATCCTATGACATCTGCAACTCTTGTGCTGCTGAAGGATGTGCCACTAGTAGGGTCTGACCGTTGGAGGATAAGCACTGATTGGATTTGCCTTGCAGGAAGAGGTATACTGTCTATTGGCTTGGAGAGAAGGCAGATGGTGGGGAGAAGGGATGATGATGGTGTGAGTCTGTCACTTTCCAAATGGTTGCTGCCAAGAAGAGAAGAGCAGCTGATGAAAATCATGTGTGTCAAAGTAAGGAGACTGGGAAATACTTTTTTTTTTTTTAAGACATTGTTTTTCCTATTTGCAATGGAAAAAATCTCTTTTTCAGAAAGAATAATCCCAAAATGCACTATGTAATAAGCTGCACTTTATAGTTACATAGCTTACAAGGTCAGTAAAAGACAAAAGAAACAAGATTCACAAATGTCTTATTTAACAACAAAAGTTATTCAAAGTCGCAGCATTATAAGATACTGTAGTGCATGCTACTATGTTGATACTGAAACTTTAGCAAAAATTTTGTTAAGACTAGCAAAACAGTAACAGAGAAGAAGAGAAATGTTTCAAAATATTAACATGGAGAGCCTCCCTCCAAATGACCCAAGTGAAGATGACCCCACAATGAAGATCAAAATGAACAAGCCACATTTGCAGAGATTCTAATCAGAGTTTTAGTTCTCTAATCCTGATCATGAAAAGACAAACAAGGGCTGCCAGACGCATGAGAAAATTCTCTAATGTGGAAGATAAAGATCAGAGCAAACAGAAAACAAAACAAAACAAAAAACCAACTTGGAGGAAACAAACAATGCAGGGAGCAGAATGCTTTTAAAACAATTGTAATTAGTATCCTCAGAGGCACAAGGAAAATACTGCATTCCAGAAGCAAGAACAGAATCCTCCAAAAAGGAGCACTCAGAAAACAAAAAGTTTTCTTGAAATTATAAAAAATGATAACATAAATAAAAGTTTTAATGTAAGGATTACAAGACCCAGAAAACTGGGGGAAAAGATAAATAGAAGGACAACTAAAGAAATAAGAAAATTAAAAAACAATTCCAGGAAGTCTGGCATCAGAATTATCAAATTACCAGAAAAAACAGAGACAACAAAGGGGAGGAAATCATAAGCAAAATTTTTTAGAACTACAAGGCATCAGTTTCCAGATTGAAAGGCTGACTAAGTAGCCAAGACGGTGGAAGAAACTGACCCACCGTAAAGCACAGCAATTCCGAATACAGGCATAACTCAGAGATACTGTGGGTTTGGTTCCAGACCACCACAACAAAGTGAATATCGCAATAAAGCAAGTCACTCGAAATTTTTGCTTTCCCAGTACACATGTACTGGGAAAGTTATGTTTACACTGTATTATAGTCTGTTAAGTGTGCAATAGCATTATGTCTAAAAAACCACGTACATACCTTAATTTAAAAATACTTTGTTGAGGGGCTTCCCTGGTGGCGCCGTGGTTGGGAGTCCGCCTGCCGATGCAGGGGAAGCGGGTTCGTGCCCCGGTCCGGGAGGATCCCACGTGCCGCGGAGCGGCTGGGCCCGTGAGCCGTGGCTGCTGGGCCTGCAGGTCCGGAGCCTGTGCTCCGCAACGGGAGAGGCCGCAACAGTGAGAAAAAACTTTGTTGCGGTCTTTCCTGGTGGCGCAGTGGTTGAGAGTCCGCCTGCCGATGCAGGGGACGTGGGTTTGTGCCCCGGTCGGGGAAGATCCCACGTGCCGCGGCGCGGCTGGGCCCGTGAGCCGTGGCCGCTGAGCCTGCGCATCCGGAGCCTGTGCTCTGCAACGGGAGAGGCCGCAACAGTGAGAGGCCCGCGTACCACAAAAAAAAAAAAACTTTGTTGCTAAAAAATACCAACCATTATCTGAGCCTTCAGTGAGTTGTAATCTTTTTGCCATAGTTAACATTACAGACCACTGATCACAGCTCACCATAAGAAATACAATAATAATGAAAAAAATTGAAATATCGCGAGAATTACCAAAATGTGACAGGAGACGTGAAGTGAGCAAATGCTGCTGGAAAAATGGTGCCAAGAGACTTGCTCGATGCAGGGTTGCCAGAAACCTTCAATTTGTATCTGCAAACCACAATAAAGTGAAGCACAATAAAATGAGGTCTGCCTGTAATGTGGACCAAGAAAATCTCCTGCAAGTTAGAGAGAGAGGAAAAAATGGCCATATTCAGAGTGTCAGGATTCAGAATGGCTTTGTACTTTCCAAGACCAACACTGGAATCCAGAAGACGATAAAATAATGCCTTCAAAATTCTGAAGGAAAATTACTTCTAACTTAGAATTCAATACTCAGCCATAAATTATAGATAAGGTAAAATTAAAACACTCTTAGAAATGTAAGGTCTCAAAAAACTTGCTTTTCTGTACACTTTCTCAGGAAGCTATTGAAGATGCCTTTACCAGGTGAGGGAGTAAAAGGAGAAGGAATATGTAGGATTCAGGGAAGAGGTGATTCAGAACAGGTGAGAGAAAAAGGGGAATTTTCAAGATATAGTGAAGAAAAAGTCCTAATAATAACTGGGCACTAGGTATCCAGAGGAATGAAATAATGTGATTCAAGAGAATGGCATGGCAATGGCTGCCACCCTGATTTCCTCTGCTATAATATCCACAAAGAGAAACAAAAAATAAGATGAGTTCAGAAAGCCCACCCAGTCCTGGAATGGGCCCAAAAGTAATCAAAGATGATTACTGTCCAGCCAGCCTAGGAAGATCTCTAGGGACAATGTCTCAAAAATGTATATATAAGATCTGATAGATTAGCTGTTGTGATAAACTTTGTGGAAAGTTTTACTAAAAGGTCATTAGAAGAAATGGAAATAAAAATAAATACAAAGAAAATTCAGCAAATGAACAAAAAGGGATTCTTCACTTTATGAAAAATATAAAGGAAGGAAAAATAACCATATACACAGAGATGCTCAGTTATAAAGAATATTAGAACAATCATCATATTAATTTAACCAAAATTAGTAGTAGAACTATACTGGGAAGATAAGAAAGGAGGAACAAAATGATGACAGAATAAAGAGGTAGCTATATCTTTCATGATAATTTAATAGATAACATCTAAAATGGACAAATAAAGAGATAGCAATATATGCATAGTTTTTAGAGCTTTGGAGATGTGTAAAGGCCAGAGGAGCTTTATTTACTTATTTATTTATGTTTTGGCCGCACTGGGTCTTCGTTGCTGCACGTGCGCTTTCTCTAGTTGCGGCGAGTGGGGGCTATCCTTCGTTGCGGTGTGCGGGCTTCTCACTGCGGTGGCTTCTCCTGTGGTGGAGCACGGGCTCTAGGCGCACGGGTTTCCGTAGTTGCAGCATGCAGGCTCAGTAGTTGTGGCTCGTGGGCTCTAGAGCTCAGGCTCAGTGGTTGTGGCGCACAAGCTCTGTTGCTCTGCAGCATGTGGGATCTTCCCGGACCGGGGCTCGAACCCATGTCCCCTGCATTGGCAGGCGGATTCTTAACCACTGCGCCACCAGGGAAGCCCCCAGAGGGGCTTTAAAAGAGTTGAATTTTCCTCCCATGGGAATTCCCTGGTAGTCCAGTGGTTAGAACTCTGCGCTTTCACTGCTGAGGGTGCAGACGCCATCCCTGGTCCGGGAACGAAGATCCCGCAAGCCTTGCAGTGCGGCCAAAAATTTTAAAAAAAGAAAAAGAGTTGAAAGTCATTGCCTTTGGGGACTGGGACCAGGAGAAGTGAGATGGGTTGAGTCAGGAAACAAATTTTGTAATAGATCTTTTACTACTATTTGCCATTTTAAACTACATGCCTGCAAAGCTTTGATTTAAAATTTAAGTTAAAATGAAAATAAAGAAAAGAAAAATGCTGAACTTCCAGTCTAAACAGGTAGGCTCTCAAGTGATTAATCTGAATATTAAAAAGACACATGATATTATTTGAACCCCTGCCTGGGTAGGGGTATAATACAGATTACACCTCGAATAACCCAACTCTTTTCACCTTAAATATTTTCATTTGTATTTCTGTGGTGCTTTCACCCTTTTTAATTGTTTGCATAGTCACTGATCTAATCTTCTCCAGGATCCAGATTTTCATCCACAGGCAGAACAGGATCTGTTACTTGCTCATATTATTTCTCTGAAACTCAGTGGTACAGGGAATAATTACCCTCTCCTAGGAAAGAAGATACTCTCCACTATATATGTAACCTGCACTGCCTTGAATATTCAAAGCCCCTTGGAATTGTAAGTACTTCACAGTTTTCAAAGTGCTTTCTCATGTTTTTATTTGATCTTGCAACAGCTCTGAAAGGTAGGCCAGACAGAAGCTCAGAGAGGTTAAGTGACTTCCCTAAGGTCACTCAGCTGGTCAAAGCAGAGCCACGAGTAGATTCATCTGCTTGCGACTCTCTTCACCTACCACGCTGTACAGCAGCCTTGTTTTCACATTTCATGGAGTTTAATAAGCTCCAATTGCTGGCAGCCGAACGACCAGATGGTGGGGAAAAAAGATAGAGGGTGTGTGTGAATTTACTTCTCCAAAGTCCAGCCACTGCATCCAGACCTGGCCTAAGAAAAAATTGCCCTCTGCTCAGATCAACCCCAGAACTTGTCCTGCAAACAGCACAAATTTGGCGTCTTAGGACTTTTCCACATTCAAGGTTCTCTTCTAAAATTGGAAATGTCCCTGAAAAAGAGAGTAAGTACCTTACTACTTATCCTTCAGCAGGACTGGTTGGCAGTCAGCTGAAAATAAGCCTGAGCTATTGGAAGATGGTTAAGAGAGGAAGAAAGAGGCACGGATTTATCCTAATTCCATATTGTTCCCGGGCCATCCTAGCCAGAATTATTTTAAAAGATTCCTTTAGCAGGAACATCATAAGGGGCCAACTCTCATTTTGTGACTATATAGAGTGATTGAAAAAAAACGACAACAACCAAAACCCAAAATTTTCCCGTGCAGTTCAGGTCACTGAGAAGCATTTAGGATAAACTGGCATTCGAATCATAAGTTATTTGTGTGTCAATTTAAAATCAGTTGGATGTTTCATCTTGTTCATCAGGAACAAGATTTTTCTCCCTATTTTTAGCAAAAATTGCAAGCTGAGCACGTGCAGTCTCTGCTAAACAGAATATGAACAAGGATTTCTTGTAGCTCCTCAATGTATGGGGAGCATAATAAAGCTCAGAGAAGGACAGAACCAAAAACAAGCTGTGACAACCACTTGCAGATACAAGTCAAACTCAACTCTGGCTTCTGAGCTGGATATTAGTACTCTACCTTTTTAAAATTTTAATGAGTATTACACATACATTTAAATTTATGGCCTATGAGAATCCATTTGTGCCAGCTCTATGTATAGTGAGTAGCAAAGTCCATGCAAATTTAAACATAGAGTAGGGCTTCCCCGGTGGCGCAGTGGTTAAGAATCCGCCTGCCAATGCAGGGGACACGTGTTCGAGCCCTGGTCCAGGAAGATCTCACATGCTGCAGAGCAACTAAGCCCGTGCACCAAAACTACTGAGCCTGCACTCTAGAGCCCATGTGCCACAACTACTGAGCCTGCACTCCAGAGCCCGCAAGCCACAACTACTGAGCCTGCATGCTGCAACTACTGAAGCCCGCACGCCTAGAGCCCGTGCTCTGCAACAAGAGAAGCCTGCGCACCGCAAGGAAGAGTAGCCCCCACTTGCCACGACTAGAGAAAGCCCGTGTGCAGCAACAAAGACCCAACGCAGCCAAAACTCAATCAATTAATTTTTAAAAAAATAATAACAAATATAGAGTAAAGGATAATTGTAAGATATCTCAACCAGGGATTCTGCTATTCTTCACATATTTTAAAGGCATAACACACAGGGGTTACATAACTGCCTTTACGGAAAACTCTGCATTCAGAGTTGTTTTCGAAGCCTGTTTGCAGCTGAGTGTTTACTAAATCAAGCACTAAAAACTAGATTTACACTGGTTGTTCGAAGCTGAAAGCCAGCTGCAGCTGCCATTAGAGCAATTCAATTTCTTTTTTATAAAGCACAAGTAAGGCTCAATTTACTAAAGTTTTATTTCCTTTTTATGCATCACATATGCTAGGGGAAAAAATTAAGTTTATGAGATTAAAAATGAGTTTTATGCTAAATGTTTACAAAGTTTCAGCTGGTTGCATTTGCAAGCCCTCAAACCCACCAAGTTCAACTTCTGGGTTTTTTTCTTTTCCATTTCAACGAAAGAAGGTCTTTGGGTTTGTCAAAGGATTTTTCCCCAGCCCCCTTCTCTGTTCTCATCTAGCTCTGCCTTCCTCTTTCACATCATACAATTTTACAACAGTTGAGATAGACAGATAAATATGTTCCTTCATGATGTCAAAATCTTTAGTAGGAACGTTCTTGTATGAACTCAATTGCTTTTTTTTTTTTAAGATTTTTTTTTTTTTTGATGTGGACCATTTTTAAAGTCTTTATTGAATTTTTTCTGTTTTCTGTTTTGGTTTTTTGGCTGCGAGGCATGTGGGATCTTAGCTCCCTGACCAGGGATCAAATCCGCACCCCCTGCATTGGAAGGTGAAGTCTTAACGACTGGACCACCAGGGAAGTCCCTCAATTGCTTTTTTAAATGGTTCTTTTTTTCCTCCATTCCCTGTCTTGATTTACCTGGTCTGGTGATGTTTTTCATTTCTGCAGTCATCTCTAAAAAAGCCACATAGCTTTTACTTGATAGAAAGAAACATCTAGATAACTAACCGCTGCTGATTTGGAGACGAGTACATTTCATCACTTAATTACAAACTACAGTAGCCTAGAAAACGATGAGTGCTACATGTCTTTGCTCCAGAATTAATGGGCACAGAGAATTATTAGTTTTTTAAACTGTGCATACTTAATTCAGGAGACCCCAAGATAGCCATTATAATAGATTTCACTATGCAAATTCTCCCTCCCTCTGAAATCCTTTGGCCTTTCTAAGGATTGGTTTTGTAAATTCCTCCAGTTCAGATTAAGCTCTTGGCGAACCTGTCATCTTAAGAATCACTCATTGATGTAGAGAACAAATGTATGGACACCAAGGGGGGAAAGTGGTGGGGTGGTGGGTGGTGGTGGTGGGATGAATTGGGACATCGGGATTGACGTATATACATTAATATGTATAAAATAGATAACTAATAAGAACCTGCTTTATAAAAAATTTTTAAAAAAGAAACACTCATTGAAAAAGGGTAGAAAAATACAAAAAGATGAAAAAGGCTTCTAGACATAAGGCCAGAGAAACCATCCAAATTATCAATGGAATAAGTCCATTTATGTTCAGTAGCTCATCCTGCCTCTACTTAGCTGTCAAAAAGTCAAGTTTCAAGCCTTCTTAGTATCAGTAAAGGAGACTCTAGAGTCTTAAAGTATGAGATTGGGAAAAGGAAGGAGAAAAAAATCAACTTGTAGACCTCAGAGTAGATGACAGATGGGAAGCGTCCTGTGAGAACAAGTTGTCGTGCTGGCCAGGGGAGCTCAGGTCTGTGCAAGCATGTTACAGAGGGTTCCATAAAGTGTTCTCAGCTGGGCAGAACTCACAGAACCTTCAGCGCCGAGATGCTTGAGCAAAGAAGAGAAAAGAAGGTCATCTCCCAGGCATTGCCCTACACGAGGGAAGAGTTGACAACTTAAGCCAGAAACACTAGCTAGGGGTCAGTGGACTAGAATTCTCCAGGGATGTGAACCAAATAACCTCATTCCAAAAGGCAGCTCTTGGCAAATATGATAGCTTACACGACAAAGAGTGAGAAGAACACCAACCGCAGAGAAAGGAACAATCCCCACGTAGAAATGAACGTTGAAAGATGCCTACAGAACACCGATCGATCCCAACCTGCAGCCCACAGTAGCAAAGGTGGAGCACGGTGGAGATGACCTTGGGCACTTGACCTGAAGTGCTTCTGGCAACAAAGGAGAGCACCTGGAACTTGGCCAGGAGAGGGAGGAAATTGAAGGGTGGGGTTGCCTTGACTTTACAGTAAGGGACTTAGACCATAGATCACTTTTTACTGGCATGTTAACTGTCCCCCCCCCCCCCCCCACTGCTTGAATTGTACCCCTTCAAACTATTACACCTTCGAAAATGAGCATTACACCAACAAACCATCAACCACACCCTTGGAATCCTCACCCTCATTTAGGGGATACAAGGGACATGTTTATGAAACCAATAGAAACAATGAAGACCCAATTGGTAAGGTGTTACCCACAATTCATCAGAAACTTGGGAAGACAGAGAGGCCCGTGTATGTAGGAGTGGTCAGAGAAGTTTTTCCAGAAGGGATGGGCCTTGAAAGACATACAGCATTTGGATAGAAGACCAAAGGTATTTCCAGCATATGAAGGGATATGAACTAAAGCATTTGATGCAGGTATGAGAATGGCATGTTTGTAGAAAGGAGGACAGCAATAAGGCCAAGTGGAGCACACGGCTAGGAGAGATGCAGAAGATATTGTTTGAAAAAAGAATTAGACTCAGGATTTGGAGGATTGTCAACACTAGGCTGAAGAGCAATGACAAGCCTTTGAAGGTGATGAGAAGAAAAATGGAGGGGCACCTTAGAGAGAGCAGTCTGCTGATCGGACAGCAGGACAGAGTGGACAGGAATGAAGACAGGTCACTCAGGGGACAGCGATAATGATCCAGGCATGAGGTAATGAAGCACAAGTGGGAAATTGGAAGCCACACAAGGAGAAAAAAGTTGGGGTATTTATTCCCCCCACACACGACCCCACCCCATCCCATTCCTCATGAGAGTTTAGCAATGGTTGCATTCCTCTAGGAACTGGTGGGTGGTCCCCCTTCATTAGATACAGCTCTCTCTGGACTCCCATAACATTGTTTACTCCTTTTCAAGACTACGGGTGATAAGAGCACCCCAATGGTATTAGCACCTGGGAGCTTTCCCATCCCTTTATGGTTTCTTTAATTTTATCTCCGTGTCTTTTTTTTTTTGAATGGGCCATTTGTGTCTCTGCAGCCCCTGACGGATGTAAACACCAAAAACATTTGGAAAGAAAAGTAAAGAAGTCATGAATTGGGCTGGAAGAAAAAAGAAGGCTGTTGAATACACTTTTGAATGTGGGGACTTGGAAAACATAGCATAGAAATATAGAGCAGTGGTTAGGAGTAAAGGCTCTTAGAACAACACTGCCTGGCTGAACCTTGGTTCCTCTACTTTGTAGCTGTGTGATGTCAACTGGGGGCACATGGCTTCACATCTCTAGGCCCGAGTTCCTTCATCTGTAAAATAGGATAATAATTCCTTTAAGGACTAAATGAGTTAATACATAAAAAGTGCTGGGCTTCCCTGGTGGCGCAGTGGTTGAGAGTCCGCCTGCCGATGCAGGGGACACGGGTTCGTGCCCCGGTCCGGGAAGATCCCACGTGCCGCGGAGCGGCTGGGCCCGTGAGCCATGGCCGCTGAGCCTGCGCGTCCGGAGCCTGTGCTGCGCAACGGGAGAGGCCACGACGGTGAGAGGCCCGCGTACCACAAAAAAAAAAAAAAAAAAGTGCTTAGCATGGTGCCAGGCTTCGTGTATATGCTGCTTAAGCATTTTCCATTATTATCACAAGAATTCACATGGGGAATATTGATTATGAACTAAAATTTATACACTTTGAGCTTAATGGTGACAATAGAATACCTAAATGGAAATTTACAGGAAGCACTTGGAAATAAATACTGACATTTGGGTAAGAGGAAATTACTAAGGTATAGACAGATAAACTTTGAAGATGAATGACCTTTCCAAAGGGAAGAACACATCAAAAGAACAGCCAAGTTCGGAACAATGAGCTTTGGAGAAATGTAAAGTAGGTAGGAGGATGATGAGAGATGAAAAAAAGAACAGGAAAAAAGAAGCAGAAGAGCTGGATTTCATGGTATTAGGGAAGATAAAAGAGCCAGAAGCAATGCAAATGACAAGTGCCTTCTATCTTCAGAGAGATTACCTGGGTCTTCAAGAGATAAACTTGAGGGAATGGAGTAGAAGTGGGAATGGAAGGGAAACTTGGGTCTTTAAACAAAAAGCTAGAGGAAATAGGTACAGCCACCAGTAGATTATTCTATGGATTTTTCCCCAGGATGCAACAGACATGGGCATATATAAGTGGAAAGAGGAAGAAATTAAGAGAGAGAAAAAGGGAAAATTCTAGGGAAAGAAAAAACAAGTAAGGTTGCAAAATGCTTCTGGGAAAAGATAAGAAGCTAGGAATAGAGGGACTTCCTGGTGGTTCAGTGGTTAAGACTTGTGCTTCCAATGCAGGGGGCGCGGGTTTGATCCCTGGTCAGGGAAGCTAAGATCCCACATGCTGCATGGCGCGGCCAAAAAAAAAAGCTAGGAGTAAAAATCAAATCAGAATTTCTTTGGAAAGAGAAATCAAAATTCTAAGTGTTTGCAGGGTTTTCTTACCCTAATGAAATTCTTTTCACTTAGAACAAAGCTAGCTACTGAGATTTTAATTATTATGGTCCAGCTGTGAATCTGAGCAATTTTAAAACAAAACCAAAAAATGGCAACCTATACTCTTTCATTGCAAAATAACATTGTGGTTAAAAAATGGTCTCCAGAGTAAGACTGGCTGAGTTTATATCTCCAGACTTGTCACTTGGTAGCTACGTGCTTTGGGGCAAATTATCTTTCTATACCTAAATTTCCACATTTCTAAAGTGGAGATAATAGTACAGGCTTCACTGGGCCTCTCTGAGGAATAAATAAGATAACGCAAATTAATTGTTCGGAACAATGCCTGGGATATAGTAAAGATTCAGTAATCCTTAGTTATTATTATTCACACATATCCACCTTGTACAATAATTATATCTTAATTTTTTCTCCTAAGGGCAGTACTCTGATTTCTTTCAACTCAAAGAGAACATTAATACATAAAAATCCCATGATATGGAAGGGAGGGAGACGCAAGAGGGAAGAGATATGGGAACATATGTATATGTATAACTGATTCACTTTGTTATAAAGCAGAAACTAACACACCATTGTAAAGCAATTACACTCCAAAAAAATAAAAATAAATAAAGTCCAAGAAATATTTTAAAAAATCCCGTGATAATGTAAATTCAGATATAATGCAGTTGGACATTGGCAAGTATCTTCGTCTGTGTTCAGCCTTGCTTTTCGAGTGGGGCAGGGCAGGCAAAGTTCTCATCTTCTGGAGGGGAGACACATGCGATCAAGGGCAAGACTGGGTGGAGAAACTGTGTCACAGAAAATAAGGGTACAAAGGTAGCATCGCCACACCCCCAATAATCTGTCAGGCCAATTTCCCTCACACTGGGCTGAAGAAGTGGGCATCAAGTGACCTAGAGATTTCTGGAATCCCTGCTGCTGTCCTGAAAGTCCAGCCAGACCCAGGACCCAGAATCTTCCTCATTGGTATTTAACCAGAGTGGCACCAAATTGCATGTGGGACCAGGAAGAATTTAAATGGCGTGGTCCACCAGCTGCAGAGGCTCACCTTGTTACTTGATTTATCTCACGATCCTGTTGACTCCATATTTACACTATCGGAACTTTGGTACCCTCATTTATCAAGTTACAGTAGGGTTTTCCTGTACTTCAGCTGTCTTCAGAAAGTTGTTCTAGGTTGATTAATAGACTCTTAAACCTGTTAGTTTTTCTATCTGCCCTGGCCAAACTCTAATTTTCTCCAGGGCAGGGTTCATTTTAATCTAGTTGTGTTTTTCCCCCCATCTCCCACTATGACCAGCACAATGTAGTAAGAAAATAGTTACCATGGCAACACAAGAACGGGGCTCAAGGAGCTTAGGAGGGATTTAGCCTCACCCGACCATTCCATCATCTCCATATCTCCATCAACCCCTACTCATTTCCCTTTTCAAATGAATTCTGCCCCTAATTCCCTTTTTCGTAGAAATTCTGGAGCAACTTCTGAGTTGGTACTAAATAAATGTTGCTGAAATTTTCTGATTTGACCAGTATGCTGGATCCCTTTTTATGTCCCTCGAGTGTGTCTCTAGCTCCCCTTTGTGGAGAATAATGACCAGGGTGTCTCCAGCAGCTAATTCAGCTGGGTCAGGGGCCCAAGAGGAAAGAGACAGAGATCCTGAGATTAATTTAGTTGACCTACACAGAAAGGCAAACGCTACTTTGATAGCTAATTGCTAACTGTTATCAAGAGAGAAACAGCCTAAATAGAGACAAAAACAGGAAACAGACTGGAAACAGGCACCTGGCCAACTACTTTGAATTGAGTGCATAAAAATCCAAATTGTATCCACTCTTCCACTTGAGTCCTCATAAGATCCCAGACAGCTCCTCTTCTCTTGAGTCTGGAAGATCCTTTTCCAGTCTTTTCTGGACAATCAAAGGCTTTTAAAGTTGCCCATTTAGATATCTGCCGGTGTTTGTTACAGCTGCTTAAAAGTTCACAGTGGAGCAGAGTCTCCACCCAGGAATCACTCTATCAGAATGAAATGACTGCCTCGCTCCCACCCTAGCTTATGTCAGTTTCTGTTACCATCTTTCATTTCTCTCACCCACCAATCTGTTCTGCTACAAACGGGCAGATAATGGCTCCTCCTTTGCAGTGTCTTTTATCAACACTAATAGAGCACTGCCATCTTCGTTTTTCTTATTGTTTCCGAATTGATGCTGCCCAGCGTGTAAACTCCAAATGGGGTAATGAATAAATGGTGCATGGTTTGATTCATCTTTGAACGGATGGGTTGACTAAAAGACTCTCTTTGTTTATTCATTCAGTATCCAGGTGCTGGTTTTAGCTTCAAGGAGTTGACAGCACATTTGGGAAGACATAGAAGCACAGAGTAGGAAGGTTAGGAAAGGCTTTCTCAAGGACAGAGTACCTGGGACTTCCCTGGTGGTCCAGTGATTAAGACTCCAAGCTTCCACTGTAGGGAGTGCAGGTTCGATCCCTGATCAGGGAACTAAGATCCCACATGGCCAAAAAAGCTTAAATGTGAAACTGTGCAAGCTGGAACGATGGGGACGGTACTCATAGAAGGAGCTGTGTGTGCACCAAGGCAAAAAGGAGCACAGCTCATTCAGGGAGCAATTCACGTGGCTGGAAAGTAGAGAGGTAGGAAGGGACCGGCTAAAGGTCATGTTGGAGGGAAAGAAAGCCATACAGAAGAACGTACAGTTCTTTGGCAAGGGAAGTAATGAAAGGTTTTTTTAAACATTCTGAGATTCTTCAAATTCGAAAGCTAGCCCCAGAAAGGAGGATGATATTCAGTGCTGGATAACTCAAGGCTGGGAGAAAAGTTAAGAGGCTGTTAAAATAAGCCACACTCGAAATAATAAATAGATAGCGTGGAACAATCATGGAGACTGATAAGATGTGGGGAGGTCAGAAAATGAAGGAGTCACTGACTGTTCATAGGTTTCTGGCTGAGCAACCCGGTAGATTGTGAGACCACTCTCTGATCCAGGGAATATGAAGAATTCAGGGAGAGTTTAGTTGTTAGATGCACTAACGTTGAGGTTTCCACGGGACTTTTAAGAAGAAATGTTCAATATACAATTACATATTGAATTCAAGAAAAAATTCAATACTAGAGACATAAACATGGGAGCCCTTAGCACAATGGTGGGAGCTAAAATTGTGAGAGTAGATAAGATCATTCAAAGAGCCTGTGAAGCATGAGAATCAAGACCAAACTGACCACAAGCAGACCCTAGCCTTGACAGATGTCTACCACTCCACACTGAAACTGTACCCAAAGACAAATACCATATGATATCACTTACATGTGGCATCTAAAATGTGACACAGATGAACCTATCTATGAAGCAGACACAGAATCACGAACATAGAGAACAGACTGGTGGTTGCCAAGGGGGAGGGGGTTGGGGGAGGGATGGAGTAGGAGGGTGGGGGTCAGCAGATGTGAGCTTTTACACATAGAATGGATAAGCAACAAGGTCCTACTGTATAGCACAGAGAACTATATTCAGTGTCCAATGATAAACCATAATGGAAAAGATTATCTAAAAAAAGAATATATATATGGGTGTATAACTGAATTACTTTGCTGTACAGCAGTAATTAACACAACATTGTAAATCAACTATACTTCAATTAAAAAAGAATTTTTTTAAATAAAAAAAAGAATGAAACTGCACCCAGAGGGAGTTTCCTGGAGGTCCAGGGGTTAGAACTGCATGATTCCACTGCAGGGGGCACGGGCTGGATCCCTGGTCGGGGAACTAAAGGCCCACAAGCTGCATGGCACGGTCAAAAAAAAAAAAAAAATTGCACCCAGAACAAAGGAAAGTCCTACTCCCCCATATTCTCTGGATCGGTTTACTTACTGTTCTATAGTCTTTCGTGGGTTTTTGAAGGTCATTTTGGAATTTGTGTAATTTCCTGAAGATTACATTTTTCAAATTTGAATTTATCTAATGAACCAAGAGTGAGAGTGGGAATGAGGATGAGGACAGGTGAGTCACCTGATAGGACTGAGGTGGGCACATTTGATAGCTTCACTCAAATAGGGTATCAGTATTGATACAGCTAGCATCAGATCCACCCTAGAAAATCTTATTAGGTATCTTGGTACTTCCCAGTGGTAAAAGTTAGTCATCACAAAGTATTGCTACACATTTTAATGATGAAAAAGAATATTGAGGAAACATGTGGTCTATAAAAATTCCATATCCTTCTGCAATTCTTCCAACACCCACATGGGTACGCCTTCTCTCAGTGCCTTATGGCTATTACATGAGGTCACGTATCCTGCCTTGGTCAACACCGGGTCTTGACGGGCTCTCCTGATCATTATCTACTTGATCCTACTCTTTTCCCTCACTTTTCAGCATGTTCCATTCACCAAGACACTTGAACAAGCCACTTGGCTGTGTGCAGGCGGCTTCTGCTCTGCATTAATCAGGATTATCTGGGTTGCAAGTGACAGAAGCCCAAGTCAAACTAGTTGAGGCAAAAGAAGAAGTGTATTGGCTCCAAGAAGCTTGGCTCAGACATGCTCTCTATCTGGTGTCTCTGTCCCTTTCTGCACCTTGGATCCCACCTCTCCCCTCCTGGACTGACCTTCTCCACAGAGCAGGAGGCAGCACCACACTTCTCATCTCCTAGGATTCACTCCAGAGGAGCTCTCAGACGCATTCTCACTGGTCCTCAGTTCAAAATGCCTAAGAAATTTCTCTGATTGGCCAGCCTAGGAAACGCATCAACCTCATGACCACACATTTGTCCAGAAAGATGGTATTCCCAGAAAAAAAAAAAAAAAAGGCAAAATAATAGACATCTACCATATGCTCATTGTCGAATCCTCCCTCAGTTACCTCGCTCCCCTGCAGACCTGTCTGTGTGCCTTACAGATCAGGGAAGCGTTTCCTCTTTTAAAGCCTATTTCATTTTTATTCTGCTCAATCACTCGTTAAGGCCTCATCTACTCCCAGGCTGACACTCTTCACTCCTCTAAACTTGCCTAGATGCCTTTCCTTCCGGGAATCACTTGTGAAACTACCTGTCTTCTGCTCGCCTAATGAAAGCACAGATGAGATGGGAGGAGGTCAGAGTTCAGACAAGCAGGATTGCCAAAAAGTGAGAATATTTTCACTGCTGGTTTCATACGACAGTTTTGCAATCCTACCAAGTAGGAAGCTTGGTGAATTCAAAGAGGAGAAATCTATCATTTCTTTGTGCTAACCCTGATTTCAAAAAAAACCTCTTTAGAGACATATGGCAACTTAAGAAAGCAGGAAACCAAAGTATGTGACATTCTTGGATCAACAAATAAAATGAAAACCTCCTTAAAAGTTAACGAGGCAAAGATGAATGTGGATTCTAACATGTGAAGTTAGCGGTATTTAGTGATTTAGGTCTCCTGGAGGTTATTACACCAGAACAGAGTCAACACGGAACTTAGTTTGATCTATAGTTCCAGTAAAAGAAATCTGAAATTAACCCTGGTGTAATTGGAGTATGGAGTATTTCTAATGGGTCACTGAGCAGTTTGGTGATTACCCTTCTGTTCTTTGAAAATAAGAAAACACAAGACTGACGACTGGCTGGAAGACAGATTTGGAAAACGTGACGACACCCAACATCATTTATCTAAGGTTACATTTGAATACAATCAGTTCTAAAATGTGTTAGTCATTTTACTCCATTAAATGTTTGACAGCCATTTCTTTGTTATACATATTGAAAACTTCCCCTTCATCAATTACTATCTCTTATAATTTTCATTTTCTTGGCTATGTGGCTTCTAGTAGAAGAAACAAAATAAGCAAAGATTATGTTTTTATAAGTTATTTTCCAATATTCAATCTTCTCCCAATAAATAAATATTAATTCAAAAATCTGAATGTTATATATAATGGTTATGATTCACTCTAGTTCATTCCTAGTTGAAAACGGTTAAATCTTTCACATCATTTTTCAATATAAAAAATCATGTTTCATGGATATTACCACTAGGTGGCTCAAACGGCTGAAATATTAATTCAATATATGAGCAGGAAAAAAACTTTAAAGATTTATATCTTTTTCTGTAAATATACGCTTTATACATTAATTTCTACAAACTTATATACTACTTATAGACTATCACTATAATACTACACATGGGAGACAATTACATTAATATAGGTCATCATCATGTATGCCATTTTTCTGAAGGAGAGAGGATTAATGGACAAAATGAATGAGTTATGTTACATTTTGTCATAAAAATTTAATAATAAAATAAATTAAAATCTTGCCAGCTGACAGAGAACACAGTATTCAGAGGAGTCTAAATCGTCGGAGTCTCGGGTTGTATTTCATTTAAATTTATTCAGGCATTTGTAGAGATTACCTGCTATACTTCCTGGCAATTGTGGTTATTTATGTCTCTTAGAAGCAAGTGGCTCACAGCCAGAGCTCAAGCTCAAAGTAGTACAGGGACCTTGAAAATCAAGCCCTTCTTCTTTATAGTAAGTTATTGAAATGCGGGATGCTCAGGATACCGTGCCCATTACATTAGAGAGCTTGAGACCCTCTACTCTTTCTGATACAAAGAAAACAAATGCAGGAAGTGATTCTTTCTTCCCAACTTTAATGAGCATCTTATAATTCTATTGGACTGTTCAGGATAGAGTACCAGGAGGTAAAGGAAAAATGGGTTCTCTCCAAGCTGGAAAGGAAAGAATTAAGCCTTTTGATTCTGTCAGAGAAAAGAAAGCACAACAGGGACTTTGGAACAAGGGGGACTTATGTGTTTCCTAACCAAGAAGAATCAACATGCCCTCCCATTATTCTGGAAATACCTGGTTCTCTAGGCTTTCTTAGTACTAACAGAAGCTCTGCCCCAAGTTTAAAGTTTGGGGCCATTGAAATCTTAAAGAAACTCTCCTTCAAGATGTTGGTTTAATCTTTGGATTATTTGTCTTTATCCTTGAATTATTTGTCTTTGTCATCACCAACTATCCGAATCTTCCACTCTAAAAGTTATTTAATGGGCTTTACTTATGGAAGAAACAAGATCCTCTATAGGAGGAGCTTAAGGGATGATTTTTCCAACTCTAATAACAGACAAGTAGCATTTTTTGCCCTAATTTTAAAATATTTTCCTTAGCTATTTATTATTCGTCTTTTGGAAGTACATGTAAGAATCTGAGTTTGGCTTAAAAGAAAAGTACTGATTCTCCCTAAGGGAGGCATAATTTAGGTTCAGCTGCAGTACAGCAACAGCAGGTCCTGGTATTTTTACATCCGTGTTCAAGCACCTGACATTTAGGTTTTATTTGAATATAGAATTGTAAATATAACATGAACTAGTGATCACATAGCTCTTAAATATTGAGATCTAATTAATTCTCTCCAGGTTTAACAACTATAGTTGGTCAAAGTTCTAACCAGTTAGCTTTTGAGAAAGCGATAGAATCTTATCTTCCCAAATTATCGCCATGAATAATTTCCACTGAGTGACTAAGAAAATTAAAACAAAACAAAACAAATAAAACCATTCAAAGTGGCTTAAACGATCAAAAAGAGATACAGTGGCTTACACGACTGAACCCTAAAGGTGGAGTTGCTTCTCCATGTCATCCAAGACCAGGTTTACTTCTGCATCTGTCTGCCCTTGGCAACGTCAGCTTCCCTTCTGTCTCTCGTGGTTGTCCGTTCACAACAGCCTGGGGTATACTTCCATTCACATCTAAGGACAGAGAAAGAAGGTGGTTACTCAAAGTTTTTCCAGAAGAGACGACACTTCTCTCCCAGAAATTCCTCAGCAAGCATGGCCTTCAGGTTTACTGCCCTCCCCTGATGCAGTAGCTCTGGCCAGTGAATGGGAGCCCAGCATTAGTGTCCACCCAGTCCACATGCCCCAGGTCAGTAGCCAGCAATGAAATCTGCTCCCCCCCCACCCCAGTAAATGGGTTTCATGCAGGACGCTTAGATATCAGCGTAAACATCAGAGCTATCAAGGGGAAGGGAGACAAAGTGGGGGAATGGGGAGAGGCAAAGGAGCGGTATATACTAATTCATACACCTGACTATATAGGTGGAACTCAAACCAAACTGCCTGAGTTTGAATCCAGGCCCTACCACTTGTTGGCTGTACAACCATGGGCAAGTCACTTGACTTCTCTTGTCGAGTGACAGGTAGGTCAATGATTTGCTTAATAGCTTATATCACAGGGCTTTTCTAAAATCTATGGCACTAAACCAAGCATTTATTACACTCTTCTCTGTGCGACGATGTTCTGCTTTCAAAGAGCCAGCAATTCAGGAGAGGAAATGAGAGCTCGGAGCTGGTGGTAAAAATAGACGGGATAAGTTACATAGAAAAGATGTTCCCTAAAATGGCTTTTTTTTTCTAATTAAATATTGTTTAGTAGCAACCACATTTTCTAGTGTTTTTCAAATCCTATGTGAAGTCGATATGATTTTTCTGGATAGTCATTTATTAATAATAAATATCAACAATAATTAATAATCAGTCCATAAAACTACTAGAAAAAAGAGTAACTGCAACTATAAAATGTGTAAAGTGTAATGTTCTTAATTGTCTAATGTTTAAGACAATGGAGAGGAACAGAGGTGAGGACCATTCAAAAATCACTGAAAGTTCTTCCTTGGAAGCATTTTTGTGCTTTCAGTGAAGTACATGACAACTGGATATTCTGAACCTATTACCCAGGTCACAGAACAAACCTCACTGTGGACACCTGGGAAGTTGTCATTTCCCAGCCCACTAGTTCTTTCTTAAAGTTGGGAATAGACAGATTTCCTTTGTTCTAAATAAGAGTTTATTCTCGGAGGGGAAGTGCAGCAGGTCAGCAAAGTAATTGAATAACTACCACCCCTAGAGGGAGCTATGGTGCCTTTTAAGTCACCGAAGTCGACTTCTCCCTCCCTTCCTCTCAGAGACCACTGCTGGTCCACTGGTCCCTGGGCAGCCTTCCTTCCAACTCTGAGTCCTCAGAATTTTGAACATCCTGCTTTTTACTTAGCGTTTTGGCCATTGTTTAAAAATATTGTCACAGTAACAGATAACAGTTCTGCAAAATGGCAGTAGCCCAACCACATTAATCCCAGACAGAAGGTACATATTGTCTTTTCATCAAAGAAACAGATGAAATACCACCATTGGTATTTATAACTACTGGTAACTTCCTTATATCCTTTTGGAAATGCATAAATAAAATCCTCAGGATGGCAGAGAGAGGGAATGTTGATGAGTGCCTGGGGTGTTTAAGATGGAATCTTCAGGAAAGGAGCTCGCTGTCATTTCTACCCAGCTTTGTGGGGCTCGGGGACAGAGCCCTGTCTTTTCCTGTCTGTGTCCCCAGTGTGTGGCTCAGATTTACATGCAATAAATGTATGCTGAGTCGATTTCAATTTTTTTCCAGAACGTTTGTAAACCAACCCAGCTTAGATATGAATAAGAAAACAATGATATGGGGCTTCCCTGGTGGCGCAGTGGTTGAGAGTCCGCCTGCCGATGCAGGGAACGTGGGTTCGTGCCCCGGTCCGGGAAGATCCCACATGCCGCGGAGCGCCTAGGCCCATGAGCCATGGCCGCTGAGCCTGTGCGTCCAGAGCCTGTGCTCCGCAACGGGAGAGGCCACAACAGTGAGAGGCCCGCGTACCGCAAAAAAAAAAAAAAAAAAGAAAGAAAGAAAACAATGATATGAAAGAGAAAAACCACAGGACTGGGGTGGAGACTGGGGAAGATTGCAACAAAAATATTATCTCAAGAGAAGGGAGCGGCTGGGCAGGGCTCACTTAGAGCTGCAAGAACAACCGGTACTGGAAAAAGAAAAAGTCCACAGCATTCCAGGAGTGATGGAGCTGGGAAAGAGCATTAGGAGCTCTTGAGCCAGCCCCATTATTTTACAGATGAGAAGAGAGGTCCACGGCAGGAAGTAACTTGCCCGTGGGTTCTCAGCAGATCAGAGGCAAAGGTGAGACCATGAATGATTTCATCCACCAGGTGAGTTCCAGCTGTGCCACGTGCTGGTGGCCACTTCACCCATCCCAGACATCCAGAATAGAACTGGCTGGTCAAGAAGACATGGTTTCCTGAAAAGCCAGGCGCCACCTCAGAGTTTCTGTCAAAGCTTCAGTGAGCATTTCCAGGGCTGAGCCAAGTGGCTTATGGTTCACCATCAATTAAAAGTAAGGAAGTGGTGAGGCTCTTGCCACTCACATTTTGCCTTGACCGTCCGAGTCCAACGCAGGGGATCACAGTCCTGAGCAAAGGACAGTCAAGGAGGGGCCCAATTCTTCAAAACTCCTCAGAAGGTCTTGGAGGATTCTTGACCCCAGAGTTTCCAAAAGACCTAGATTACTTAGAAATACTTTGCTGGTGTGATGCAAGTTCAAATCTGAAGGTGTACAAGGAGAGATGTCTCCATGCACGCGTATAAGGTACAACCGAATCCTGGAGTGAAGAAGGGATGGCCTTCAGCAGGAGCCAGTGGTCCTAGCAGACCCCCTAGGCCTGTGGTTTTCTCCCACGCTAGCTCAAAAGTGTACTTTAAACACCTGCAAACACCTGAGCTGCACAGTAGCTACAACCTCCAAGATGGTCATTTTTTTAATAGATGCTAAAACAAGTAAATGAGTGGGTACTGCTTCCATTCAATCAGTCATTCCATCCTGCAAGGTCTGGAAGTGGCAGTGTGGGGAAGGAAAAGGAGGATGCCTAGACTATAGGTGAGCAAATGAGCATGGCAATGTTCCAGTAAAACTTTATTTACAAAAACAAATAGCCCAGATTTGACCCTTGGGAAATAGTTGGCTGATCCCTGATGTAGATCCTCCTGGGGATGTCACTGACGTAGTTTAGCCACTGGCTGAAAATCCTACAGGTAATTGCCTAAAATCATATATTTGAGAATTTTACCCACCCAGTGTTGTTTTGCTATGTTTTATATTAAAGAATATGTTCTTAGAGTCCATTTATTTAGTAAGGTTTAAAGGGATGAAAAGGCAAAGGATGGCAGATTTAATATTTCTTGATGGGAGAGGAGGGTATCTTTGCCAGTACGAAGCCTTCAAAAACAACTGGGAAGACCTGGAGAAAAAGAATCGGAGAGGATAGATGGCTGAATTAGGGATAAAAAGAAGGGAAATGGAAACATGAAGAGAAATAATACAAAGGTGAGAGAAAATGGAGTGAAGCTAGAATTCCTTACTTGGCTTTTTTCAGTCCCAGGACCAGACAGAATGTTTATTCCTCTACTGCCACCTTCAGTTCTTTTAAGATCCTGGCTCTCATTTGCAATTTCCACTATGGGGCTAAACCACCCAGGATGCAACTCCTATAGGTGCTTTTTCCATTTTTTATTTTAGCTACAACTTGTTGAAATCCACAGGGGTTCATAAATGGCAGAACTTGAGTAAATGATTTTTGAATGGAGGGAATTGGACAAGATCAAGGATTGCGGATAAATATGGACGAAGATTAATGTCGGGATGGGATGGAGAACATGAAGCAGAGTTGAGGGTCCAGGGACAGAGGAACCTTGGAGACAGAGCCTAATTCTATAAGTTAGAGAAGCGAGTTTGCATGCATTTGGGCAATTCCATAGATTATTAATTATGACTGGGATCTGGAGGTGTGAATTGCAAGCAAAATTATGGAAGGAAAAATAGCTCTGGGTATATCTGGGATAGAAAATCAGGGCTTAACTATCTCCTCTGCACTTTATCATGCCTGGTCAGGGAATCAGTGGTAATAAGATCACGGGGATATAATCTTTTTACAAATTAACCAAATCTACTCTATCATTGCGTTATGGCTATCTGTTTAAGAGTCCGTCTACATTGTAAGTAACTTGGGGCAGAAACAAGTCTTCTTCATCATTGTAAACCCAGCATTCCCTATAGCAACTGTCCAAAAGTTAGCAGTCAATGAATTCGTGTTGAATTAAATTGTTTCCTTTCAATGATAAAATTCAGAATTTTGAAAATTTCTTGTGGGAAATTATCAATTCATCAGAATGGAGATGGAGAATGCTTTGTCCCTGGAACCTCTAAGAATTTGCCATCTGTTTCCATGCCTCCATCCTAAAGCTACCCTTCTTCATTTCAATTCATTGTTTGCATAGAGTCCAAAGCAAATGGTCATATC
Source organism: Monodon monoceros (assembly GCF_005190385.1). NCBI lineage: Eukaryota > Metazoa > Chordata > Mammalia > Artiodactyla > Monodontidae > Monodon > Monodon monoceros. The sequence continues at coordinate 12,124,384 of NW_021703778.1, forward strand.
TTTGCTCTTAATAACTGCAGTTATAAGGGTCATTTAGTTTCACAGTGACCCCAGGCTGAGACTCAGGCTGCAGCCACTCTAAGTCTCTTCCAGAGATGTGCAGCCTGAGAAGAGAAAGACTGAACAGGAAATGTCCATTGTCACCCTCTCAGAGCATCTCCTGGCAAGTCAGTCAACCCTGGTCCAGCAGTGGATGATGGAGCATGCACTGTCTAGGAGTCCATTATGATATAAAACAGCCAAGCTATTTAGAAGGTGATATGCATTTGCTTCTGAAAATAACTTCACATAGTAGTAGAGGTTCAGTTACCAAGATAATCAAAACAAAACTAGGATAATCAAATGGGGCATCGTACCTCAAGAAATAGCCATACCTGCTGTGTTCTTAACCAAAGGGCACTTGAGTTTTGCTTTTCTCTTATGGTTGAGGACACTTCACTTGGTAAATGTGCATGCAACTCTCTTCTTACTCAGGTCAGAGGTCACTTCCTTTGGGAATCCCTTCCTGACCCTCTCCCCCACGCTCCCACTATTGGATCTGTGCCCCTCCTCCATTCACATTACTCTCATCATATCATATTGAAACGGTTTATGGAACCCTCTGCCTCCAGTGAATTCCTTTAGGTCAGGAATCATTTCTTAATTGCCTCTGTCACTTCAACCCAAGCGTCTAGTAGAGTCTCATTAAGTGTTTTTAAATGAATCATTCATTCATTCATGGTTTATGGAGTCAAAGAAATCACAAATTGAATTCTAGGGATCATGGCAGCTTCTCAGCCTTGCTAAGCAACTCAGTCATGGGAGAAGCAAAATAATCCCACAGAATTTTCCATCACACTTGGCTGTTAGGGTCCCATGGACATCTCAGGGACTGGAGGGAAGACGTCAGAGATGCCCCAACAATGCAGTAATGGATATTTGCCATTCTGTCTTCACTCAGAGGGTGTCCTTTGTGATTTTTGAGCCACCTCACAATAGTTCTGGGCCATGGCAAGAGCCATGTCGAGATTGCTTGTGCTTCAGCTTGCTTCAAGGTCCAAGTGACCTTGAAACAGACTTCCTGTTGATCTTTATACCTAGAGGTCCCTTAACCATTTAAAGGCATAGGAACTTTCTATTAAGATTTGACTTATCTTTCAGTTCTGATTAGTTCTTCTCAAAAGAACACTTTGCTTCAGAATCCATTGCAGTGGCCTTTCAGGAGAGGTGTAGCTAGATGAAGGTCAATACCCACACCGTACTCTTGCTTTATCTCTCAGCCAAATTAATAGATGTAAATGGGTGTCCACATGCATTCTCCAGCCAAGTAAACCATACTTGTAGAACTGGAAAAGTTCATTTTCTAGAAAACTGATACAAATAACTGGATTCTGTTTCTAAGGGAGCACATATGTATAATTGTAGATATATCTACTGAGTCTTCCCTTGGGTCATAATTACTTGCAAAAAAGAGATCAGATCAGATTCAGACTGTGAGCCTTTTGAGTTCCATTAAGTTGCACGTCCACTTAATAATAACCATGGGCTACTCAGATTCCCCATTTGTAAAGTCAGGTATTGGGGGTGGGACCAGGTGACCCCCCAGAGTCCTTCTAGTTCTAAGGAAACTCTAAATAAACATGTATGCCCTCAAGATCAAGAAACATCTCATTCCATCACCGGACATATTAAAGACCACCTTGAGGCAGGAGATAGATGGGCTGCAGGCTAGACATTTACAACTGGCCTCCTGTTCACACTACCTGGACTGAGAAGAAGATGGGCTCCAGGCCGGACATTCATTACCAGCCCCCTGTTTACATTTTCTGAGGCAAGAGACAAACGGGCTCCAGGACTACATATTTATGAACGGACTCCTCTCTATATTTCGATATCTGCACTTCGATATAAGAAACAGCAACAGGAACAGGGTAGATAACCGGACATTGGACACTTTTATGGCAGGGACAGAGAGGGGCTAAACCCTGTTAAAAGGGTTTATCAAGAGGTCATACATTTCCCATCCTTGGGGCAAGGGAAACATTGCACATGTGCAGAAAGGCTCCTTGGGGGTCAAAAGGAGGGGGCACCACCCCATAATATGTGATGCCAAGGCCATCCCATAGGCTGAAATCCATCTTGGAAAAAAGTTGTGTACACAGGTTGGGGAGGGTCTTAGGGCAGGGCAGGTGCAGAAAAAGAAAGCAGATAAGTGGCCAAAGGTAAACAAAGACCTGGAAGAACTGCCCTATATGAATGATTTAACCACCCTTTACTGAGCGCCCTCATTAGGGAGGATGCCCACACCCTCCCTCTCCAGGTATGCATCTCTGCCTTGCTTCTGTCTTAACTAAACAGTTTCTCTGTGTGCTCTCCCCCTTGCTGTTGAGCTGTGTCTCTAATAATAAACTTTGTACCTGTTTTTACAGTTTTTGCCTCTGTGAGAAATGCATTTTTCACTGGGGGCAAGAGCCAGGGGGTGTGGTGGCCTGGATTCCCGGTTTTCAACCAGGCTCCCCAGGTTCAATTCCTGGGCAGGGAATTAAGATCTCCCTTCACGCCACCACTCACTGCTGCCTCTCCGAGATCAACCTGACCCAACATGGTCTTATTTCTAACTTGCAGTCACTTCATTTGCAGACCACTCACAGTCAAAATGCAGATTGTTTCAATTACCCACATGCTTTAAGAAGACCACTGATGAGAAAGGAAGAGATTAGCCTGAAACATCCTTTAGGTTCAAGTGCATAATCCCAATTCCTAGGATATTTTACTACCGCAACTGCCTATGCTAGGTAGCTTCAGTTCTAGGCAGGCAAAGGCACAATATCAACTTTTAAAGTAAACACATATATATTATGCTCTGTGATTGGCTCTATTACTGTTAAAATCATTTCCTTTTGGGACTTCCCTGGTGGCGCAGTGGTTCAGAGTCCGCCTGCCAGTGCAGGGGACACGGGTTCGAGTCCCGGTCCGGGAAGATGCCACATGCCGCAGAGCAACTAAGCCCGTGCGCCACAACTACTGAGCCTGCACTCTAGAGCCCACAAGCCACAACTACTGAGCCCGTGTGCCACAACTATTGAAGCCCGCCTGCCACAACTACTGAAGCCTGTGCGCCTAGAGCCCGTGCTCTGCAATAAGATAAGCCACCGTGATGAGAAGCCTGCGGACTGCAACAAAGAGTAGCCCTCGCTCCCCGCAACTAGGGAAAGCCTGCGGGCAGCAATGAAGACCCAATGCAGCCAAAAATAAACAAATAAATTAATTAATTTTTAAAAAATTGTTTCCTTTCTAACCCAAGACTCATAGCTAAATAGCCTAAGCTTTGAGAGTTAAGCAGAAAGACTTCCCTTTCTGGCAGTTTTGGAGTTGGGAAACACTAAAAATGCTACTTCTATAAAACTAAAGATAATAAGGCAAGAGAAATACACAGTGGCCAAAAATGACTGAGAAACTTCAACTAGACAGATAAGAATAAGCTGGTAATATTGGACAGCTCTACAGGGTTTTACATGTTTTTGCAGCCAAATGGCTAGGTTCTTAATCCTAAGTAATGATAAGACCTTGAGCCTTTTTGAGGAAAGGGAGATTGAACTGAGGCTTCTGTGTCAAGAGAGATTCCAGAAGGTTTTACCCCCCTGCAAAAAGTAAACTGTAACGACAACAAAATGCCATCCAAAAAAGGAAGACTATTTGTCTTCCTAGACTTTGGATGGAAAAAATAATTATCTCTCTCTAAAATGTATAATCATGAGCCTGTTCCATTGTCCTGGAGATGTTCGAGCCCCAAAGCTAACCACCACAGCAACAAAAAGTCCTGCCAACCTGGAAACCTCCTTAGCAGAGGAAGTTAAAAACTGCTCTGGAGGTTGTACAAGATTCCCACCACTTAAGATGAGTTCACAATCCAAAATTTACAAATAAACAAGTCAACCATACTGAAAATCAAACTACTCAACACATGGTGGAAGAACTTCAAATAACGAAATTTTCAGAGACAAGAAGCAGGTATAAATATAATAGACATATATGTATTAATAAGCATAATAAAGACAAAAAATTGAACACATGAAAGAATAAGACACTGCAAAAAATATAAGGTAGATTTGAAAAAGAATAAAGTACAAGTTATATAAATGAAAGAGTCTCTGAAATTAAAACTTAATGGAAATGTTAAACAGCATATTAGACACAGCTGCAGAAAAAAATTAGTAAGAGGGAACTTAAATCTGAGGAAATTACCAGAAGGCAAGACAGAGAATGAAGGATGTGAAAAATATGAAACAGAAGTTAAAAAACATGGTAGATAGAATTAGAAGGTCCAACATAGTTATGAATTCCAGAAAAAGAAAATAAAAAGAATGCAGCAAAGACAATATACAAAGAGATAATGTCTTAAGTTTTCCCAGATACTGATAATAACCTGATCCCTTAATTTCAGGAAGCTAAACAAACCCATATGGGATTAATAAAAATTCCCAGCATAGAAAATTCCATTCAATAACTTATGCTAGACTAACTGGTTATTTATATGAAAAAATCAAATAAAATTAGATCCCTATCCCACACAATTTACAAAATTCAATTGCAGATAAATTAAAAGTTAAATAGGAGGGGAAAACACTTTAAAACACTTAGGGAAAAAATCTGGAAACTAACTATGATCCCAGGGTATGTAAAACATTATTAAACAGAATTTTTTTAAAAATAATTAACAAATGATTTGTTAATTAAAAGATATTTAAAAATCAGAAGCCACAGACTGAGAGAAAAAATATTAGTGACCAAATATTATAAGAACTCCTAGAGATCACTAAGAAGATAAACAACCTCAAAAATGAGAAAAAATATATAATAATATAATTCTCAGAACAGGAAACCAGAATGGCAAATAAGCATATAAAAAGATGCTTGACTTTAGTAGCAGTCAGGGAAATTACTATTAAAACAATAAAGTATATTATTTACACTCATCAGATTGGTAAAAATGAAAATTTCTGACCGTAAGAGTTAGTAAGAATGTGGAACAACAGGAACACTGTTCAGGGAAACTGTCATTTGGCACAGACTTTAGAGACCGATTTGGCCAGAGCTGGTCTTGGTAAAGATGTGTGTACCCTAGGACCCAGCAATTCCACTCCCACGTGTGTATCCCTAAAGAGATTCTTGCATAAGAGATGGAGAAAAGTTAAAGAATGTTTAATACACTATTTTTTTTAACATCTTTATTGGGGTATAATTGCTTTACAATGGTGTACTAGTTTCTGCTTTATAACAAAGTGAATCAGTTATACATATACATATGTTCCCATACCTCTTCCCTCTTGCGTCTCCCTCCCTCCCACCCTCCCTATCCCTCCAGGCAGTCACAAAGCACCGAGCTGATCTCCCTGTGCTATGCGGCTGCTTCCCACTAGCTATCTACCTTACGTTTGGTAGTGTATATATGTCCATGCCTCTCTCTCGCTTTGTCACAGCTACCCTTCCGCCTCCCCATATCCTCAAGTCTGTTCTCTAGTAGGTCTGTGTCTTTATTCCTGTCTTACCCCGAGGTTCTTCATGACATTTTTTTTTTCTTAAATTCCATATATATGTGTTAGCGTACGGTATTTGTCTTTCTCTTTCTGACTTACTTCACTCTGTATGACAGACTCTAGGTCTATCCACCTCATTACAAATAGCTCAATTTCGTTTCTTTTTATGGCTGAGTAATATTCCATTGTATATATGTGCCACATCTTCTTTATCCATTCATCTGATGATGGACACTTAGGTTGTTTCCATCTCCGGGCTATTGTAAATAGAGCTGCAATGAACATTTTGGTACATGACTTTTTGAATTATGGTTTTCTCAGGGTATATGCCCAGTAGTGGGATTGCTGGGTCATATGGTAGTTCTATTTGTAGTTTTTTAAGGAACCTCCATACTGTTCTCCATAGTGGCTGTACCAATTCACATTCCCACCAGCAGTGCAAGAGGGTTCCCTTTTCTCCAGACCCTCTCCAGCATTTATTGTTTCTAGATTTTTTGGTGATGGCCATTCTGACTGGTGTGAGATGATATCTCATTGTAGTTTTGATTTGCATTTCTCTAATGATTAATAATGGTGAGCACTCTTTCATGTGTTTGTTGGCAGTCTGTATATCTTCTTTGGAGAAATGTCTATTTAGGTCTGCCCATTTTTGGATTGGGTTCTTTGTTTTTTTGTTATTGAGCTGTGTAAGCTACTGGTAAATTTTGGAAATTAATCCTTTGTCAGTTGCATCATTTGCAAATATTTTCTCCCATTCTGAGGGCTGTCTTTTGGTCTTGTTTATGGTTTCCTTTGCTGTGCAAAAGCTTTGAAGTTTCATTAGGTCCCATTTGTTTATTTTTGTTTTTATTTCCATTTCTCTAGGAGGTGGGTCAGAAAGGATCTTGCTGGGATTTATGTCATAGAGTGTTCTGCCTATGTTTTCCACTAAGAGTTTGATAGTGTCTGGCCTTACATTTAGGTCTTTAATCCATTTTGAGTTTATTTTTGTGTATGGTGTTAGGGAGTGATCTAATCTCATACTTTTACATGTAGCTGTCCAGTTTTCCCAGCACCACTTACTGAAGAGGCTGTCCTTTCTCCACTGTACATTCTTGCCTCCTTTATCAAAGATAAGGTGACCATATGTGCGTGGGTATATCTCTGGGCTTTCTATCCTGTTCCATTGATCTATCTTTCTGTTTTTGTGCCAGTACCATACTGTCTTGATTACTGTGGCTTTGTAGTATAGTCTGAAGTCAGGGAGCCTGGTCCTCCAGCCCTGTTTTTCGTTCTCAAGATTGCTTTGGCTATTCGGGGTCTTTTGCGTTTCCATACAAATTGTGAAAATTTTTGTTCTAGTTATGTGAAAAATGCCAGTGGTAGTTTGATAGGGGTTGCACTGAATCTGTAGATTGCTTTGGGTAGTAGAGTCATTTTCACAATGTTGATTCTTCCAATCCAACAACATGGTATATCTCTCCATCTGTTTGTATCATCTTTAATTTCTTTCATCAGTGTCTTATAATTTTCTGCATACAGGTCTTTTGTCTCATTAGCTAGGTTTATTCCTAGATATTTTATTCTTTTTGTTGCAATGGTAAATGGGAGTGTTTTCTTGATTTCACTTTCAGATTTTTCATCATTAGTGTATAGGAATGCCAGAGATTTCTGTGCATTACTTTTATATCCTGCAACTTTACCAAATTCATTGATTAGCTCTAGTAGTTTTCTGGTAGCATCTTTAGGATTCTCTATTTATAGTATCATGTCATCTGCAAACAGTGACAGCTTTACTTCTTCTTTTCCGATTTGGATTCCTTTTTTTTCCTTTTCTTCTCTGATTGCTGTGGCTAAAACTTCCAAAACTATGTTGAATAAGAGTGGTGAGAGTGGGCAACCTTGTCTTGTTCCTGATCTTAGTGGAAATGCTTTCAGTTTTTCACCATTGAGGACAATGTTGGCTGTGGGTCTGTCATATCTGGCCTTTATTGTGTTGAGGAAAGTTCCCTCTATGCCTACTTTCTGCAGGGTTTTTATCATAAATCGGTGTTGAATTTTGTCAAAAGCTTTCTCTGCATCTATTGAGATGATCATATGGTTTTTCTCCTTCAATTTGTTAATATGATTTATCACATTGATTGATTTGCGTATATTGAAGAATCCTTGCATTCCTGGAATAAACCCCACTTGATCATGGTGTATGATCCTTTTAATGTGCTGTTGGATTCTGTTTGCTAGTATTTTGTTGAGGATTTTTGCATCTATGTTCATCAGTGATACTGGTCTGTAGTTTTCTTTGTGACATCCTTGTCTGGTTTTGGTATCAAGGTGATGGTGGCCTCGTAGAATGAATTTGGTAGTGTTCCTCCCTCTGCTATATTTTGGAAGAGTTTGAGAAGGATAGGTGTTAGCTCTTCCCTAAATGTTTGATAGAATTCGCCTGTGAAGCCATCTGGTCCTGGGCTTTTGTTTGTTGGAAGATTTTTAATCACAGTTTCAATTTCAGTGCTTGTGATTGGTCTGTTCATATGTTCTATTTCTTACTGATTCAGTCTTGGCAGGTTGTGCGTTTCTAAGAATTTGTCCATTTCTTCCAGGTTTTCCATTTTATTGGCATAGAGTTGCTTGTAGTAATCTCTCATGATCTTTTGTGTTTCTGCAGTGTCAGTTGTTACTTCTTTTTCATTTCTAATTCTATTGATTTGAGTCTTCTCCCTTTTTTTCTTGATGAGTCTGGCTAATGGTTTATCTATTTTGTTTATTTTCTCGAAGAATCAGCTTTTAGTTTTATTGATCTTTGCTATCGTTTCCTTCATTTCTTTTTCATTTATTTCTGATCTGATTTTTATGATTTCTTTCCTTCTGCTAACTTTTGGGTTTTTTTGTTCTTCTTTCTCTAATTGCTTTAGGTGCAAGGTTAGGTTGTTTATTCGAGATGTTTCCTGTTTCTTAAGGTGGGCTTGTATTGCTATAAACTTCCCTCTTAGAACTGCTTTTGCTGCATCCCATAGGTTTTGGGTCGTCGTGTCTCCATTGTCATTTGTTTCTAGGTATTTTTTTATTTCCTCTTTGATTTCTTCAGTGATCACTTCGTTATTAAGTAGTGTATTGTTTAGCCTCCATGTGTTTGTAGTTTTTACAGATCTCTTCCTGTAATTGATATCTAGTCTCAAAGCACTGTGGTTGGAAACGATACTTGATACTATTTCAATTTTCTTAAATTTACCAAGGCTTGATTTGTGACCCAAGATATGATCTATCCTGGAGAATGTTCCATGAGCACTTGAGAAAAATGTGTATTCTGTTGTTTTTGGATGGAGTGTCCTATAAATATCAATTAAGTCCATCTTGTTTAATGTATCATTTAAAGCTTGTGTTTCCTTATTTATTTTCATTTTGGATGATCTGTCCATTGGTGAAAGTGGGGTGTTAAAGTCCCCTACTATGAATGTGTTACTGTCGATTTCTCCTTTTATGGCTGTTAGTATTTGCCTTATGTATTGAGGTGCTCCTATGTTGGGTGCATAAATATTTACAATTGTTATATCTTCTTCTTGGATCGATTCCTTGATCATTATGTAGTATCCTTCTTTGTCTCTTCTAATAGTCTTTATTTTAAAGTCTATTTTGTCTGATATGAGAATTGCTACTCCAGCTTTCTTTTGGTTTCCATTTGCATGGAATATCTTTTTCCATCCCCTTACTTTCAGTCTGTATGTGTCTCTAGGTCTGAAATGGGTCTCTTGTAGACAGCATATATATGAGTCTTGTTTTTGTATCCATTCAGCCAATCTGTGTCTTTTGGTGGGAGCATTTAGTCCATTTTCATTTAAGGTAATTATCGATATGTATGTTCCTATTCCCATTTTCTTAATTGTTTTGGGTTCGTTATTGTAGGTCTTTTCCTTCTCTTGTGTTTCTTGCCTAGAGAAGTTCCTTTAGTATTTGTTGTAAAGCTGGTTTGGTGGTGCTGAACTCTCTCAGCTTTTGCTTGTCTGTAAAGATTTTAATTTCTTCATCAAATCTGAATGAGATCCTTGCTGAGTAGAGTAATCTTGGTTGCAGGTTCTTCTCCTTCATCACTTTAAATATGTCCTGCCACTCCCTTCTGGCTTGCAGAGTTTCTGCTGAAAGATCAGCTGTTAACCTTATGGGGATTCCCTTGTGTGTTATTTGTTGTTTTTCCCTTGCTGCTTTTAATATGCTTTCTTTGTGTTTAATTTTTGACAGTTTGATTAATATGTGTCTTGGCATATTTCTCCTTGGATTTATCCTGCATGGGACTCTCTGTGCTTCCTGGACTTAACTATTTCCTTTCCCATATTAGGGAAGTTTTCAACTATAATCTCTTCAAATATTTTCTCAGTCCCTTTCTTTTTCTCTTCTTCTTCTGGAACCCCTGTAATTCGAATGTTGGTGTGTTTAATGTTGTCCCAGAGGTCTCTGAGACTATCCTCAGTTCTTTTCATTCTTTTTTCTTTATTCTGCTCTGCAGTAGTTATTTCCACTATTTTATCTTCCAGGTCACTTATCCGTTCTTCTGCCTCAGTTAGTCTGCTATTGATCCCATCTAGAGTATTTTTAATTTCATTTATTGTGTTGTTCATCATTGTTTGTTTCATCTTTAGTTCTTCTAGGTCCTTGTTAAATGTTTCTTGCATTTTGTCTATTCTATTTCCAAGATTTTGGATCATCTTTACTATCATTATTCTTTCTCAGGTAGACTGCCTATCTCCTCTTCATTTGTTAGGTCTGGTGGGTTTTTATCTTGCTCCTTCATCTGTGGTGTGTTTTTCTGTCTTCTCATTTTGCTTATCTTACTGCGTTTGGGGTCTCCTTTTTGCAGGCTGCAGGTTCGTAGTTCCCGTTGTTTTTGGTGTCTGTCCCCAGTGGCTAAGGTTGGTTCAGTGGGTTGTGTAGGCTTCGTGGTGGAGGGGACTAGTGCCTGTGTTCTGGTGGATGAGGCTGGATCTTGTCTCTCTGGTGGGCAGGTCCACGTCTTGTGGTGTGTTTTGGGGTGTCTGTGGACTTAGTATGATTTTAGGCAGCCTCTCTGCTAATGGGTGGGGTTGTGTTCCTGTCTTGCTAGTTGTTTGCCATAGGATGTCCAGCACTGTAGCTTGCTGGTCATTGAGTGAAGCTGGGTGCTGGTGTTGAGATGGAGATCTCTGGGAGATTTTCGCCGTTTGATATTATGTGGAGCTGGGAGGTCTCTTGTTGACCAGTGTCCTGAAGTTGGCTCTACCACCTCAGAGGCACAGCACTGACTCCTGGCTGTAGCACCAAGAGCCTTTCATCCACACGGCTCAGAATAAAAGGGAGAAAAAGTAGAGAGAAAGAATTAGTAGAAGTAGGAAGAAAGAAGGAAAGAAGGAAAGAAAGAAAGAAAGGAAGGAAGGAAGAAAGAAGAAAAGAAGGAAAGAAAGGAGGGAGGGAGGGAGGGATGGTGGGAGGAAGGAAGGAAGGAAGGAAGGAGGGAAGGAAGGAAAAAAGAAAGAAAGAAAGAAGATAAAGTAAAATAAAATAAAGTAAAATATAATAAAGTTATTAAATTAAAAAATAATTATTAAGAAAAAACAATTTTTTTTTAAAACGGACGGACAGAACCCTAGGACAAATGGTGGAAGCAAAGCTATACAGACAAAATCTCACACAGAAGCATACACATACACACTCACAAAAAGAGGAAAAGAGGAAAAAATCATAAATCTTGCTCTCAAAGTCCACCTCCTCAATTTGGGATGATTCGTTGCCTATTCATGTATTCCACAGATGCAGGTACATCAAGTTGATTGTGGAGCTTTAATCCGCTGCTTCTGAGGCTGCTGGGAGAGATTTCCCTTTCTCTTCTTTGTTCTCACAGCTCCCGGGGCTCAGCTTTGGATTTGGCCCCGCCTCTGCATGTAGGTCGCTGGAGGGCGTCTGTTTTTCGCTCAGACAGGACGGGGCTAAAGGAGCCGCTGCTTCGGGGACTCCGGCTCACTCAGGCCGGGGGGAGGGAGGGGTACGGAGTGCTGGGCGAGCCTGCGGCGGCAGAGGCCGGCATGACATTGCACCAGCCTGAGGCGCGCTGTGCGTTCTCCCGGCGAAGTTGTCCCTGGATCCCGGGACCCTGGCAGTGGCGGGCTGCACAGGCGCCCCGGAAGGGGGGTGTGGATAGTGACCTGTGCTCGCACACAGGCTTCTTGGGGGCGGCAGCAGCAGCCTTAGCGTCTCATGCCCCATCTCTGGGGTCCGTGCTTTTAGCCGTGGCTCACGCCCGTCTCTGGAGCTCCTTTAAGCAGCGCTCTTAATCCCCTCTTCTCGCGCACCAGGAAACAAAGAGGGAAGAAAAAGTCTCTTGCCTCTTCGGCAGCTCTAGACCTTCTCCCGGACTCCCTCCTGGCCAGCCGTGGCGCACTAACCCCCTGCAGGCTGTGTTCCCGCCGCCAACCCCAGTCCTCTCCCTGCGCTCTGACCGAAGCCCGAGCCTCAGCTCCCAGCCCCACCCGCCCTGGCGGGTGAGCAGACAAGCCTCTCGGGCTGGTGAGTGCCGGTCGGCACCGATCCTCTGTGCGGGAATCTCCCCGCTTTGCCCTCCGCACCCCTGTTGCTGCGCTCTCCTCCGCGGCCCTGAAGCTTCCCCCCTCCGCCACCCACAGTCTCCGCCCGCGAAGGGGCTTCCTAGTGTGTGGAAACCTTTCCTCCTTCACAGCTCCCTCCCACTGGTGCAGGTCCCGTCCCTATCCTTTTGTCTCTGTTTATTCTTTTTCTTTTGCCCTACCCAGGTACGTGGGGAGTTTCTTGCCTTTTGGGAGGTCTGAGGTCTTCTGTCAGCATTCAGTAGGTGTTCTGTAGGAGTTCTTCCACGTGTATATGTATTTCTGGTGTATCTGTGGGGAGGAAGGTGATCTCCGCGCCTTACTCTTCCGCCATCTTCCCCTTGTCCCAGTACACTCTTTATTGACACTGAGAAAAGTCTGAAACAGCTGATCAATGGGAGAACAGTTAAAAAAATTTTTTTGTCTATTCACCTAATAAAATGCCATATATGAGTAAAAGTGAACAAAATAGAGCTACATCCATCAACATGGTTAAATCTCAAAAATATAGTGTTAAACACTATACACCTGAAACTAACAATATTGTAAATCAACAATACTTCAATTTTAAAAATTAATAAATAAAAAATAAAAGATCATGTATTAAAAAAAGATATATATATAGTTAAACAAACTGAATAAAAGGGTTTTATGAAGGATACACACAGTACAATACAATCTATATAAAAATTAAAGACATGCCCAAAATACCATAATATTTAAGGCTACATATGTATAGTAAAAGTAGAAAAACTGGGGAGGGTGGGGAAGAACGATAGGGTTTTGTGGGGCTTCAGCTGTGTTTGTGATCTTAAACTAGGTGATCAGTATGTTGAGTGTGCATTATACTACCATCTGTTCTTCTTATAGGTCTACAGCATCTCGTAATTTTAAGAAATAACAAAAAAGAGATGCAAACCCCCGCACTCTGAGATGAAACAGTGAAACAATTTCTGTTTCATGCTGAGGAGCAGCAACTACAGAGATTTTCCAAATATGTGCTGCCCCCATGTGTGCCTACCCTCCCCCACTATCAAATTCTATACCCGCACGGTCCCTGCGTTACAGTCAATGAATATATGTTGACACATCATCATCACCCAAATCCATAGTTTACGTTACAGTTCACTCTTGGTGTTGTGCATCTTATGGGTTTCAACAAATGTATTATGACATGTATCCACCTATATTATAGTATCATCCAGAATAGTCTCACTGCCTTAACTTCTATTAATTCTTTTTTTTTTGTGTGTGTGTGTGTGTGTGTGGCTGTGTTGCGTCTTCTTTGCTACATGTGGGCTTTCTCTAGTTGTGGCAAGCAGGAGCTACTCTTTGTTGCAGTGTGTGGGTTTCTTATTGCAGTGGCTTCTCTTGTTACGGAGCATGGGCTCTAGGTGCATTGGCTTCAGTAGTTGTGGCACATGGGCTTAGGTGCTCCACAGCATGTGGGATCTTCCTGGACCAGGGATCAAACCCGTGTCCCTTGCATTGGCAGGCAGATTCTTAACCACTGTACCACCAGGGAAGTCCCTTTATTAATTCTTAAGTTAGAAAACTTTACCAATCAAATTTAATTAAAAGAAGAGACACCTAGGGCTTCCCTGGTGGCGCAGTGGTTGAGAGTCCGCCTGCCGATGCAGGGGACACGGGTTCATGCCCCAGTCCAGGAAGATCCCACATGCCGCAGAGCGGCTGGGCCCATGAGCCATGGCTGCTGAGCCTGCGCGTCCGGAGCCCGTGCTCTGCAACGGGAGAGGCCACAACAGTGAGAGGCCCGCATACCGCAAAAAAAAAAAAAAAAAAAAAAAAGAAGAGACACCTGGATAATAATAAAAATAAATGCTTAGGCCACTACCAAATGAAACAGAGGTGGTTAAACAATATAAAATCAAAATGTCTTCGATTGGCTTAACTAGTATCAAATTATTCTTTGTAGGTAATATATAGTTATGTAGGTGGTTTACAAGGCCTTATCTAAAGTTCAGCTGCTAGCAAATTGCTTATAGCAGAGCAATGACCTCAGACTGTTTAGAATGGAAAAAAAAAAAGGAAGTACCACAGGTGAAAATTAAGAGCACAAATCAGAGAGTTTCATGTACTTTAAGGGCATGGCCTCCCCAAAACATTCACATAATGCCTCCAGTCTATGGGGATTTCACGGATCAACAGAAATTTCTTTGAAATAACACTTTCCTCGTTCAGCTTACACTTGACAATACACACCCACTCAGTGTCTTTCCTTATCATTACAGAGGCATCGAATATGCTTTTGACCATTCTAGTCACTGTTCCCTGATTCTTGAACCTGGGATGTTTCTCCGCTTCCCAGATCCCTGGCTCTTTCCATGCTTCTCTGTGGTCATTCCCTCACCTGGGATGACCAGCTCGCCAGCTATGCAAACCCTCCCCACACCTGAAGGCCAATTTCCATTGTCACCTCCCACCTGAGCCTCAACTGCATCATCTGTAGCTGGGTTAATAGTATTTCCCTTTTAAGGTGTGTGTTGAAGCATTAAAATAAATAACCCACATCCCTGTTGCCTAACAGGGAATCTTTCATGAACGGTGGATATTTGTATTATCTTCTGAACTTCCTAACTTATCTGTACATGACTGTGACATGTTTTCCTTTGCTCGTATTGTATTTATTTATGTAAATAGATATTTTTCCCTACCATTAGATTGTAAGTTTCTTGAGGCCAGAATCTGCTTTATTCATCTTGGTATCCCATGAAAACATAGCAAGTTTAAGCACAAAAGTAAATGTATAAACACAGCTTTCATAAATAAAAAATATAAAAAAAGATTTAAAAAAAGCAAAAAAACACACAGCTTTCAGGAACTAAGTCAGAGTATCAATTCTAACTGTAGCAAAGAGAAGTGAACTGACTTAACCTGGACAGAGAATGTGCCAATTACGTATAAATCCAGTCCAAACCCAGTGCCTTGTTCGTACTAAGAGTAATTTCCTGCAAGGTTCCGATAGTCTCAATTTTACAACACGGGACTAAACACAGTTAATGATCTAAGGAGAATGAACTCCAGAAATCCCCCAAAGAATGGAAGATCAGGTGTTAAAATGCGTGAACCCTTTCTCGCTCACATAGTGATGTGGCTGAAGTTCATTCATAACAGTCTGTAAAGCTGCAACTGTGTGGAGGAAAGAGGCTGAGACTTAGAATCTGACAGCTTAAATTTCAGTACCAACTCTGTCATTATCTGTTTTATAACTTGGTACAGATGACAATCTCTCTCAAAGCCACAGTTTTCTCATTTCCAATACGGGAGTAAACATTAGCAATTCAAAGATTATGATGAGAATTAAATGAGATGATACAAGAGAATGTACTTTTAAAAAATTCCCAGATATTGTTAATATTTATGTAACATGGGATCATAATTCTCACCTAGATAAGTGTATCTTTATTTAATTTAAATATTCTCTTAAATGAAGTAATATGATGTCTGAAACTTGCTTTATAATAGAGATGGGGCAGAAGACAGAGGCTATAGAGAAACTAAGATCAGCCGTGTGTCGATGATCCTTGAAGCTGAGGGATGGGTACGTGAGGGTTCACTATACGATTCTTTAACTCGTGAAGTTTTCCTTACTTTAGTTATTTACTATTTAATTTTACTTAAAATAAGTTTTGTGTAGTGGAGAGTGCAGGCTCTTGAATCCCAGAATTTGGGTTCCAGTCCTGTTTTTCCATCTGCAAAGCAGAGATGATAGCTTTAATTCCTATCACATAAAAGCTCTTGTCAAACTTGGATGAGAAAAGCCTCATAAAGCCTCATGTAGCATACACAGGGCCAGAAGTCTAGTAAGAGCTTAATAAATTACATTATGGAACCACATAAAAACAAACCAGTGTACTTAATTATAGGCATTCCTTCCGTTTAGCTCCTGGAGTGACTAAATGCTTTTAACTAAAATGAGATAACACCAAGTTAAACCCTGCTTGAAAGTATTCAAGAGGTATGTGTAAACTTACCCAAAAACTTAGCTAGCAAACTTCCATTAAACTGACATGTTAGGTGCCAATTTCCCCAAATCTTATAAAATTTCTACTTAAAGGTCCACCTAGTATTTCAGAATTTTTCTCATCACTATTTGTGGTCAAATTGTTGCTATTAATGGTGTTATAATTTATTAACAGTATCTAAAACAGGGTTTCCCTTATATGAATAGAGAAAAGTACCCTATCTTTTAAAACTTATCTAAGCAATATAGAAAAACTCAAAGAAAGGAAAAAATGATCCCAATTTCTCTACTCAGAAGAAAAGGCTCTTCATATTTAAAAACTCAATCTTTTCTTCCATATCACCAAATATTGTATGTAATTTTGATTGAATTTGACAAACCAAGAACCTTAGCCACAAAGTACCTACATTCACTGAAACAAATTCGATATCTTTCTCTTTCAATTGGGGGCATTTCCATACGCTTCAGTGCAAAGCTCTTGAAATCAATATAGCTCCACTAAATTAAAACAAGAAAAAACAGGGCAAGCCTCAGTCATATTCTAGTATTGCGCTTGTTTCCTTGGTGTTTGTTTTATTTAACATTCCAAAAAAATGGAATTAGGCAATGGCATGTAAGTTTCACATGCCAGTTAAGAATTAATTTTAATATAATTTGAGAAGCAAACTTTAGCTGCTGGAATGCTGCAAAAGAAGATTATTTTAGAAGGTCAGGGAAGCTTTAGAAAAACTGGTGAAACGTACACACACAAAAAAAAATTTTGCCACCTTTTTTAAGAGGGGTCTCCAGCACCCTTCAGTCCAGCCAAAGATTCCCCTAAGGTCCATGGACTCTAGTCAACAGACGTGCTCTGGTAAACAAATTTTTAAATTTTAGGATAAAACACTGCTGTTCTGAGAGACCTTTGGCCCAATGCTCCTGTATGAGCCTAGGAACCCTGATATTCACCAGTTATTTTTTCCCTCTTTCTTAGAGAGAAAAAAAAAAATGGAATTAACAGACCATGACTCCTATTAAGCAACTTACCACAAGGCTCTGCAAGTTCTTCCCCAGAAGACAAATATTGCAACAAGGGAAGACTATGTTATGTTTGCAAAATGCTGGCAAGAATTTTCTCTCAGTTCAAAATGTGTGTACCCTTGCCAGTTAGGGTAAATATTACAGAAAAACTGCCCAGTGAACATGCCCCCAGTGGGAGGAGAGCGGTGGCTGGCTGTCTTCTCACTGGCATTTTCTATTCTAGAGGAGATGGTAAGGGCAGAACACTGCCACTCTTTAGAGGAGAAGCTCACTCAGCTGGGTCACAGAGCCCCTCTGTGTGCTGCAGGCAAATCCCTTTGTATTCACTTTTGCCGGAGTAAATAAGAGTCTAAGACTGTTTAAAGATTTTATGAAGAAATATCTCATTTGTAGATGCCTGAAAATCAGTGAGCGTACTATCTGGGCACAGCTTAACATAGTTGTGGGTAGAAAACAAAGAGGACAGTTGAAAAACCCTTTGACTAAATCGTTAACTTCTGGTGCCCGCGAAGTCCCGCTCCCTGTTAACCCTAGAGAATCAAAAATATGCTTTTTAAGAGAAGTTCTTTATCCCTGATTTTGGCAAGGTCCTAAAGCAATTACCTTTTTTTTTTTTTTTTTCGGTACGCGAGCCTCTCACTGCTGCGGCCTCTCCCGTTGCGGAGCACAGGCTCCGGACGCGCAGGCTCAGCGGCCATGGCTCACGGGCCCAGCCGCTCCGCTAGGCAGTTTGCAAACATAACTTTCACTACGTGCTGCCATTAGAACATGCAAAACACTTTACGATATAAATTAAACTTAGTGACAGTATCTTACACTACTTCCTAAATTGTACTACTCAGTGCCAAGAAAATATGCTTATTTAAGAACAATTAGGAACCTTTTTGCCACAAGATGATAGACAATCAACAAATTTAAAATACCCTTCAACATGTTTACCACATTTAAAATGCAGCTCCTGGACTTCCCTGGTGGTCCAGTGGTTAAGACTTCACGCTTCCAACGCAGAGGGAACGGGTTCGATCCCTGTCGGGAAATCGAACAGGGAAATCGAACAAGAGCCCACATGCCGTGTGGCATGGCCAAAAAAAATAATAATAATAAAATAAAATAAAATGCAACTCCTGCTGAAACCACCATTTTACAAGCATATACAAATTTTGAAATGCCAAACACTCAAGAAACAAGCTCCTCTGGTCTGTGAAGGATACTCGTAGGTCACAAATCAAAGCATACCTGGAGGTCTTAATTGGTCCCTTGGCTTTTCTTGAATTATTATGGGAGAGGAGGGAGACAGAAAGTTGGTTATTATTGCCCTAAAACAAATAGACTGCCATAACCATGCTGAACCACTGTGCAAGCAGAGAACTTTTTAAAAGAGGGGAAAAGAAAGTCGGAAGTGCTATAGTAAACTAAGAGTCCATTGGAGGAAATGAGAGTTCAAAGTATAGTGGCTTTTCATTGGCTGAGTGTGGCAGTCTCTCATTGGCTGAGCTCTTGCCAGGCAAGAAAAGGAAGTCTTCTTTCCTGTTGGGCTCCACTATTGTCGCAGGGCGTGAGAGGTCCCGCTGCTGGCCTCCCGACTCTTCTGAGCTTTTGCTTTATTAATCTTTACATTATAAAGTCTGTTTTCTCTCTACTCTGATTAACCTGTTCTATTTCAGTTAAAATGAACAGTGGTACTTGGAGGAACCAGTGACATATGTAGTACATCTAGCATATTGAACAATCAGAGTGGATCTTTTATTTTTTTAGTGGATCTTTTTTTTTTTTTTTTTTTGCGGTACACGGGCCTCTCACTGCTGTGGCTTCTCCCGTTGCGGAGCACAGGCTCCGGACGCTCAGGCTCAGCGGCCATGGCTCACGGGCCCAGCCGCTCCACGGCATGTGGGATCCTCCCGGACCGGGGCACGAACCCGTGTCCCCTGCATCGGCAGGCGGACTCTCAACCACTGCGCCACCAGGGAAGCCCAGTGGATTATTTTTAACATCCCCTTCTATATGCCAAAAAGTAATAATCGTGCAATAATCACTAGTAATCATTATTTTCTTCTTCTTTACCTTTAGAACAAATAATTAATGCTCAAAATAAAAAAGCAATTTCAATTTTGAAGATATTATTCAAATTTAATAAAATATCTCACATATGAGCTAAAATTTGTATTTAACAAATGAAAATATTACAGGCGTATCTCAGAGATATTACGAGTTCAGTTCCAGATCACTGCAATAAATCAAGTCACACAAATTTTTTAGTTTCCCAGTGCATATAAAAGTTGTGTTTAGGGCTTCCCTGGTGGCACAGTGGTTGAGACTCCGCCTGCTGATGCAGGGGACATGGGTTAGTGCCCCGGTCCGGGAGGATCCCACATGCCACGGGGTGGCTGGGCCCGTGAGCCATGGCCGCTAAGCCTGCGCGTCCGGAGCCTGTGCTCCGCAACGGGAGAGGCCACAACAGTGAGAGGCCCGTGTACCGCAAAAAAAAAAAAAAAAAGTTGCGTTTATACTACACTGTAGTCTATTAAATGTGCAACAGCGTTATGTCTCTTCATCTGTTAAAGTTTTATCAAGAGATTGTAGCTGTTCATTCACATCTTCAGGTTCCACTTCTAATTCTAGTTTTCTCGCTATTTCTACCACATCTGCAAGTTACTTCCTCCACTGAAGGCTTGAGCCCCTCAAAGTATTCCATGAGTGTTAGAATCAACTTCTTCCAAACTCCTGTTAACGTTGAAATTTTTTCCTCTTCCTGTGAATCACAAACGTTCTTAACGGCATCTAGAATGGTGAATCCTTTCCAGAAGGTTTTCCAGTTACTTTGTCCAGATCCATCAGAAGAATCACTGTTGATGGCAGCTGTAGCCTTACAAAATGTATTTATTAAATAATAAGACTGGAAAGTCAAAATTATTTCTTCATCCATGGGCTCCAGAATGGATGTTGTGTTAGCAGGCATGAAAACAACATTAATCTCATTGTACATCTATCTCCACCAGAGCTCTTGGGTGGCTAGGTGCATTGCCCAAGAGCAGCAATATTTTGAAAGGATCTTTTTTTCTGAGTAGTAGGTCTCAACAGTGGGCTTAAAATATTCAATAAACCATGCTGTAAACAGCTGTGCTGACATCCAGGCTTTGTTGTTCCATGTATAGAGCACAGGCAGAGTAGATTTAGCATCATTCTTAAGGGCCCTGGGATTTTCAGAATGGTAAGTGAGCATTGGCTTCAACTTAAAGTCACGAGCTGCGTTAGCCCCTGAGAGAGTTAGCCGGCCTTTTGAAGCTTTGAAATCAGGCACTGACCTCTCCTTGATACCTATGCAAGTCCTAAATGGCATCTTCTTCCAACAGAAGTTTGTTTCATCTACATTAAAAATCTGTTGTTTAGGGCTTCCCTGGTGGTGCAGTGGTTGAGAGTCCACCTGCTGATGCAGGGGACACGGGTTTGAGCCCTGGTCCAGGAAGATCCCACATGCCGCGGAGCAACTAAGCCCGTGCGCCACAACTACTGAGCCTCCGCTCTAGAGCCCGTGAGCCACAACTACTGAGCCCGCGCGCCTAGTGCCCGCGAGCCACAACAAGAGAAGCCACCGCATGAGAAGCCTGCACACCGCAACGAAGAGTAGCCCCCACTCACTGCAACTAGAGAAAGCCCGCGTGCAGCAACAAAGACCCAACGCAGCCAAAAATAAATAAATGAGTAAATATTTATTTATTTAAAAAATAAAGTGGGACACGTGCAACTTTTCCTTTCACTTGAACACCTAGAGGTCATTGTAGGGTTATTAACTGGCTTAATTTCAATATTTGTTGTGTCTCAGCAAATAGGGAGGTCTGAGGAGAGGGAGAGAGATGGGGAAATGGCCAGTTGGTGGAGGAGTCAGAACGCACATAACATTTACAATTAAGTTCACCATGTTACATGAGTGTGGTTTATGGGGCCCCCAAACAATTACAGTGTTTACAATAGTAACATCAAAGATCACTGATCACAGATCACCGTAACAAACATCATAAAAATGATGAAAAAGTTTGAAATATTTCAAGGATTACCAAAAGGTGACACAGAGACTTGAGGTGAGCCAATGCTGTTGGAAAAAATACACCGATAGACAGGCTCTACGCTGGGTTGCCACAGACCTTCAATTTGTAAAAGACACAGTATCTGCAAAGCACAATAAAATGAGGTACGTCTGTACACTTTGCAACTCAAAGTATAGTTGATTTACAATGTTGTGTTAGTTTCAGGTGTACAGCACAGTAGACACACATCCATTCTTTTTCAGATTCTTTTCCTACATAGGTTATTACAGAATATTGAGTAGAGTTTCCTGTGCATTACAGTAGGTCCTTGTTGATTATTTTATATATAGTAGTGTGTATGCTACTACTTTCAGTAGCAGTGTGTGCTACTACACTCTTTTCCACTCTTTTAAATTAAACACAAATAGAAATCCAAGGGGTCACAGAGAATAACGGATCTGAAGTAATTCAAATCATTTCTTTTCGACATATTCTTTCATAAGGCACATTATATACCAATCAAGCTGCTTTGCTCTGGGGTAGAGTCTAATAGGTCCCAAATCAGGATGCACATCACTTTTGCCTGGGAAACGTAAAATATACAGGTGCTCGGGACCCACCCCAAATCTACTGATTAAACATCTCAGCAGGATAAACCTGGAAATCTGAATTTTAAGACACCACCTACCTCCCTTTTCCCCACCCACCCCACCCCATAATTTTGATATTTGCACCAAGAACTAAAGTTTGGGAATAGTTTACAAGACATCAGTAAATCTCTTTAGGGGCACATTTATTTTCAGTGGGAAAAACCCATTTGCAACATTATTAGTATCAGAATTACCCTGGACTCCGGTAAACATGCAGATTCTTCACTCCTACCCAGGACTCTAAGGGTGGAGTACCCAGGTGACTCTGAAGTACCCAAACCTTGAGAACCATTGCTTTAAGGTAGTCTTTCCTTTTTTTTAAATTGAGGTATAATTGACCTATAACATTATATTAGCTTCAGGTATACAACATAACGATTCAATATTTGTATATACTGCATAATGATCACCACAGTAAATTGTAGGGGAGGAAAAAAATGTCATCTATCTTCTAGGTTCTTTGGCTGGTCTAATAATTAAGTTGAATAAGACAGATTAACAGGAGAAAAACAAATTTAATTTGGGCGTCCCAAAGATATGAGATCCAAGGGCAGGCAAATCAGACAGTCAAGGCTTACATGGCATCCTGAGCTAAAGAATGGGACAGGGGCCTGGGGCTTCAAAGGGAAGGAGGGTCATTCACAGGACAATAAGAGCAGGTGTTTGGTTGTTAGATGTTTGCTCTGCAGTCAGGTAGGTCATTCCAATAAAAGTTATCTCTGGTAACAGCACTCTCTCTGAGCCAGGCCCCCTATCTAAATTCTTTTAGGTAGTTAAGGGCGAGATTAAAAGCTCTTCCTGAGTCTTTGGGGGACCCTGATTGTCTTCATCTCAAAACAATCCACATGCCAAAGTGGCACATTTTAGGGAGACTTATTCTGAACCCCTTCAAAGTCTAGTTAACATCCATCACCACACATAGTTATAAATTTATTTTTCTTGTGCTGAGAGCCTTTAAGATCCACTCTCTTAACAATTCTCTTAGCAACTTTCAAATATACAGTACAGTATTATTAACTATAGTCACCGTGCTGTACATTGCATCCCCAGGTCGTATTTACTTTATAGCTAGAAGTTTGTACCTTTTTACTAGGGTGGTGTTTTCTAAACTCGAGAAATCTAAAGAATTCTGAGACATTTGTTAAGTGTAAGGATTACATTTCCCACACCCTGTTCAGAACAATTGAAATAGAGTTATTTTCTGGGAGGGGCTTGGTAATCTTTAAATGTAACAAATCCCTCCAAGAAATTTTTATCACTAGGCAAATTAGGAAACACTGCTTGAAGTCAGCAACAGCTCGCATTTATTGAACACACACTGCGTGCAGGTACAGTTCTAAGGGCTTTGAGTGTTATTTGCTCATTTACCCCTAACAGCAGCTCCATGCAGTATTGTCTCAGCTTCATTTTGCAGAGTAAGTGCCCCTCTTCACCAATCCATGAAAGGTGGATTTTACCATTTGAATCTCAGGGCGATCTCATTTTACATATTCATAGTTTCTTAGATTAGATTCCGAGCTCTCTAATGCCTTTGAGATTAAACACCGATTCAGTTTTCTTTAGAAAGCACACAGCAAACTTCTTTGCATAACATAGGAGCTCCATACATAGCATTGCTTCTAAGACATCAAAGGGTCACTCTGCTTTTTGTCCAGTGCCTTTGGCAGTGGAAAAGCCTACCTTGATTTTGCAGATGTGGAGACAGAAGTTGGCAGTAGAACCCGCTGCTGAAAGCAGAGACCTTTTGAGTTACTCTGGCTGAGACTCAGAGTCCTTCAGAAACTGAACCAGGAAAAGGAAAACAGAAAGATCATCTGGTTTGGCTCGCTCTCCTAGCCCGGATCCTGGCCGGGGAAGAGAATTTCAGTGGAGAAGAGAAAGGTAATAGATATTTCCAGTTTCCTGTCACACCCCTTCTCCCACAGGCTTATCCACATTCTAATCAACCTTCTGAGACTAATAGTTTCCTATTTACTAAAAGCTTGTACTCATCTTTCCCTTTCTAATTCCTTTTACACTTGCCTTATTTGCACATTTTATGCTTTCCTAGTCTCTGATTATTCAATAATGCAAAAACTAACACGTCTAAACTTTGTGCCATGCATCTCCAACCTCGAGGCAATCGGAACAAATGGGTGTGCTATTTCCTTATCAACTGTTACCCTAACTCCTTCAATGTAAGGAAGCTTTCCTTGCTCTGAAATCAAAATCACTCTCTTGAAACTTAAAAATGTACTTTAAGTACCTTTTATTGTTTAAGTTTTCTTTTCATTTCCATTCAGGTTTTTCTATTTAATCTTAACA
Source organism: Monodon monoceros (assembly GCF_005190385.1). NCBI lineage: Eukaryota > Metazoa > Chordata > Mammalia > Artiodactyla > Monodontidae > Monodon > Monodon monoceros. The sequence continues at coordinate 12,148,444 of NW_021703778.1, forward strand.
GACTGGGGGAAAAAAGGTATCCACATCTCCATTTCTTCCCTCAGATAAAGCTAAAAGAGACAGACACATGAGGTTAAGAATTTACATTTTAATTTAATCTAGAATCATGCACCTGGTAGGAGAAAGAAGCAAGATTTGAAAGCTATTGCGTCTGATTTTGAAGTCCATGCTCTTACCACCATATTGTGATACTCAGTGTTCAAGCTATTTTGTTCATTGTTTCCCATGTGTATGAATTATCTCCTCAAATAGATAAAAAATACATGTTTAAACATGGAGTGCTAAGCAGGCAGCAGGAATGCCATAAAAGAAGTGATGACTTCTCTCCTCAGCCACACCAACCTCATCTGAAATCGCCAAATCAAAAAACTCAACCGGGCTTCCCTGGTGGCGCAGTGGTTGAGAGTCTGCCTGCCGATGCAGTGGACACGGCTTCGTGACCTGGTCCGGGAAGATCCCACATGCCGCGGAGCGGCTGGGCCCGTGAGCCATGGCCGCTGAGCCTGCGCGTCCGGAGCCTGTGCTCCACAACGGGAGAGGCCACAGCAGTGAGAGGCCACAGCAGTGAGAGGCCTGCGTACCAAAAAAAAAAAAAAAAAACTCAACCAGATTGACTTCTCAGAATTCCTATACCAGAATCAGAAATCCTTTGGTGATGTTCCCGGAATATAGGACCGCTGCTCAGGCAATCTTACCATTTGTCCCTGGAGGTTTCATACCCTGTGTGACCTCCTTGCCTGATACAGCTCCACTCAGTAGACAATTGACCGCAGCAACACAGGAACTGTATCCTGTATTATTCACTTGGAACTTTAAAAAGTTAAGGCAGGACACCATGTTTAATATTTAATGAGTCTATAGGTTCTGTTGTCTGTTTTGCATACCCAGTAGTATACTTCTGTTCAGTACCTTACTATAGATAGATGAGATGGCAATGATGTATAGATCTCTTCCAAAACTTCAGGTGAAAAATAAAAGAGGGTAAGGATCACCTTTCACCTAAGAAAAATATCTCTAGGTATTGGGTGGAGGTTAGATTCTCTGTTCACTCACTACCAGTTTCTGGACCTATACAACCTGAGTCGGCCAGCTTCTCTCCGTGGTCATTGCCCCTCACCTGATTCACGCTGCCACCCTTCTTGCCCTGCCTATTGCAATAGCCCCTTCCTCTTACCTTACTGCAGTTTATTCTCTACTCAGCACAGTGATATTTCTAAACACTAAGTCAAAGGTTTTATTTTTTACTGTCCTATAAAATCCTTCAACTTCTTGGAGGGAGCCCTGAGGGAGTGGGGGCGGGGGGGGGGTGGCGGGGAGAGAGGAGCCCTGAGTGATGGAGGAAAAATAAAATATAAAATCCTTCAACTTCTTCCTGATTTGTTGATTATAAAGTCCAAACTCCTCGCCATAGCCTACAAGACTCTATATGGCCTGTCCTCTGCCTACCTCTCCACTCACATAATATCTCATTGCATAAATATCTGTTGAATAAATGAATGAATAACACTTTCTTAACTTTTCAGATAGAAATCAGTTTCCCAAAAACCATAGTGCCAGAACATAACAAATTTATTTTCATGTGCTCGTCTGGATGGCTACTAGTTGGTCGTCGGTGCAGGTAAACATGTCTATTATTCATCTTTATCTCTGCTGTGTTCAAGCAAAGAAAGTTCACTCCACTCCCACCCAACCCCCTTTGGTATTTTGTGAAAGACTCTTATTTTTTCTTTTTTTGGCTGACAACTGACTGCAAACTACTGCCATCATATCCAGAATATATTAGCCAAATAGGATACTCTATGAGGGTATCATGTTCGTACTAAGGATATCAGTTGGCTGATATCTATTAGTTAAAATCAATCAAGTAGTAGTAGCTCTTCTGGTGATGACAGATTTGATTGTTAATTAATCATAATGTCAATTAGAGGTTCTTTAAAATTCATACAAAAGGTATTGTTTTAAAAGAATCTACTTTTAGAATTTAAGTAAACAGTCATTGCTGGTCATTTTGCTAAGCTCACTACATTTTTGATCTACAAGTGCATTTAATTAAGTCAATAGCCAGCAGTTAGTCAGATTAAAAGACTGAGAAGTGTCAGTACAGGCATGATCTGTGAATAGCTGACAAACATTACTCAGTTCCTGGATTTCAGCTGGACGATGGGCAGGCTTATTAAAGTGCTGATTCTGTTGTGGGAACCCTCATCAGGAGACACTGCTTTATCCTCAAGATGTCAACCTTGCTTCCAATGGGTAAATTTTTTTTTAAATTTATTACTTATTTATATTTTATTTTTGGCTGCGTTGGGTCTTAGTTGTGGCACACGGGATCTTCGCTGAGGCATGCGGGATCTTTCACTATGGTGTACAGGCCTCTCTCTAGTTTCCAGAGCATGTGGGTTCTGTAGTGTGTGGCACGCCAGCTCTAGTTGAGGCGTGCAAGCTCAGTAGGTGTGGCGCACTGGGCTTAGCTGCCCCCCAGCATATGGGATCTTAGTTCGCTGACCAGGGATCGAACCCGTGTCCCCTGCACTGTAAGATTCTTTAACACTGGACCACCAGGGAAGTCCCCCAATGGGTAAATTATCATGATACAAAAATAGACTGCAGATAAAGCCCTCAATTTTACCTGGGTAAATCCTAGAGTAAAGTAACCCAGACTGTTACTTAAATTTACATTTAGAAAAGTAAAAGATTTCAGATAAAAATATAAGTTTAGTTTGAAAACATAGACGATTATTCTAGATTATGATTTCCTTACCTATCTCTTATTTAACTAATATTTATTTATACTTGGTTAGGCAAGTGAAAGAGCTATCTGGATTCTCGAAGGAGACTCTTCAAATCATGCTTAAAGCCTCAAATTCAGCTCTTACCTAATCAGATCAGTGATATATTTTCATGATCCAGGATGAGGTATGATCCACAATGTCTTTCCTTTATTCCTATTTTGTTTGCTAGAGTAGCCCGATTCTCACTAGATCCCATTCAGCCTGAAACTCCACTTTCATATATAAGTCAGCTAGATTATCTCTCAAAGGCAAATGAAAAAAATCTAGAGTCCCATTTCCCGAGATCTTTAATCTAGACTGAAAGTAAATCCAGATGCTTAAATATTTTAATATATTTAGACAGGATCATTTAGTTTGTTACTTTCAAAATATAATCTTTTAAATTTAGATCTGAATGACTCGAGTGTGCAGAATTGGCAAATGTGCAGAACAATAAGACAAATTTACATTAACGAGTTTTATTACATCAACTGAGGGTCACAAGAGCTTCACATGCTCTAATAAACCCAGGGAATGCATAAGAGCCAACAATGCCAAGAACAAATTAAAAGGAAAGTTCAGATGTCAGACTTGGTTCGTTGACATCTTTGGAAATGGATTGTTTTCGAGTTGAAAATCTGCTTTGAAAATAAATCTTACCATTATTTAAAGAGAATTTTTAGAAATAATCACTAGCATAAGGAAAAGTCTTGGTTTAAAACAGAAAATCTAAAGTCTAATAGTAACTTAAAAAAAATCAAGTGAGGAAATTAAAAGATAGAATATATACTATAGGCCACAAGAAACTTGGGCACAAACTGAGTTCTTAAAAACTGAGGAATAGCCTGCTCAAATATAATACTTCTCATATAGGGATAAATTGCTCTAATAATATATTTTTCTTTGCTTCACAGGAGCATAACACAACTTGGGCATAAAGGAGAAAATGTGTCAGTTAACTTTCATAATGCTGCAATTTCTCTTCCTCCAAAATCCATTTCTGTGTTACATTTAAATGTTAACATGGTGAAACTTAAAGAAAACTTAATCAGGTATACAAAGTGAATTACGAGAACCTTTTCTTCCCAAATTTAATTCAAATTGAATTTGAAAAAACAAACAGGAATAAACTACTGGTATCTAATGGAACCATATGCTGGCTCACACTGTTTTTTTTGTTTGTTTGTTTGTTTTCTACGGTACCCGGGCCTCTCACTGTTGTGGCCTCTCCTGTTGCAGAGCACAGGCTCCGGACACGCAGGCCCAGCGGCCATGGCTCACGGGCCCAGCCGCCCCGTGGCATGTGGGATCTTCCCAGAGCGGGGCACGAACCCGCGTCCCCTGCATCGGCAGGTGGACTCTCAACCACTGCACCACCAGGGAAGCCCTCACACTGTTTTTTATTCAAGCCAACACTGTTAACCTAATTCTCTATTTTAAATTAACATTAATTTATTTTTCAAACTAAGATTACAGGTGAAAATGTCTTTAACACAAATTGCTGTAAAGAATTTTTTACTAAGAATTGTTTCAAATCCAAAGAAAATAACCGCCATACTGAAAAGGAGATTTAATCACTGTTGCTATACATTATTTTTTTCACTAATACTCATCAACCTAGTTAAATTTTTCTCATGCTTTATAGAAAAAAAATGTATAAGAGTATTTCATTTGACCAAAATCCATATTTATGCAGCTGTACATTTCCCCCATTTCTAGATCCTGGGTAGCCCAGAGGCATCCAGAGACTTGGCTAGAAACATCTATAGTTACTTACTCATTACCAGTCCTTACTCATCAGCAATCCAGAGAAACAGTCTGAGATCTGGGTCACTCTTGGGTATTAAGGCCCATCTTGCATTAATTAGAACTGATTTAACTGCAAGCATCCCAACCAAAGAAATGTATCCTTGAGATTTAGAGCATCCCAGAGCACTGAAATGAGTGCAAACTTTATAAATATCTTAATGCTTTATCTTAATTTTTCTTCTAATCTCACGCTGGAGAATTCATGTTCCTTAAAAAAGATTATTTACCTCTGGTCAGTGGTAAGCTGGTAAATGTTTAACAACAGCTCTGTGGAAAAGGAGGAGGAGGAGAAGAAAGCAATGACTCTGATTGGTAGCACTGCCAAATACCGTGGTGTAAATACTTCCACCCTGGCTTCCACCGTGGCTGATTTTCAGCCACCAATGGGATATCAGTGAATGCAGAATTGGGAATAGAAGCTCAGTAGGACACTATTACCTCGTATTTCCACCATACATATCCAAAGACATAAATGAACTCAAGGCCATATACAATAGTGAAATGGAGTAAAATAGGAAGTGATGACTTGAGTATTTATAGCTTTTATACAGTGGATTTAAGTTTATATAATGCAATTTAAAATAATGCCTGAGTTTAACAACCACTTCACCAAGTTCCTGAAAACTGAACAAGCAGCTCTCATGAGCCACTAAAAGCGGATTCCCACACACCCCCGCTATCTTGTTTGTCTCTCTCCTTGGGTATGTTTTTGTTCTTTTCTCTGAAATTTTAAGTCAAATACATTATGTCTTTTTGCTTTCTTTTTTGTTTATCAAGACGAATAAGGAATTTAATCATGTGAATAATTCTGGCTACATACCATGGAGATTATTTTTATATAACTTTTTAAAAATAAATTATTTATTTTTGGCTGCATTGGGTCTTCTTTGCTGCACACGGGCTTTTTCTAGTTGCAGCAAGCAGAGGCTACTCTTTGTTGCAGTGCGTGGGCTTCTCATTGCTGTGGCTTCTCTTGTTACAGAGCACGGGCTCTAGGCGCGTGGGCTTCAGTAGTTGTGGCACGTGGGCTTCAGTAGTTGTGGCTCATGGGCTCTAGAGCACAAGCGCAGTAGTTGTGGTGCAGGGGCTTAGTTGCTCCATGGCATGTGGGATCTTCCTGGACCAGGGCTCAAACCCATGTCCCCTGCATTGGCAGGCAGATTCTTAACCACTGAGCCACCAGGGATGTCCCCATGGAGATTTTTAGATATTATTTTTTCCATCTATTTTGTAAATAGTCTGTTTTTTGTATTATTGACCAGATACTATATAGGAGCCTTTGTGGGTTTCGTCTTTTGTTTGCTTGTTTATTTCCATCAGGTTGTGTTTTCTTTAAACTTACTAATTTCTAAGTTTGCCGCAGTGTGATTTGAGAATGTCGCCTATATAATCTCAGCTCTTAACGTTCATTCAGATTTTACTGTTGTGAAATATTTTTGTTAGTAATAAGAATAATAAAAGTTACAATTTATAGAGTAGATCCCAGAAACATGTACCCTTTAATCTTCTCAAGAATCTGATATAATAGTGTCTTAACTCAGAATACCTATGAAACAAAGCTGAATAAAACCCTCTTTGCAATGCTTTGTGGGCGAGTACAACCCCAGGGCAGCAAGGGGAGGGAATGAGGAATAAGGGAGGAAGGAAACCTCCCAAGACAGCTACATGGTCACCCAGGACATCTCCAAGGTGAGTATGTGGAACCAGTGCACCTCAGAATAGTCCACTGAGGAGGAAGAAGAGAGAGAGGGTTTGGTCTGTGGAGCTTGTCGTTCTACCTTCTAATGTCAAAGTTCACCCTAAGCAGGCATTAACACCTTGCGGTAGATTGTTTGCAAGAATGGTCACAGTAATTCCTCCCATTCCTGACGGCATGGCCCTTCGAAATGTGAATGCACAGCAATTCCTAAGAAGAGGAATTTTTGTAAAGCAATTATACTCCAATAAAGATGTTTTAAAAAAAAAGAGGAGGAATTTATTTCTCCAGCCCTTGAAACTTGGTTTGGTCATGTGACTTTGGCCAAGGGGACATTAGCAAGTATCATGCTGAACGGAAAACTTGAAAAGTGCTTGAGCATCCGGGCTTGCCCTCTCTTACTGCTGGGAACTTCTGCCACCATGAAAATGACCCTGGGCTGATCTGCTGGGTGATGAGACATTCATGGAGTTGTCTCAGCTGACACTGACCCACCTGCCAGACATGTGGGTGAAGACCCCCTACCCAGCAAGACCAGTCAGCCTGCCAACCAACAGATGTGACTCCATTCTACACCAGACAGTCCCAGATGAGCCCAGACTAAAAGAACGGCCCGATCATCCTTAGAACTGTGAGAAATAAGTGTTTGTTGTTTAAAAGCATTAAGTTTGGGGCTTTGTAGCAAAAGCCCACTGATGGCCACACTTCCAGATTGGGTTACCTAGCCCGTTAAGTAGGTGCTGGAGAAGCCAGGTCCTCCGACTTATGTTTCAGTGTTTCCTTGGAGTCCAGAAGAAGTGCAAGAAGTTGTATTAGACTTCTGGGGCTCCAATCCAATGTCACTGAAACCACTACAACTCCCACCATGATGGGTGCCATGCTGAAGCCACACTGCAGAGGAGGTGAAGGCAGCCAGTGGTGCAAGGAGACGAGGTGATGGGTGAAATATCCAAAGAGCAAGTGTGGAGGTAGGGCCAGGCGATATGGGGGAGTGCATAAGCTGTACAGACAGCTGCTTTTATCCTGCGTGAAATAAGACTCAATCCGTAAGTTATGAAAACTAACTTGAAACAGCTTAAGGGGAAAAGGTTAATTTATTACAAGGATGCAGAAAGGCAGTGGGGCCTTCGAAAGGGGTCAATGTCAGAAAATGAAAATCTCAGGACTCTCTCTCCATATATCACCCAGATCTCTCTGCACATTTACTTCATGCTTCTCTCTTTCTGCAAACTCTCTACTTTCTCTGCTCTTCCAGGACTCTGTGGAAGAGATTACACATATGGTCCCCTAAATTCAAAGGTTACTATTCCAGGCCCACAGATGTGCCAAATTTCCAAATGAAAGAAACTGAGTCTGGCTGCAATCAGACGTGCACACCTAGGTAGAATCAGCCATGAAAGCGGGAGCAGAAGTCTTGCCAGTGGTTGATTCCAATGGACAAGGGCAAAGGGAAGTTTCCAGAGAAAGGGGGTGAGAACTGAGAAACCCAAAATGTGTCAACCATATTCACCCAATTTAAAAGGTGAAAACATCAACCAAAGTTCGGGGAGAATAAGGAACTCTCTCCCTGTCTAAAGTCACACACAGTTCCAGTGGCAAGGTCTTAATACAGATCTGATCTCAAATCCCAAACCCTTTCACTTCTAGCAGAATTATCCCATGGGATCTTACCAAAACATATCTAAGATATTTGTATTTTCAATAATTAGCATGTTTAATTCTATAAGAAAAAACACAAAATTATATCTTAAGCCAAGATACATCAAGGAAAATCACTCCCTGAAAAGGGAAACCTTGTACACTGCTGGTGGGATTGTAAATTGGTGCAGCCACTATGGAGAACAGTATGGAGGTTCCTTTAAAAACTAAAAATAGAAATAGCACATGATCTAGCTATTCCACACCTGGGTATATGTCCAAAGCACATGGGAACACTAAATTGAAAAGATACATGCACTCCAATGCTCATAGCAGCATCATTTACAATAGCCAAGATATGGAAGCAAACTAAGTGTCCATCAACAGATGAATGGGTAAAGATGTGGTATAACAATGGAATATTACTGAGCCATAAAAAGAATAAAATACTGCCATTTGTAGCAACATGGATGGACCTAGACAGTATTATGCTAAGTGAAATAAGTCAGACAAAGACAAATACTCTATGTTATCACTTATATGTGGAATCTGAAAAATAAATCTAGTGAATATAACAAAACAGAAATAGATTCACGGATACAGAAAACAAACTAGTGGTTACCAGTGAGAAGGGGGAAGAGGGGAGAAGTGAGATAGGCGTATGGAATTAAGAGACACAATGGAATATTACCCATAAAAAAGAATGAAATAATGCCATTTGTGGCAACGTGGATGGACCTAGAGAATATCATACTAAGTGAAATAAGACAGAGAAAGACAAATATTATATGATACCACTTATATGTGGAATCTAAAAAATAATACAAATGAATCTATATACAAAACAAAAACAGACTCACAGACGCAGAAAACAAACTTATGGTTACCATAGGGAATGCGAGGAGGGATAAATTAGGAGTATGGGATTAGCAGATACAAACTATTATACATAAAATAGATAAGCAACAAGGATTTACTGTATAACACAGGGAACTATATTCAATATCTTGTAATAACTTATAATGGTAAATAATCTGAAAAAAATATACATACAGCCAAATCACTTTGCTGTACACCTGAAACTAACACATTGTAAATCAACTATATTTCAATAAAACAAACCAAAAAAACAGCACTGAGCTAGAATCTGCGACATAGAGCTTGCAAGGATCTTTAATATACTGAATTTACTCTGTAATTTTTATTATTTACATATTTTTTAATCAAATAGTTCAGTAGTTTAAAATGGAAAACAAGTGTCCCTGCTACAACCCTCCCACTCCCCAGAGGTAACTAGTTTTGCTCTTTTAACTTTATTCTGTTATTTGCCTCTATATTTTATTTTCTGTGTGTGTGTGTATTTATATTTATTTATTGTTATTGGAGTATAGTTACTTTACACTGCTGTGTAAGTTTCTGCTGTAAAGCAAATTGAATCATCCATACATATACATATATCCCCTCTTTTTTGGATTTCCTTCCCATTTAGGTCACCACAGAGTATGGAGTTCCCTGTGCTATACAATAGGTTCTCATTTGTTATTTATTTTATACATAGTAGTGTATATATGTCAATCCCAATCTTTCATTTCATCCCCCACCCCGTTTTTCCCTTGGTATCCACATATCTGTTCACTATGTTTGTGTCTCTATTTCTGCTTTGCAAGATCATCTGTACCATAAGATCTGTACCATTTTTCTAGATTCCACATATATGCGTTAAAATACGATATTTGCTTTTCTCCTTCTGACATACTTCACTCTGTATGACCATCTCTAGGTATAATGACACAATTGCAAATGACATAATTTCGTTCCTTTTTATGGCTGAGTAATATTCCATTGTACATATGTACCACATCTTCTTTATCCCCTCTCTGTCGATGAACATTTAGGTGGCTTCCATGTCCTGGCTATTGTAAATAGTGCTACAGTGAACATTGTGGTGCAGGTATCTTTTTGAATTATGGTTTTCTCTGGGTATATGCCTAGGAGTGGGATTCCTGGGTCATATGGTACTTCTATTTTTAGTTTTTTAAGGAACCTCCATACTGCTCTCTATGGTGGCTGTATCAATTTACATTCCCACCAACAGTGTAAGAGGGTTCCCTTTTCTCCACACCCTCTCCAGCATTTATTGTTTGTAGATTTTTTGATGATGGCCATTCTGACCAGTGTGAGATGATACCTCATTGTAGTTTTGATTTACATTTCTCTAATAATTAGTGATGTTGAGCATCTTTTCATGTGTTTGCTGGCCATCTGTATGTCTTCTTTGGAGAAATGTCTATTTAGGTCTTCTGCCCATTTTTGGATTGGGTTGTTTGTTTTTTTAATATTGAGCTACATGAGTTCCTTGTATATTTTGGAGATTAATGCCTTGTCAGTTGCTTCATTTGGAAATATTTTCCCCCATTCTGAGGGTTGTCTTTTCATCTTATTTATGGTTTTCTTTGCTGTGCAAAAGCTTTTAAGTTTAATTGGGTCCCACTTGTTTATTTTTGTTTCCATTACTCTAGGAGGTGGGTCATAAAAGATGTTGCTGTGATTTATGTCAGAGAGTGTTTTTCCTATGTTTTCCTCTAAGAGTTTTGTAGTGTCTGGCTTTACATTTAGGTGTTTAATCCATTTTATTTTTTTGTATGGTGTTAGGCAGTGTTCTAATTTCATTCTTTTACATGTAGCTGTCCAGTTTTCCCAGCACCATTTATTGAAGAGACTGTCTTTTCTCCACTGTATATTCTTGCCTCCTTTGTCATAGATTAGCTGAACATTGATGCGTGGATTTATCTCTGGGCTTTCTATCCTGTTCCATGTTTTTGTGCCAGTACCATACTGTGTTGATTACTGTAGCTTTGTAGTATAGTCTGAAGTCAGGGAGCCTGATTCCTGCAGTTCCTTTTTTCGTTCTCAAGATTGCTTTGGCTATTCGGGGTCTTTTGTGTTTCCATACAAATTTTTAAATTTTCTGTGAAAAATGCCATTGGTAATTTGATAGGGATTGCACTGAATCTGTAGATCGCTTTGGGTAGTATAGTCATTTTCACAATATTGATTTGTCTAATCCAAAAACATGGTATATCTCTCTATCTGTTTGTGTCATCTTTGATTTCTTTCATCAGTATCTTTCTGCATATAGGTCTTTTTCTGCCTCTATATTTTAATATAATGTGCTTAGGGGATTCCCTGGTGGTCCAGTGGTTAGGACTCCCTGCTCTTACAGCCAAGGGCCTGGGTTCGATCCCTGGTCAGGGAACTAAGATCCCACAAGCCATACAGCAAGGCCAAAAATAAATAAATAAATAAGTAAATAAAACAAAATAATGTGCTTATATTATAGTCATGTGAATTATTAATATAAATGTAATTTATATTCATATACACACATGGTACCATTAAGTTTAATGGAAATACTTAAATTCTTCTTGATTTTTACACTTAGATATTATATATTAATTTTCTACTATGGAAAACAAGAATTTAATTCTTACCTCACCCCACACACATACATATACTCCCCCTCTGGTCTCAATACAATTATATATTTCATTTTTGCTAAATCAATATTCAGGGTGTATATGATTATGAAATTATCTTTCACAGTTCAATACATATACTTAATGGGTTTTGGTTATATTTCCTTTCCTTGTAAAACTTTTTGTTTGCCCTAAAAGTAGTAATTGTCTTTTCTTCCATTTGCTTAGTTTTCTATTCCTCTCACTGGTCTATCCCAAAACTATTCAACACAGTGTCAATCCCCACCAACAACATTCACACTCGTTAGGTAAACTGTCTTCTTACAGCCAGGCCTCCTGAAGCCCAGAGTTCTCCTGCTCCAGGCTGGCCCACTGCCCAGTCTTTAACTTGAAGGTTCTTGCCACCACCATTATGGGGATTCCCTTTGTCTCATCTAAGATGGATGCCTGTTTCCCAGATCCTGTGTCTTAATTTTCCTTGGTTTACAGCCTTGTATAGATAGAACTTCTTTCAGCAGATTTCTGAGAAAAGTTGAGGGGGTGGTACGTTGTTTTGAGACTTGAATGTCTGAAAGTGTGTTTATTCTACCCTCATTCTTAATAGTTTGGTGCGTGTAGTAAATATTGTTTATTTTCAATACCACCCAAGATCTTTAAATCACCTTCCCTTGGTAAATTTCCCACACCTTGAGTCTCACTTTTCCAAGGTAGAATCTTGAATGTGCTCTTTTGCTACTGGGGTTGGGAGAAGGAGGTATGCAGCCTAAGCTCTTCTAATGACACATACCTCTATGAGACTTCAGTTCGGAAGTAAGCAACGTGAGATAGTAGTTGTTTGCAGAATCCATCTTTTTGGCAAATGATGTAAATAGAGACATCTAGTCTGGAGGGGAGGTATGGCTCAAGAGTGAAGCTTCTTCATCATGCTGCCCGCTGTGCTGTCTGTGCCAGGTGTGGTAGTGGAGATGTCTTCTCAAGTGCAGCTCCCACAGTGGTCTTTGGGTGTGGACCTGGCACCTTGGTATACAAGCCTGCATTCTCTGGCTCACCAGAAAATTCCGTAAACCATCTAAGCAATCTGAAGCCAATAAATTTCTTATCTGCTTAAACTAACTAAATAGATTCTGCTGTTGACAATTAAGAATACTAACTGATATAGCTAGGTATAGAATTATAGCTTGGAAATAATTTTCCCTCAGAATTTGCAAAGCATTTTTCCATGGTCTTCTGTTATAATGTTTCTCTTGAGAAGTCTGATGCCATTCTTGTTCGTAAGGTTCTGGATGTGACTTATTTTTCCTCACTGAAGGATTTGAGGTTATTTTTTTATGCCTAATACTCTGAAATTTCTAGTTGAAATGCTGTGGCATGGGTCTTTTTGCATTCATTTGATGGCCACACACAGTTGTACATGTTGTTCACTGCACCACTTTAGGGAGCACTAGTCTCATCTGAATCCATAGACACACCTGTATGGCTGTCCACAAAGACCCTCTGGACACTCTGTGGGGCTTTACAATCCAGAGACGACTATTCTTGAGTTCTGGGAAATCTTTTTTGTAGTCTTTCTTCTCAACTATTGTCTTTGTTCTACCTCTGGAAAACCTATTAGTCAAATATTGGGCTTCCAAGATTAATCTCATTTTCTTATTTTGTCCCTATTTTCCATTCCGTGTCTCCTTGTTCCACTTTCTGAGAGATTTCCTCCAATTTATCTTCCAGACTTTACCTGTGCTATGTTAACTTCAGCTGTGCTATTTTTAATTCACAAGAGTTCTTTCTAAATATAGCAATTCCTTCTCCAGGATCTTGATCTTATTTCTCTGAAGATGTCAATTACAGATTTACTTTTTTCTTATTTTAGCTTTTCCTCCATTCACTGCATTCTGTCTCCTTTGCTTTTTCTTTTCACTTGCTGTTTCTTTTTCATTTGTCAGTGTCCCTCTTTTGCTTTAGATAGGACGTAAAATGCCTCAGTTTGAACCCCAGCCAACTTGACTCCAAAGACCTCTCTTAATGAGCAAACTAATTTGTGCAAGATACAATTATTATAGCCTCTAGTTATTAAAGATCTACCATATAACCTATGAGTTTACACAGTACTTAGCACAGTACCTACTCCAGGCAGTCAATATTTGTTGAATGAATTTGTTGAATGATTATTTACTTCCTATTTCCAAGAACTGTTTTCCTTTATTTTTCTTCTCTGTTCAGCATATTAGCACGGCTTGCCCAGAGCACCTTCTCACCTCAATAAAAGTAGAGATACACTGACCCATGTATTGCCATCTGTGTTCCTTGGCTGTCTTTTCTCTAGGCATCATACAGACAACCACTCTTGTCTTGTGACAGTACCTTCCTGCAACAGGATGGATAGACAGACAGACATATAGATAGATAATTTAGATACAGATACTCGGGTCAGTTATGGCTTTCTTTATATCAATTACTTTTGATTACTCCTGCTAAGAATATGCTTGTAGTACAGCTGCCCCGACTTAACTGGGAGAACCACCCCATCCTGCTCAAAAAGAACTTTAGTGACCATCTCTTGGGGTGAGTTATCTTTGCGGTTGGCTGCTCTGACCCATGTATATGAATATTCTTACTAACCTTGAGTGGGGAAGCCTCATCCTTAAATTATAAATATGACTCTTATATGGAGCCTCCAGCCCACTAAGTACCCACTAATGGTATATTTGTTTGTTTTCTTTTTTAGCGGCTGAGGTGAAGTTTCCTTATTTCCTTTTAAAGACTTAGTAAATTAGTGAAAATTAGGAAAGACCACCTAATTTTAAGCAGAGTAGACCACATAAAACTATTCTAAAAGAAAACCAAGCAGGACAATATAAAAGAAAAATAATTCAAAAATAGAGAAGGAGGGGGATTTCCCTGGTGGTGCAGTAGCTAAGAATCCACCTGCCAATTCAGGGGACACGGGTACGAACCCTGGTCCAGGAAGATCCCACATGCCGCGGAGCAGCTAAGCCCGTGCACCACAATTACTGAGCCTGCGCTCTAGAGCCTGCGAGCCACAACTACTGAGCCTGCCTGCCACAACTACTGAAGCCCGCGCACCTAGAGCCCATGCTCCGCAACGAGAGGCCACCGCAATGAGAAGCCCACGCACCTCAACGAAGAGTAGCCCCCACTCACCACAACTAGCGAAAGCCCGCGCGCAGCAACAGAGACCCAACGCAGCCAAAAATTAATTATTTTTTTAAAAAATACAGAAAGAGGGAAAAGTAAAACCAGCAACATCTTAAAGAAGCATGATCCATAAAAACCTAAAAAGGAAAAAGTTTTATATACTGTTTTTTCTGAAGAAAACCAAGGCGTGTGTTGAAGGCCAGGTTATTGAGATCTTTCTGATATACTAAAGAACAATTAAGAATAGAAATAGAAGAATAGCAGCCTTCTCAAAATATGGAAGGCTTTGCAACATGTATATATTTAATCTGTGGCAAACACATTGCTGAGGAGCTGATCAGGAACCCTAAATTATGGCAACTATTAATTCTACTATTTTTTTTTTTTTTTTTGCGGTATGCAGGCCTCTCACTGTTGTGGCCTCTCCCGTTGTGGAGCACAGGCTCCAGACGCACAGGCTCAGCGGCCATGGCTCACGGGTCCAGCTGCTCCGCGGCATGTGGGATCTTCGCGGACCGGGGCACGAACCCGTGTCCCCTGCATCGGCAGGCGGACTCTCAACCACTGCGCCACCAGGGAAGCCCTATTAATTCTACTTTTATATCTTTGTAATGCAAAACAAGTTAATGTATATTTTATTCACTTTATTCCCAGATACTTCAATATTATATTTTTCTTCTTAAAGAATTTTCTTCTTAATTTCTTTTTATTACAACAACTTAGCTTAACTGTTAAAATTATGCTGTCTATTCCTGTAGGGTCAAGCTGTTTTCTAAATCAGTATAACCATCTCTTTACAAATTGCCACAATTCTGAGCAGCAGTGACATCTGCCAACAGTCAATCAATAAAATGAAAAAGTAATGAAAAATCTGTCAGAGAACTATCTTCTATGGAAAAGTTCAACATACATCTTAAATCTCTTTCTTCACTGTCCTGGAATTCTGTATAGGCTGGAATTACTGAGGAATTCTGTATATACCTGGAATTACTGGGGTGTCTGTCTCAGGCACCGACTGTTTACAGAGACATGAGCATTGTTTAAAGTAAAAGGCATAATTGTTTACTCCCCCAGGTTTGCACTTTTCAACAAGATGGCAAAGACAGTGAAATGACAGCCAAGAATTTCCTGTGTTCTACTTCTTTCATTCCTATTACATCACCAGTATAGCTCAAATTTCACTGCAAGAAACAAAAAGCGTGAATGTTTCCTGTTTGTCATTAGAACTGAAAGGCTTATTTGAGTTTATTTTACACATTGGCTGCACAGGCGTTCTGTGACACACTGGTATAAATTCCCTCCACAATTACCTATTTTTCACACCACTTTGTTGTACCTTGATAAGCTAAGAAATGCAACCACATAGTCCATTGCTAAAATTATTCAGAGAACTTCTAAGTGGAACATTCGTTTAGACTCAATCATTACTTCAAGCAAAATCACTGAGACTGCCTCTCTACACATTGCCAATCTACTTGACATCAACACTTCCTAAAATCATTCCAATTCAAAGTATTAAAGGCTGGGAGGCAGTAGGGCAGGGAGTGGGAAGAGAGGGAGAGGGTTCTACTTTAACTGCTTCAAAATATAAAATGCACATACACCACTGGACTTTTTTCAAATTGTCATTGTCTATTTGAAAACAAACTTATGGTAACCAAAGGGGAAAGGTGAGGGGAGGGATAAACTGGGAGTTTGGGAGTAACACATACCCACTACTATATATAAAATAGATAATCAACAAGGACCTACTGTCTAGCACAGGGAACTCTACTCAATATTCTGTAATAACCTATATGAGAGAAGATTCTTATATGGGAGAAGAATCTGAAAAAGAATGGATATAACTGCACTTGATCTTAGCCAAAAGGCCGAGAAGCGATGTATAACTGAATCCCTCTGCTGTATGCCTGTAACTAACACAACATTGTAAATCACCTATACTCTAATATAAAATAAAAATTGAATTGAAAAAATTGTCATTCTATTGTCTATTGTCAAAAATTGTCTAAATTCTATTTGTCAGCATACTAATGCAAGGTGCCTACTGAACCTGTTCAACCATTCTAATCAGTATGAGGAAAAAAGTTTTACTTTCAAGGAAAGGGAAGGCCAGGATGAGGAATACTAACTTATTTACACAATGCAGACATAATATACATTTATTAAAGAAGTATTAGAGAGAGGAAATTTTTTCAAATTCTTATTTGTACTAGACCTATGTGTACTGTGATTTGGAGTCTTCGATGAAGACCTGATATTTGAATTACTTCATCATTAGCACATCTTGGTGGACTGGAAAACTAAATACAAAAATGCATAGCATGGTAACTAGACTAATCATGGTGATCATTTTGAAAGGTATAGAAATATTAAATCACTATGTTGTGCACCAGGAACTAACATAGTGCTGTAGGTCAATTGTACTTCAAAAACAAACAAACTCACAGAGAAAGTGATCAGATTTGTGGTTACCAGAGGTCAGGGATCAGGGGAGGAGGAACTGGATGAAGACAAAGGGAACAAAATTCCAGTTATAACTTAGTAGTAGGGATGTAATGTACAACATGATAAATATAATTAACACTGCTGTATGTTATACATGAAAGTTGTTGAGAGAAAATCCTAAGAGCTCTCATCACAGGGGAAAGAATTATTTTTTCTATTTCTTTAATTTTGTATCTGTCAGATGAAGGAATTTCACTAAACTTACTGTGGTAATCATTTCACGATGTATGTAAGTCAAATCATTATGTTGTACACCTTAAATTTATACAAGGCTGTATGTCAATTATATCTCAATAAAACTGGAAGACAAAAAAGAACCACAAAAATTCAAGAGATTTGACTATTTAAAAAGTTAAACCTTTGATATATTTTTTAAAAACACCATTAGGAAACAAACACTATCGATAAAAATGCATAAGCAAAAGGAAGACAATGGCAGGTACTTGCTATAAAGGATTCCATATGCCAGAGATGGAGCAAAATACTAACCAGGCAATGACAAGTCAACTCCAATTTTGAGAATTACAACAACTAACCCATGTTGTTTTGTTTTTTTGTTTTAATGTGCCACTGCACACATTCACAAGTCCCTTAATCAGACAAATTCAGCATGTCCAGGATACCACTAAAGAATGCAAAGAAGATGACAAAGGCAGAAAGCTCTCTGGTTGACCAAAAACTAAAGCTTAAGCACATTACTCATAGCAGAGCATCCTGGTCGCGAATGAGAAACCCATATCCTATTATCTTAGAGTCACTTCTGACAAGCATGTTTGATGGTGTCTGTAATTCAACATAGGAAATTATGATGGAGAATTAAGGCTGGAAAGAGATAGTGGTGAGAGGAACAATCAGAAAGTGAGGGAGGAGACAGGAAAGAATAAAACACAAAGATAAAAGTCCCAACTCTCTGAGAGCCTTTAAAGTACAAAGGGACTGTCACATCTCAGCAATCTGCCAAGGCTTCACGGCCATTGACCCATGCCATCATGAGGCCCCTCAGTCATTAAGGGAAGATTAAACTGTATTGTTATTTTACAAAGGCAAATAAGTGTACCATAGATTCCTTTTTAAAAAAAATATTGAGTATATATGGTATACTGCTATAAAGTGAATAGTGTTTTTTTTAATTTATTTATTTTATTTATTTTATTTTTGGCTGCACTGGGTCTTTGTTGCTGCACCCAGGCTTTTCTCTAGTTGCGGCGAGCAGGGGCTACTCTTTGCTGCGGTGTGCAGGCTTCTCATTGCGGTGGCTTCTCTTGTTGCAGAGCTCAGGCTCTAGGCACATGGGCTCTAGAGCGCAGGCTCAGTAGTTGTAGAGCACGGGCTTAGTTGCTCCGCGGCACGTAGAATCTTCCCGGACTAGGGCTCGAACCCTTGTTCCCTGCACTGGCAGGTGGATTCTTAACCACTGCGCCACCAGGGAAGCCCCATAGATTACTTTTTAAAGAATTTTATCAAAAGCAGTCTTTCTATTTTTTATTTCACACATAAATGGACTGTTCAATTATTTAGAAAATTCACTTGTGAGAAAGCAGCCTAGATAACGTTTTACTACGAATAATCTGATGACCGTGAACTCTCTGAACATTACTCATAGAATAATCGCCACTGGCCTAATTTACAGTAGGAAGAAATACACTGATTTTTCTCCCAATAGATCTGTTTTGATCTGATTCATGCTACTTGCCCAGGCCCCATACCGATGGAATAAGCATGCAGCCAGGACTACTGAACACAACAGCCCTAAAGCATGCTTGAAATCTGTGCAACATTTCTTCCCCAACCAAGCCACAGAAAGAAAACATAGCAAAACTAGGAATTGCTGTAGGCTGGAATTGGGTTGGATGTTACCCCTAAAGCAAGTCAGAGCAACTCCCTTTGGATATGGCAACACCTTCAAAATCACTTCAAATTAGTGAAGTTCTACTTTTTTTTTTTTTTTTTTCCCGGTACTCGGGCCTCTCACTGTTGTGGCTTCTCCCGTTGCGGAGCACAGGCTCCGGACGCACAGGCTCAGCGGCCATGGCTCACGGGCCCAGTCGCTCCGCGGCATGTGGGATCTTCCCGGACCGGCGCATGAACCCGCGTCCCCTGCATCGGCAGGCGGACTCCTAACCACTGCGCCACCAGGGAAGCCCTGAAGTCCTACTTTTAAATAATCTTTCTGAGCTGAGGCCTCAAGATTTGGAAGATGACACAAAGATAAAATCAATAAATTCTAATTTTTGGTTTCAAAACCTTTTTTTTCCCATTATAGAATTCAATACTTTAATACCCTTTTTATAATACTACTTCAGTTTAAAATGCTCAGAATTACTTTGGCAGTGATGATTCCCAGTAATTGTAGGGTCAAATCATCTTTATTCAATTTTCACATCCGCCAACTAAATATTCATTCCCAAGCTCATACTTCCCTTCAATTTCTTCCTTCAGGGGCTTCCCTGGTGGCGCAGTGGTTAAGAATCCACCTGCCAATGCAGGGAACACGGGTTCAAGCCCTGGTCCAGGAAAATCTCACATGCCATGGAGCAACTAAGCCCGTGCACCACAACTACTGAGCCTGTGCCCTAGAGCCCATGAGCCACAACTACTGAGCCCGTGTGCACAACTACTGAAGCCCACGTGCCTAGAGCCCGTGGTCCCCAACAAGAGAAGCCACCACAATGAGAAGCCTGCGCACTGCAACGAAGTGTAGCCCCCACTTGCCGGAACCAGAGAAAAGCCCGCATGCAGCAACAAAAACCCAACGCAGCCAAAAATAAAATAAATAAAATAAATTTATATTAAAAAAAAGATATGGCCCATTCAATAAAAGGTATGCAAAGTTAAATAATAATAAGATGCCTTAGTTTTTTAAAAAAATTTCTTCATTCAGTGAGTATTTACTGAACATTTACTCTGCTAGGTACTGGGCTGGAAACCAGGAGACTCATGAGGGAACATAATAGAGCCCATGTTAGTACATTTGGGGAATGAAACTGAATGAAATGCCAGCTAGTTTCTCAGTGCCTCTTTGAGATAGTTATAGACACTCTAGGGATGTCAAAAGAAATAAACACTAAAAAAAGAGTGGATATATGTATAACTGATTCACTTTGCTGTACACCTGAAACTAACACATTGTAAATCAACTATACGCCAATAAAAATTTTAAAATAAATAAATAATAAGGTCTGGACTTATGATCTCATGTGACAAACACCTTAAATTTGAATACGTTACACATTTGAAGTATACACTCTTGAATTATTCCACTACATTTACCTACATATGAATTTATCCGATGTCCAAAGGTCTGAAATCTATTTTTATTCTCAATGCTCTTCCTTCATATGAGCACACTGAATAGCACGGTAAAATTTTAGAGTTTAAACTTTCTCATCTCTTTGGGAAAGAGGAAAAACCCATAAAGTAGTGAGATTATCTCGATCTCTTTTTTTTTTTCAGTACAAAAATTATGACGAAAACATTGCAGTATAAGACTATATTTACCCAAGCTGAAGATAACCAATTCTGATGTTCAAAGGATGCTAATGCATTTCCTCTCCTCTATAAAATGTGGCTTCTGAGAAAAGGCTTTGTGCCTAATGAAATGTTACTACATAAAGCATATAGACTACCAGTTTAGAGAAACGTAACTGAAGAATCACAGGTACATGCCCTCATGCAACTTATCAATAGTGGTTTACTGAGTTCAATTTTAAAATGCTACCATGAGTCTGTTTTATCTTAAGAGAAAAATGTGAGTGCAAAATGAACAAGAGGATCAAGGAATTGGGTTTTAGGTTTTCACCAAAATCCTGACCTACTAGGCCATTTTAGTTTTTAAATGACAGTAATAAAAAAAAAAAAATCACACTAATAGTTATTTGTCTCATAGTTTTTATCTAGGTACTCCTTTAATAAAAGTTTAAATTACTAGTATGATTTTCGTACTACTTTACCTGAAAACACAATTGGACTTACTTATAGATTCTATACTCCCCCATCATAATTTATGGGGGAGTAAACGCTAAAGAAACTTTAGCTCATAGCATCAACTGCTTCCTTCACACAGTTTTGAGCCTCTTAGCTGCTACATGAGTAACTGAAGGAATGAACTGTTTAATAAATCTGTCTGCTAAAAGGAAATCAGAGTCAACCACATTTCCACACCTTCCACTGTTCAAGTCCTTGGTGATCCAGAATTGCTACTACTAACGAACAAAACTGGTATGGCAGTAGAAAATAAACACGTAGCACAGGGAGTGACGAATATTTCATTTCTTCCAAACAACGACGACAACGAAAAACTATAGAAAGAGGATGAGAAAAACATAAACCTTTCAGGCAAGACAACCAAAATAACATGGTGCCACGTAATACAATCTTGGGACCCACCGAGTTTTATTTAAACGTATCACCCTCCTTGGGAATCTAAATCAAGGACTTGGGATCCTAATTTGAAAATGAAACAGAACAACACAGAGGAAACTGTTTCCTCAAAATAGTAATGGGCTTATAGATGCCTTTTAGGAACTTATACCTAATTAAGTCTATTCATTCCTTCTGTAAACTTTAAGCATCCCCAAATTTTATACGTCTCTAAATAAGGTGGAGAAAAGGGGGGAAACGACATTTAGCTGCGTAGTTCAAATAAACGTCTTTCTTTCTTCCCAAGTTACATAATTAGAGAAGCAAACATCATCTTACCTAAAAACCAGAGATTCATGATTAGGTAGCATTTAAACCTTTGACCAATTGCCTTTCCTTGATAACCAACGGGATCCTTCCACTCGTCCTTGTTTATTTTTGGCCGCGTTGGGTCTTCGTTGCCGCGCGCAGGCTTTCTCTAGGTGCGGCAAGCGGGGGCTACTCTTCGTTGTGGTGCGTGGGCTTCTCATTGCGGTGGCTTCTCTTGTTGCAGAGCACGGGCTCTAGGCGCGTGGGCTTCAGTAGTTGTGGCTCACGGGCTTAGCTGCTCTGCGGCATGTGAGATCTTCCCGGACCAGGGCTCAAACCCGTGTTCCCTGCATTGGCAAGCGGATTCTTAATCACAGCGCCACCAGGTAAGTCCCTCCATTGGTCCTTGACCATCCTTCCACAGTCAAGCGAGGAACTCAAAGTCAGTTGTCTATTACCATGACATCAACTGAAAACTAAAAAATCCAAACTAGCTGTGCATATCCTGCAATAGGCATACCAGCACTATGTATACACACACTACCAGCATTATGTATACAGACACGCTTCTTAACTAAATCTGATAACACATCTTAAAATTAACGCATCCCCTTGATCTCAAAAGGCCAGACTGGATAAAAGTTAGGCCACTGCTTTGTTTACTCTTTAAAACATAAAATCTGTGCTGACAGTGGGCACACAAAACTATACTTAGAGATTGTGCTGGTTAACACAATACTTGCATTTCCCTGTTCATTAGCCATTGGTACATCTATAGTCTTGGATAGGAATTAAAAATGAGAAATAATGAGAGCAATTTCCTGAGTTACTCCACCTTTAAATTACATTTCATTGAGACTTATCCTCTGAAATTACTGGTTGTCCTATCCTGTTTACGTGAGAACTTAAGAAACCTCTCATAATTCTGACATCTTTACACATGAAAAAAAATTGTATACGTGTAAGAAAGGTTCCTACAGATGTCACTTTATCATTTAAAAATCACTTTAGCCAAAAAGACGTAAAAGTAAAATTACACATTTTATTCATTCATTCCATCAGCTGAGAATTGCTCAATTGTACAAATACGATATTGTACAAAAAAATCACAAAATGTTACAAAATAAAAAAGTACAAACTGCATTACTTAATAAATACGACTAAAAGTAGTTAAAGTGGAAATGAGATAGGTTTTAGGTTGGAAACATCGTTTGACCCAGCAAACCATACAAGCTCTTGTATACAGACATTTTTATTTGTACATAATACAGGGCAATCCTATTTTGCCTTGTGAAAGAATTTAAAAGGAATAGACTATGAAGACAGTACTCTTCTGCTGGAAAATAATTGCCAAGGTTGGTTGGGGGCATTTATGCCATTAGTTTTTCAGTCTCTCGGGTGAATCCAAGAGGCTATATATAAAGCAGGAGGCTTATCTCGTCACAAAGTCTTCTATCACGTTAAAATTATTTTTTCAACAAAATGACAAATATAAATAAAAACAATTGAGAGCACCAGACAATCTACTCTAAACCTCAACCAGAGTACAGAATAATCACTCTGCCATCAGCAAATATCAGACTTTCGTTCAAGTAAGAGCTGGTACTATTCTTTAAAGAAAAAAAAAAATTCTTCCCATAACCTCCCCTTAAGTATTTTCTCTTTAAAAGGTTGACCATTTCTAGAAAAATAATAATTTTCCAAACAACAAATCTGTTTCATCAAAACGGAATGGGCCAATCATGTGGTAATATGAATGCATCAATATCCATTTTAAATAATTACTTAGGAACTGTAAAATTCAAATTCGACAACAAAAAATACTAAATCACAAACTCTGTTCAAAATAATAAACTTCATATAAAGCACTTCTCTGGATTTATGCCGGAAAGCTGTGTGTCAAAATGGAACACATCATAGATGAAGATACACCAATTGTTAAAAATGTTGTGCAAAAATACATTCTTATAGAAAATAGATTACCAGGAAAGAACAAAATTTACACTGTGAGAAACCAGCTTGCAAATTAAGTAGTGCCAACTTTATACAGCAAATGATAAATAGCAGTAGGATCACCCAAAGCTATCATGAAACATCACTTAGGTGCCCAGCAACCTTCAGCTCTGAGGAGAAAACATTCAAAAAAATGATTAAGGCATTACACCTACAGTAAATCTACTTGAAAGTTTAAAAGTGCTATTACCCTGATTAGAGTTCATATAATTCTCCAAACACAAATTAGGTCTGCTATTTTCCCAGGGTGGAGGGGTTCAGACACTTCAAGAGCATGCGTTTTGTTCAATATACATTTTGGATAAGGATATGGCCATGGACTTGGCGAGTTCTTCGTCGCGTTTTCTTTGCACTTGAGTCTGCCTGCACCAAGTGTCATACTCCGGATTCGGATAGGAGTGATCAAACACCGCGTCGTAATGTCCGTTACTGAGCCAACTGAGCCAAATGCTAGGCCTTAGGGAATCCTCTGGGCCCAAATAGTGAATCATGGTAGACACCGTGGGGCTCTCCAGCCTCCCGCCAGTAGTTAGATGTATATTCACGTTCAGCATCTGCCCCATGGCCAGAAGTTCAGGGTACCCGGCCCACGCCCCGTCCTGAGCAGCGGCGATGATAAACTCCCCCACGTCGCCCTCAATCAGGGGGCTAAAGTGGTCGAGGTGGTCGGCGATGTAGTGCACCGTCTGCTCCCGCAGCTCCCGGTGCAGGCTCTGGTCCCCGTACACCGCCTTGCTGACCGCTCGGTAGAGGCAGTTGCCGTCGGGAATGATGTGAAATCGGTACTTGTTCCTCTGCCGCAGGTACTTGTCCTGCCTCTCCACCTCGGCCAGGTACAGGGCCAGCTTCTCATCCTTGGGATCCGACCTGGAGACGATCGCCGCCTCGGCCGCGCCACCCGGGACCGCCTCGCCGCTTCGCGCCGGAGGCGCCTCGGCCTCCGGGTCGGGCCGTCGCGCCTCGTCGGCGCTGGGAGGAGGGTGGACGCGGTCGCCGGCCCTGTCCCAGCCCCGGAGGCTCCTCTCCGCAGGGCGCTCCTCGGCCCACGGGCCGGGGCCGGCTTCCGGGCTCTCCGGGGGCGGCGCGGGGCCGCGGTGCTTGGCGGCGGCCAGGGCCTGGCGGTGCTCGCTCAGTCGGAAGTTTCTTTCGGGCCCCTCGCGGGCCGCGTCCACGCCGGCTGGCTCGGGGCCGTCGGGCCTCAGCAGCTCCTCCAGGAGCCAGGCCGAGGAGCCCCGCCGCGGGGGGACCGGGGCGCCGGATGGCGGAGCCAGCAGGAGGCAGCGGCCGCGCGGGGCGGCGGGCGCCGCGGCGCCGGGGTCCGGGCCGCGCAGCAGGAGCCGGTCGGCGCCCAGGGCCCGCACGGTGATCTGAGCCGTGGACGTGTAGTGCGGCGGCAGCGGCGGCTTGCAGGACCCGCCGGGCGGCCCGGCGGCGGCGGCCGAGGCGGGGGCGGCGGCCCCAGACACCATCTCGAAGCAGGAGGAGAAGGCGGGCATCTTGGCGGCGGGGGCGGCGGCGGCTTCGCGGGGCTCGGCGGCCGCGGCCGGCTGGCACTCACCGGTATCGGGCTCCGGTGCGCCGCCGGCGGGTCCCGGGGGCTGCAGCGATACCTTGAACTGGGCGGCGGCGGCGGCGGCGGCGGCAGCGGCGGGCGGAGCGGGGGCTGCGGCCGTGGGACCAGGGCCCCCGGCTGGGTAGTGGGTGCAGACGCTGCTGTAGAGCTGCATGTCCCTGCCCGCCGCTCGGCCCCTTATAGGCGCGCCGAGCCCCGGTGAGGGGACACACCCTCCGGGCCCGGGAGAGGGGGCCGGTCGAGCGCGGTGACCCAGTGCCCCGAGAATAGCAATGACCAAAGGGCCGCCGGCGCGTCAGGAGCCGCATATAGCGCCCGGGGCCCCGCCAAATTCCTGCTGCGCCACAGCACGCGGTGGGGGCGGGGAGGGGACGCGCGCTCGACCCCTGCCGGCGCGCTCGGCCCGCAGACCCGGGACGCGTGCGCCCGCTGCAGCTGCTCCGGCCCGCGGCGGCCGCTGGGGACTCTCGGAGGAAGCCGCCCGCCCTGCTGGAGCGCGTCCCACCGGCTAGGAGCAGCGCGCGGCTCGCTGAGGGGCCAGGAGGCGGGGCCGCGGTTGTTTACCTCAGGCCGCGCGGCCGCGTCACGTGCCCCCGCTGGAATGCGCGGCTCGTCGCGTCGCCCCATTCAACCGCCCGGGTTCGTCCTGCCCCTCCGGCTCGCCCCGCCCTGTTCGGCGACGTCATGGGCGTGGCCCGCGGCGCGGGCGCGCGGGCGGGCAAGCGAGGTTCGGATCTCTCTGTACGGTCAAGGGGATCTTTGCCGCTGCCCCACCTCAGCCGCAGTTTTAGACGCCGCGCTTTCCTGGGCTGCTGCAGCGGTCGTGGCGGGATGGGCACTTCTTGGGGCGGGCTAGAATGCTGAAAGGGCGCGTTTTGGAAGAAGCTTCCGGGTTTGGTATGGAGAACGGAGAGCTGCTCTGAAACCTGCACGGCCTCTGCCTGGTCATAGCACCACTGCCGTCTTTTTCATTCAGTCCCTTGGGTTGTATTGTTAACGTAGCGTGACGCCTCCCTTTCTCCCCAGCACCTTGCTGCCCTGCTAAACCGAAACCAACTTTTCTGCAGTTCTAACCCGTGACGACGATCAAATACAAGACGGGCGAAATACCAAATGCCTAACCGAGCCTTTTGAAACTAGGAGCAGCTGCTAACCATGGGTCAGAGGCAAAGTAGAGAGGGTCGTGATGCATCGCGAATGTGTTGAAATTGAATAGAATTTTGAACATAGTTCTACCCAATTGTGTTAGTTGTCCCTGTTTGTAAAGGAAAGCCGTAAAACGCACATGATCAACCGTGTACTGACTGTACAGTAGTAGGCAGCTCTTGCTATATTCTGAGCTTTGATCACATGCTAAACTAACAGGCCCTAAACGTTCAAAGGGAACCTAGGAAGCTGTCCCACCGTTTTACTGATGAGGAAAATAGCTTACGTTGTGGCATACGCCTCCCCCGACCCTTCCGCTGAAACGTAAATTCCATGAATGGAAGACTTAGTCTCGGAAACCAAAGGTTTGTTAGAGTCACGAACCCCAGCACAGAGCCTGGCACGTAGTTGGAACTAATTAATATTTACTGAATGAATGAATTAATGGAAGAGGAGTTCCCAAGACACTGGAGAAGCCAGAATTACGATCCCGGTCTCCTGACCTCAGCCAGGGCTTTTAATTTGCTGTAGTGGGTGTGACTGCAGGATCCCAGCAGCGTTTGCTCGGGTCACATGAACCTGTTAGGCAAATCAACTCAGAAGGAAAAACAACCACTTAAAAGTCTAACCGTCTTTTCAGCTTCTGGTGACACCCCATTGGGAGCTTGTAGACCCCACTGGCTAACCAGAAAAGGGAAATTACTTAGATTTCATCACTGCAAATCCTAAAGCAAGAATGTGTTTTGAACAGACTGGAGTAAACACAGGGGGGAAAAAAGAAAACAAGACTAGGTACACAGAAGACAGGCTAGGTCTGATGTACCAAATTAGGAATGTCAAAAAAAATTCAGTTGAGTAAATTTGATGATCTGATTGGCTTTATTAAGAGATTCGGGCTTAATTCCATCAGGCAACATCCCATCCAGCAGCTAGAAGGGTGCTTCCACCTGTTGTAGAAAATGGAAATTTTTTTTTATAGGAAGAAGGGTGGGGTAAGGGCGTTATTAGCAAAAAAGAAGAAAATTATTTTTAGGTCAGGACTTTGGTGTGGGCTGGCGGCGTGTGAGTGTTTTACCATGCAGACTGCTTCTTCCTCTGGGGAATGGAGAAGGCCTACGTGACAGGTGAGCTCAATAGTGCCAATCAGAATAATTCCAAACCGGTTAAGATTACATTTAAAAATTTTTTTCATAGCTATTTATTTTTTAATTAATTTATTTTGGAGTATAGTTAAGTTACAATGTTGTGTTAGTTTCAGGTGTACAGCAAAGGGATTCAGATATATAGATATATATAGAGAGAGAGATATAGAGATAGATACATAGATACATAGATATACTTTTTCAGATTTTTTTTCCATGTATGATTAAGATTACATTTCAGCAGAAGGTTGAAACTGCAATTAAGTCTTGGTTTGTTGTTGTGGGACCCTTTTCAAAATAGGACCCAATCCCAGCATGTTTTTTGAAGATATGTACATGTATGTATGTATCTTAGCTGCATTCCTTTAAAGAAAAAAAATTCCTAACCTCTTCCCCTCCTACCAAAATAAAACCTTTAAAAATGCAAACAATTTGGACTTCCCTGGTGGTCCAGTGGTTAAGATCCCAGGCTTCCACTGCAGGGGGCACAGATTCGATCCCTTGGTTGGGGAACTAAAAATCCTGCTTGCCGCATAGTGCAGCCAAAAAAAAAAAAAAAAAGCTAACATTCATTCATTGAGTCACCCATTAAATCATCATTTATTTACAAACCTAATATGAAAAATCATCTTGAAAAAGAATAAAGTTGGAAGACTCGTGCTTCCCAATTCCAGGACTTACTACAAAGCTACAGTCATCAAGACCATGTGGTACTGGCATAAAGGTAAACATATAGATTGGTGGAATAGAACTGAGAGTCCAGAAATAAAGCCATATGTGTATGATCAATTGTCTTTGACTGGGTGCCAAGACAATTAAATGGGAGAAAGAATAGCTTTTTCAACAAATGGTGCTGGGACAACTGGATATCTACATACAAAAGAATGAAGCTGGACCTTCAAAAAATTAACTTAAAATGGATCAAAAATAAGAGCTAAGATTGTCAAATCCGTAGGAGAAATTTGAGGCAGAAATCTCAGTGCGCGTGGATCAGGCAATTGTTCTTAGAGGTGACACCAAAAAAGACAAACAACAAAAGAAAAAAATAGTAAGTTGGACTTCATCAAAACTAAAAATTTTGTGCTTCAGAGGACACCATAAAGTGAAAAGACAAACTGAAGAGTGGGAAACTATATTTACAAGTCATATATCTGATAAGGGACTTTGAAATATAAAGAATGTATTAAAAAGTCTTATAATTCAATAGTAGAAACACAAATAACCCAGCTTTTAAATGGACGCATGATTTGTATAGACATTCCTCCAAAGAAGATATACAAACAGCCAATAAGCACATGAAAAAATACTCAACATCGTTAGTCGCTAGGGAAATGCAAATCAAAACCTACAGTGAGATCTACCTCATACCCACTAGGATGGCTGAAATAAAAAAAGACAGACAATAGCAAGTGTTGGTGAAAATGTGGAGAAATTAGAACCCTTATACATTGCTTGTAGAATTTTAAAATGGAACTTTGAAAGCAATTTGAAAAACAATTTGGTGATTCTTCAAAAGTTTACACATAGAATTACCATATGATCTGGTAATTACACTGCTAGGCATATAACCAAGAGATATGAAAATGTATGCCCACACAAAAATGTATATATCAGTGTTCATAGTAGCATTATTCATAATTGCCAAAAAGTGGAAACAACCCAGTTTTCCATCAACTAATGAATGGGTAAACAAAATGTGGTATATCCACACAATGAAATACTATGCAGCCATAAAAAGAATGAAGTACTGATACATGCTGCAACATGGGTGAACCTTGAAAACATTAGTGTAAGTGAAGGAAACCAGACACAAAAGACCACATGTTGTATAATTTCATTTGTATGGAGTGTCCAGAATAGGCAAATCTATAGAGATAGGAAATAGATTAGTAGTTGCCAGGAACTGGGGAGAAGGGGGAACAGGGAGTCACTACCAATGGGAATGGATTTCTTTTTGGAGTGATGAAAATGTTTAAAATTAGATTATGGTGATGATTACACAACTCTGTGAGTACACTAGAAACCACTAAACTGAATATTTTTATTTATTTTTATTTTTGGCTGCTTTGGGTCTTTGTTGCTGCACGGGCTCTAGGCGCACGGGCTTCAGTAGTTGTGGCGTACAGGCTTAGTTGCTCCATGGCATGTGGGATCTTCCCAGATAAGGGATCGAACCCACGTCCCCTGCATTGGCAGGCGGATTTTTAACCACTGCCCAACCAGGGAAGTCCTGAACATTTTTAGAAGATGAATTTTATGGCATGTGAATTACATCTAAATGAAACTGTTTTTAAAAGAAAAAACCTACTATGAGCAAGGTACTGTGCTAAGTGCTTGATATAAAAAGATGATTATGTATTATTCATAAATGTCTCAGCAGCAACACTTACTCTGTGACATTATTTCATAAATCATGGGCATTTTATGTATCTTAATGATTTTTCTAACAAATGCACAGTACTCTATATAGCACTTAAGTATAATTGTTATATGATATAAAGGAGTTGAAACTTACTGAAACCAAATCATTTATGCCCAAGTGAAAGGGATATTTGAAGAGCTGGGCTACTGAAATGCTACTTGAACTTATAATTTTGTTTTTTCTTGAGCTTTTTATGTAGTCATCATGATATAAAAAATAATTTTATATTCTTTTCAATAAACATTTAATGAGCACTAATATGCATAAAGCATATGGGAATATGTCCCAGTTTAACCATATATAGAACCAACCAAACTTAAAATATATAATATGTGTGGGAAAGATTCCAAAAAGTGCCTGAGACACATCAGGCCCTCAGTAAATTTTCTCTGAATATTGTCAAATAAAATGGAACATAAGGAATAAAGGCAAGTAACTTGGGAAGTATTGTGTAGGTTGATATATATTCATGCTATTG
The DNA here is from genome assembly GCF_005190385.1 of Monodon monoceros. Lineage (NCBI taxonomy): Eukaryota > Metazoa > Chordata > Mammalia > Artiodactyla > Monodontidae > Monodon > Monodon monoceros. The sequence goes on from NW_021703778.1 coordinate 12,178,934, forward strand.
AACTGACAATTTAAAGTGAATAAATAAAGGGCACCACCTCATGAAAACACCACAATATTCTTTCTCTAGCATATTTCCACTGCTGACATGTCACTGGCTGGAAGTGAAATTTTAGGGAAGAAGGGAAAGCTCCTTTCAATTATTTAAACCTTATGGCTCTTCTGAAATTATATTAGTATCGCTGAAAATCCTATTATCTAAAGATCTTATAACTCCAGCAAATGTAAATCAATTGATGATAACTAGATCAGGTAATCAAGAAGTTTTTGTAGGAAAAAAAATAGAACAAAGAATGGAGAAAAAGCCAGAGAGTATACATAATCATTGACTCCTATATTTGGGCTTGGAAAATGTGCAGATCCTTTTGATAAATAGCCCACAGTTCCACTGGTGATTAGAATATGGTTCAAGTCGCTACCTATGCAATGGCATTTTTCATCTTGTGGATTCAGTGGGCTATTGAGAGAAAGGAAGTCAGAGCCGTCATTCGCGTAGAGGTTCAGATCACATCATTTGCACAGAATCATCAGTTCCCATGCACAGTGTTTGAATCATTCCAGCACGAAGGGGAGAAGCCCCACACCTGAGTTGTTTCCTGAATTCCGTTCATCAGATTTGGGATTACGTTAGGAAAGGGGTAGTTAGACCAGACACAGTATGTTCCGTGCTCTGTTGCCTGCTTCTGGTTGCCTTAACCAGTATAATGATGAGATCTACTAATAATAACTAGTCCTGCTAGTTGCAGAGGGAGAATGAGAAATATAGCCTTTGGTCAATGATATGGTTTGAATGTTTGTATCCCCCCAGAATTCATTCGTGGAGATCCCTGCAAAGAAGATGGTATTAGGAAGTAGGGGCTTGAAAAGTGCTTAAATCACAAGGGTAGAGAGCTCAGCAATGGGATGTGTTTATAAAAGAGGCCCCAGAGGTCCCTAACACCTCTCACCTTGTGAGGACAAAACAAGATTATCTGCAACCCAGAAGAGGGCCCTCAGGCTTCCAGCCTCCAGAGCCATGAGAAATAAATGTCCGTTGTTTATAAGCTACCCAGTCTGTGGTATTTTGTTATAGCAGCCCAAATGGATTAAGACAGCTCCTGTTTATAAAGGACTTAATATAAGGTAGGGAAAATGACACCATACACACACCAACGTTAAATAACAACGCAGTGTATGCGGTAATCTGTTGCCAAGGGTGGTTCTATTACAACCCAGTTGTCTGGTAGTTGTAGGCCAACATTTTAAATATCCACAGTCTTCAATGTTTGCATAGTAGTTAAATAGCTGTAAGCAAATGAACATGATAGCGTTGCTAACCCCTCTTAGAGACAAATGGGGAGGGAGGAGGTACCTTGTCACATTGCTCTCCCTCTATATGGGTAGAAGGCCAGGCTGAGTGATACACCCTTAATGACTAAGAAGTCAATTGTAAAAATGCCCAACCATTATGTAAGTATTTTGCCAAGACTTAAGAAAAGGAAAAGATGGAGGGTAGACATGAAGTTACTTCACGTTTTAATAAATCACGTTCTATTATTCTTTCTTTCTTTCTTACATTCTTTTTTAAAATATTCTTTTCCATTACAGTTTATCACAGGATATTGAATACAGTTCCCTGTGCTATACAGTAGGACCTTGTCGTTTATCCATCCTATATATACTAGTTTGCATCTGCTCATCCCAAACTCCCAATCCTTCCCTCCCCCACCCGCCTCCCCCTTGGCAACCACAAGTCTGTTCTCTATGTCTGTGAGTCTGTTTCTGTTTTGTAGACAAGTTCAATAGTGCCATATTTTAGATTCCACATATAAGTGATATCATATGCTATTTGTCTTTCTCTTTTGACTTACTTCAGTTACTGTGATAATCTCTAGTTGCATCCATGTTGCTGCAAATGGCATTATTTCGTTCTTCTTACGGCTGAGTAGTATTCCATTGTATATGTATGTTGTAAAAAAGTAACACGATGCAAATGTGTAAAAATAAAAGTGAAATTCCCTTCCATCCCATCTCCCCTATTTCACACTCCAGAGGGAAGCGCTGTTAACAATTTGTTTTAGATATTTCTGGAACTTTTATAAGCATATGTAGATTGTATATCCATATACATATGTGCCTGTAAAATTTTTTCATAGTAGGATAATACTGTGCATATTTTCTCTGCCTTATGCCTTTTCCTTAACTAGTCTATACTGAGCATTTTTCATGTGTCAATATACAGCTCTATCTCATTCTTCTAATGTCTAGAAAAAAAATTCCAAAGTGTGGATGTGTGATAATATATTTTTAATGACATTTAGATTGTTTTAACTTTGTCACTTACTAGTCAAGCAGTGTCACAGAGAACATCTTTGCACTTACATTTGCACCTTTATGTGAGAGACAATTTCTTATAAACATTTTAGAAGGTAATTCATGAGAAGGCTTACCTTCAAAACATGGGGAGGTTTTGAATGTCAGTGAATCTGATTTGTTTTGGAAATTGTTGTATCGACAAAATATATTTTGTAACTCCAATTTTCTGTGAGACATGGAAAATAGAACTTACTGTATTTCTAAAGGCTCTCTCTATATCATATGTACACTTACAGACATGGTGCTAATAAGTAGACATTTTTGAATGAATGGAAACAAAATGAAAGAAATTATACTTGACCACAGCAATTGTACATGTGAGCTTCCTACTTGATTTTCCAGGAACATCTTTCTGCTTAAGAATCTCAGCCATCAAAGTTATAAAAATAACTGCTATGAAGCCAATACATTTTTTCAATATAAATACAGTTTTATGGGATTTTTATTATGAAAATAATACATGCTCATTACATAGAAAAATCAGAATCTTTAAACAAGTGAAAGAGACAGAAAATTAAAAAAAAAAAAAAGTCCATCCACTAAAGAGACAACTCCTTAGTCAGTTATATCTGTATCAGTGGTTCTCAACTGAGGTGGCTTGGCAAGGTCTGGAGACATATTTTGTTGTCACAACTGGAGAAACTGGTGTGTGTGTGTTGGTGGCTGGGCGTGGTGGTACTACTGCTTGCATCTAGTGGGCAGAGGCCAAGGATGCTTCTACGTGTCCTATAGTGTATAGGCCAGCCCTACAACAAACAATTATCCGACCCAAATTCTCAACAGTACCAAGACTGACGAATCCTGATACACACACACACACACACACACACACAACACACACACACACACACTATTTTTGACAAGAATGGGATCATACCATAGATACCATGCTGTATCTATGGTATGATGACTAGAAGAAAAGTATACTATTTTTTACTTGATATGTCAAAATATCTTTCATATTAAAAATAGACTTCTACAACATTTTTCTCTAATAGCATTTTAATAAATCAGTTATCCTTGAGTCTTTTAGAAATCTTGTAACAGTCTCACATAAAGGCACTCCATAAGTGCCAAATAGTATTTGTAGCAGGTGGATTTGTTTTCTGTTATCTGCTTAATAATACCTTGGAATATGAAGACAACTAAAGCAACTAAAAACTATACACTTTAAGGTGACTATTGCTTCCTCTGACTCTATAATTTCAGTGAAAACTCTAATATTTATTCTTTACTGTGTCTCAAAGTGTGTCAATTTTAGTTACCTTGTTGATACAGCCAGTTCATCTAGTAGCTGACTGCAAAGTGGTATAAACCACTGTGAGCTTGCATCTAGTTTTGTAGAGCTCTTTTTAAGTCCTGGATTTCTCTATGCAGTGGCTTCCCCACTTTTTTTTTTTTACTGCGGCCCACAACAAGAAATATGTTTTCCACTGAGGACAAGTACACTACTATAAGTATGTATAACCAAAACAAGGTTCAAAAGATAACAAGGGGAATTCCCTGGCGGTCCAGTGGTTAGGGTTCGGCTCTTTCAATCCCTAGTCGGGGAACTAAGATCCTGCAAGCTGAGTGGTGCAGTCCCCCTCCCCCTCAAAACAAACAAACAAAAAACCCCTCTTCCCTTTACTAAGTATATGCACTCTATTTTATGTACTATTCTTTTCCTCCTTTTAAAGGATTATAACGCCAAATTCATTTCGTGGCCCACCAATGGTTGTGACTTGGAACTGGAAAACCACAGCATTACAACTTCAGTTTTACTCTGATTAATCATTGTATTACAGTATAAGCCAGCTCTTTTACATCAATACATTTGCTGAGCAAATGGAATCATTGAAGGACAAAGAAATTTTTCATTAAGTGAGCTCACCTATAATTTATGTTCTGAACCGGTAAATTTTTGAGAGGGAAAGGGGTTCCTCTTAATAATTATTCCAGACGTTAGGGGTAAATCAGAAGTGTCCCCGACAAAATAGCATGTGTGGTCACGCCATCAATTCTGACTGAAGAGAAAATAGTTATTTTCGTATGTTTTCCTGCTCTCTCCCCCAGCCCTCATTCCTCTATTGTATCCATGAAAACCCAGGTTCTCTGATATTCAGTGCAGGAGTCTTATAATTTGCTAATAGAAGCTAGAATTGGGAGCTCTGAATTCTACTCTCAATGTCAAAACTAAATGATTGACTTGGAGCAAATCATTACATCTCCCTGGCCCTTCATTATTTCATCTATAAGATGAGGGTTTAACGATCTCCATGATTCCTTTTGACCTTAAAATTATATGACTTTATGCCATAAGAAATGATATGAAAACAGCTTTTAAAAAAGATTAAAAAGTGTAAATGGGGTAACTGGATTATGTAATATCCTAGCCTTCCCCCCAAATACAATTTCTTAGAGCATTTCAATACCAATGCCTGAGTAACAATACCTGGGCTGGATTCGAAATGTGAGCAACCAAATACATAACAGAATTGGAGGCCTCAAGAGAGTTCCCTTCTTCTATCAACCCAGCGAAAGCTAAAAAAAAAAAAAAAAAAGATAAGGTGATTAGGTAAGAGCAAGTTTCTCAGATGAAACAGAAAAATATATGTAGAGAGACAGTCTGTGATTGAAGAAAATGATGCTAAGAGTTTAAGTGCGAAGTCAAACACACTGTCGACTTCACAGTTTTGTTACGAGCACACCCTATGTGGATTAAGAGGTACAATCACTGTGTATAAAACAAGCTACAAGGATATATTGTACAACACAGGGAATATAGCCAATATTTTATCACTATAAATGGAGTACAATGTTTAAAAATTGTGAATCATTGTATTGAACAGCTGCCGGTTGTGTAATATTGTATGTCAACCATACTTCAATTTTAAAAAAAAAGAGCACACCCTATTTAAAATCACAATTGCCTAATAAGCTAATAGTCAGAATTGTGTGCAAGTTAAATGAGCTACAGCACACATACACCATAGAGGGCATTTGTCATATTTTTCACTGCCCAACATCTTTTTTTAAAACACCCTCCCTTTTTTTTGTTGGCCACGTGTGTGCCTCATGCGGGATCTTGGTTCCCCAACCAGGGAGCAAACCCATGTCCCCTACAGTGGAAGCATGGAGTCTTAACCACCACGGATGTCCCTAAATACCCTTTTCTGACATTTCCTCCCTAGCTAGAAGCCTGGATCCATTCTCCCAGCCTTCCATGAAACCAGGTCCAGGATTTGACCTATGCTGCTGCATCAAACACACCCACAGGCCCAAGACTTAGGGTTACTGTTGAGCATGTGCAAGGCACTGGACTAGGTGTTTTCTACACACCGATCATTCAATACAATTGTCTACATTTCACAAAGGTGAAGCTGAGGCTCAGAGTAGCTAAAGGTGGCAGAGTCTGCTAATTGTTCCCCAATAACCAAGTTTTTCTTTCTCCTTTTATTTTTATTTTGGTTTTTGGCCACGATGCGTGGCTTATGGGATCTTAATTCCCCGACCAGGGATTGAACCCAGGCCCACAGTAGAAAGCACCAAGTCATAACCACTGGACCACCAAGGGACTCCCTCTTTCTCCTTTTAATACTAGAACCTCCATAGTTTTAGGTGAGTGCATGACTAGTCATCTAGAGATTTCGGTTCTCAGCTTCCCTTGCAGCTAGGTATGGCCAAGTGGAATAATAGCCAATGGAATGTGACTAGAATTGATGAGTGTACTTTGTAGGTCCTGCCTTTTAAAGGAATACCTTCCACTGCCCTATATTCCCCCCATTCCCAGTAGGCAGGAACACAGATGTAGTGTTGGGTCAGCTTCCACAATGCAGGTAAGACCACACCTTATGGCATGGCAAAACCCTAGTCCTCCAATGACCACATGAAGCTGCCTACCAGCTTGGACTTTTAAGTGAGAGAGAAACAAAGTAATGTAGTTTATTTAAGCCACTGTTATTTTGATCTCTATGGAAGCAGTTAAACCAGTATTCTAGTACATTAACTTGTCGGAGATCACCCAGCAGCAAGTGACAGACCTGAAATATCCTCGCTTTCCAACTTCTACTCTGTCACCTCCTGACATACACTTTGACAAGGGAAAGGTCCTTACTAATGCAGAATGTTATTTTTGCTCTTGACGTTCTTGTGTATTCTAAGAGCTCAATAAATATTTGAAAATGGGGGTTCATTCTGACAATTTTATGCCCTTATTTAGTGAAGAACCGAAGCTATGTTTCCTCCAATGTTGAGTGCAATCTATCTCCATCATGATGAATGATACACTTTTTTTAAAAAGTTGGGTTCCGCTTAGGCTGTTTTGAGGTTCTGACTCATTTTCTTTGGAACATAAGACTATTTGAAGGATGTTAAATTTACTGATTGTTTTCAAACGCAGTGTTCTCTGAGCACAGTTTTCCTGTACCTTGTGCAGGTGCTTACCATCTTGCTGTCTTTGGATAGCTCTTCCTATCATACTAAAACTAGGAACATGTACAGCTAATATTAAGCCAATACCTACTGCTGTGGTCATACTGGTTGGTAATACAATATTGAAATATTTCCATATTCCTTGAGAAACGGCCAACTCCCTATGACCTCCAAGGTCTCCCAGCTGCTCTAACATCTATGGTGCATTCTTCAACCCCCCTGGATATCTGCAGCACCCAGAAACCAGCAGGGAGCCTCCAGCTCTGCTATCTGAATACTTTTTGATTAATTGGTACTTGTATCCTTTAGGTTACTAAATATTTTTATGTCATTTCTGGGAGCATGGTCCAGACTATAGCTGGCAAAGTTACTTCACAGTAGTTTCTATAGCTCTTCATTTCAACATTGTCTTTGAGAAACAGCTCAGCATGAAGATGCTATCTTCCTGATAGTTTTATGTCTTCTCAAAACTTTATGTATACTTCCATCCAAGGCACACATTTGTAACATTCTTCCAAGGCCTTTCCACCAAATCCTGATTTACCACTTGCACACACGCACACACGCACACAGTTATTACCCTGACACAAAACTGCACTATAGGGAAATAAATTAAAAATAATTCAAACTTATTTAAAAGTACTCTGTAGTTTAACCACTTTCCCCAAATAATTCTATGTTCTCAAAATGAAAAGTATCCTGTTTGTTTACATTTTCAAATTATGTTCTCTAAAGCTAGGGTCCATTCTTCACATAAAGTCGCACTTGCACTGGTGATTATTGAACAAAGCCCTACTTAAGTAAACTAAAATGTGTTTCTCCTTTCCAGTTTCTGACAATTATAACAAAATGTATATAGCTTTTAGTGCCAGCTACAGTCATCTTACTTGAAAATATATTAGAGGGACTTCCCTGGCGGTCCAGTGGTAAAGAATCCACCTTCCAATGCAGGGGACATGGGTTTGATCCCTGGTTGGGGAACTAAGATCCCACATGCCATGGGGCAACTAAGCCTGCACACCACAGTTATTGAGCTTGTACGCGCGCCTCAACTAGAGAAGCCCGCGTGCCGCAAACTACAAAGCCCACACATCCTGGGGCCCACGCGCCACAGCCAGAGGGAGAAAACCCACACACCACAGCTAGAGAGAAACCCACGCACCACAAGGAAGAACCTGCGCTGCAACGAAAGATCCTGCACGCCTCGACGAAGACCCCTTGCACTACAACTAAGACCTGGTGCAGCCAAAAAAATAAACAAATAAAATAAATATTTAAAAAATATATATATATTAGAAAATGTATGATATAAAACACATAGCGTACTGTCTGGTATGTTAGCAACACAATAAATATTAGCAATCATTATTCTTATTATCATTACTCTTATGTCTCTAAACTACAAATCTCATCCTGTTACCCTCCTCTGCTTCAGATCCTGTGCGGCTCCCCATGGCTTTTCCTAACAGTTTAGTGGGCTTGGTTGTCAGGCTCTTGGCTTCCTTTTCAGCCCCACCTCCCAACACTCATGATTTGTCTCCCCTTTATCCTCCAGTCATAGGAAATGACGTTAAGTCCCCTAACGGGACCCTGTCTCTCTATCCTCTAGGCTTTTGCACGTTCTGCTCCCTTTGATGAACACTTCATCTGGATAACTGATTCACCCATGAGGTCTCAGTTTAGGTGATGCTTATTCCGTGCAAGTCTGGTTACCATTCGTTACTTGCCCATTTCTTGGATTACAAGCAAGCTTTGTAAAGGTCAGGAAATGATCAGTTCCTTTTCCCTGTTGAATCTTCACTTAGGCTCTCCATTAATACGATGATCGTTGGGCTCCCCTTGTGGCACAGCGGTTAAGAATCCGCCTGCCAATGCACGGGACACAGGTTCGAGCCCTGGTCCGGGAAGATCCCACATGCTGCAGAGCAACAAAGCCTTTGTGCTGCAACTATTGAGCCTGTGCTCTAGAGCCCGTGCTCCACAACAAGAGAAGCCACCGCAATGAGAAGCCCGCGCACCGCATTGAAGAGTAGCCCCCGCTTGCCACAACTAGAGAAAGCCCACATGCAGCATCGAAAGCCCAACGCAGCGAAAAATAAACAAATATATTAATAAATAAACAAAAGGCAATATTGCTGTTTAAAAAAAAATACTATGTTTGTTGAATAAATCAATGTTTAAAGAGGAACTGGCACTTTCCTCATGAAAACAATACATCTTTTCAGTTTGAGGAAGTTCACATATACCTAAAAAGACTAAAACAAAACAAATCTGTACTTACATTTACTATGTGTACATACATAAATGCCTCTCACATCTTAGACTGCAGCCTATGCGTTCATTTCATGGCCTATAAAATGGGAAAGGATATTTACTTCATTGTATTAAACTTTGAGGACTGCGGAGCAAAGAAGAAATTATAAATACTATGCACGCTTATGATTAATTTTTAATAGTAGGTTAATAGGTATCTAGTTATATATGTCATGGTTAGAGTATCTTTAATGTTGGTGTAGGTATTTTTTTTTTAACCCAAGGAAACTAATCACATCTATCATGTCATAAGAGGGATATAAATATTCATATATACATTTAGAACTAAAAGGGGTAGACGAATCTTAAACCTTAAAATAGATACTAATAATGAGTGTAATTAATTGCACTCATTATTATAGAAGAGTCCTTAATTAGGACTCTTCTTTGAATTTACTTATATATACCATGGTACCTGGTTATAGTTCTACTCTTGAGTGGTAAAACTTTTTCTTTATTTTATTTTATTTTTTGGCCAGGCCGAGAGGCTTGCAGGATCTTAGTTCCCGGACCAGAGATCGAACCTGGGCCCCAGCAGTGAGAGCACTGAGTCCTAACCGCTGGACCGCCAGGGAATTCCCTATTCTTTATTCTTGATGAAAACAATGTGACAAGCCTCAGATAATGACTTAGTTCAAAATTAATGCCTGAAAATGAGAGAGAGACCTTTAGCCTTCTGAATTTTTTTTGAACCAAATGTCTGGAACACCTTCTCAAGCAGAAAATTGAAAACATTTCTTGTTACAAATAAAGGCGAGTACCTGTCTTTAGACTGTGTGTAGGCTTTCCCACGGAGATCTGAGATCACATTTTCTGAAGGAAGCCAAGGATTAAGGAGGCAAATTTACCAGAACTACTTGTTTTTGTGGAAGAAGACATATAGTGAAGTGGGAATGGATTATTAGACTGCCTGCTGAAAAAAAAAAAGTCGGATCTGTTGATGTAGCCTTGAACTGGATTGAAGACTTGGAGTTTCCAGGGATAAGGAGTGGTCAAAAGGACAATTACTAAGTGAAAACACAACCCACAGACTGGGAGAAATATTTGCAAATCACATATCTGATAAGGGGTTTCTCCAGAATGTGTAAAAGACCTCTTATACTCGACAATAAAAAGACAAACTAATTTTAAAAATAAGCAAAGGGTTTTAATAAACATTTCTCCAAAGGAAATGTAAGCACATGAAAAGATACTCGACACCATTGTTTTTAGGGAAATGTAAATCAAGACCGCAATTAGATATAAGGATTCCCTGGCTGTTCAGGGGTTAGGGTTCGTGCTTCCACAGCAGGGGGCACGGGTTCAATCCCTGGTGGGGGAAATAAGATCCCACTTGCCTCGAGGCCAAAAAAAAGAAATAAACTTCTCACCGCTGGACAATCTTTAACCAAAATAAACACAAAACTATGGAGACAGATAGTATATTAGTGGTTGCCTAGGTCTTTGGGTGGGGAAATGAGGGGGGATGGGGAAGTGGGAGTGCCCGCCAATGGGTACAAAGTTTCTCTGGGAGGTGGTGAAAATGTTCTAAAATTGGATTACAGTGATGGTTGCACAACTTTGTAAGTATATTTTTAAACATTGAGTGTATGCTTTAAACTGGTGAATTGTACCGTATGTGAATTATATCTCAATAAAGCTGCTAAAAGAGAATGAATTACTAGGCATTTTATCAACACACAGTTTTTATCCTCTTACTTCCTTCCTCAAAATGTGTCTCATTCCCTTAACTGACCATAATTCTTGAATAAAACATATATCCCTTGTACCTGAGTAAATTGAGTTGAACATTTTCTATTTTTCTCTTAAAAACCAAATAACTAAATAGGCGTTTTGCTTTTTCCTCTTTCTTGTGTCAGGAATTACTGTTCTAAAATTGAGAGTCTAAGAACTTCCCTGGTGGTGCAGTGGTTAAGAATCTGCCTGCCAATGCGGGGGACACGGGTTTGAGCCCTGGTCCAGGAAGATCCCACATGCCGCGGAGCAACTAAGCCTGGGCGCCACAACTACTGAGAGCCTGCACTCTAGAGCCCACGAGCCACAACTACTGAGCCCACATGCTGCAACTACTGAAGCCCATGTGCCTAGAGCCCGTGCTCCACAACGAGAGAAGCCACTGCAATGAGAAGCCCGCACACCGCAACTAAGAGTAGCCACGGCTCGCCGCATCTAGAAAAAGCCCGCACACAGCAACAAAGACACAATGCAGCCAAAAATAAATAAAATAAATAATTTATTTTTTAGAAAATGAAATTGAGAGTCTAAAGGAAGCAATCTCCACCGAGATATTTGAGTAATCCTCCAAATAGAAAAAAGTTATTCTTGTCATTCCATAAGACTTTCTAACCTACACTATACTAAATTGGCTTGCACCACAAAACTTCTGCCGTCACTCTGTAAATCTCACTAATGTAAAGGTTTATCACTTATTAAAATAGCTTCTGGTTAAACATTTTTGGATTGCTAAGTCATTTTTTAAAAGAAATCTGAATGTAATCTTTCCTTCCCATTCAGGTACTCACGAGTCTCCAGAGCTAAAAAAAAATGAGGATAGGAAAACAATCTCAAAATAGTTGGTGGAAAATAGAAACTTCTCCTTTTCTATAGAGCTTTTTTCTTCTTTTTTCCAGAGAGAAATTTCCTCTATCTCTTGCTCTGTAAGTGAAATCAGGGCCTCAAAAATACCACACTGTATCACTTACTTGGACATTTTCTCAGAAGAGGATTAAGTTTAAGAAGAGTTTGGGAGGTTACAAATGACTCAGAGAGATGCAAGATGAGTCAATAAATGTTGCTAAAACTGTGGTCCCTTCTCTACAACATTAGGGATATTGAATTTCTTTGCATCTTGGCTACCATGAACATATATTGATTCATTTAATGGATTCCTTGTGAGTATGATAGCTAGACGTAGGCAGAATATTCTTACTACGTCAGTAAATTCTATCAGTCATTATTTGATACTTGGGAAAAAAACCCACTAGGCTCAGGAAGCAAACTTTTAAGTACATAGCAATTTTTGCATTACTACTGAACAGCCATCTAGGAAGAAAGGCACTCTCTGTTGGATCTCTGTTTACTCATTAATAAGCCAAGATCAAAGGACCTTTATTAAAAAACAAATTAAAGGGCTTCCCTGGTGGCGCAGTGGTTGAGAGTCCGGCTGCCGATGCAGGGGACACGGGTTCGCGCCCCGGTCCGGGAAGATCCCACATGCCGCGGAGCGGCTGGGCCCGTGAGCCATGGCCGCTGAGCCTGTGCGTCCAGAGCCTGTTGCTCCGCAACGGGAGAGGTCACAACAGTGAGAGGCCTGCGTACAGCAAAAAAATAAAAATAAAAAATTTAAAAAATTTTAAAAAACACTTATTTGGGGAGCCCACCTCTCCTCAAGCCACTACTTGAGAAATTTTCTGATTACCTTCACATCAGGAAATACCATTTTTAACAGAACAATTTTGAGTAAAACCACATACTAATGACTAACATTATTGAACCCTCAGTATGTTCCAGGCACTGTTTAAGAATTTTCCATATATTAGCTCAGCTCACCCTCACAATCATTTTATGAGATAAGCACTATTATTTATACCACTTTATAGGTGAGAACATTAAATTACAGAATATACAGTAAGTGGCAAGAGAGGGGTTGAACCCTAGGCAGTGCCACTCCAGAGCAAACACTCTATTGTTGCACCATACAACTCCCAGGTCAAAGGTCTTTCCTGCGGAGAAAGGAAATTCCATTCAGTCTCATGAGTAGATCTTTATGACGAAGATGAGTCTAATTAGAGCAGATTCTGAAGATCTTTGGAATGAAATTTCTAAGACCCATCTGAAAACCTTATGAAACTGAAATGGAGTGTGTTACTCTGTAAGTGTTGTGTTTATCTAGTTGAGTCAGATCAGCAATTAATTGAGTAAAGGGAGTGATGATCTTTGACAGGAATAGAAAGGGGGTTCCTAATATATAAAGTTTTTAAATAATATCTTATTTTAAAGAGTGACTTTAAGTTTATGACAGTGATGACTGGAGTTTTGCATCCAAGACCATCCTGATAAAAACTGTAAGAACTTCAGCACCTTGGGATCCAGTTGGAAGCAATACCACTTAATTCAGATATGTTTCACAACTTCAAAGTACTTTATTATGTTTCTCCTCATTTTATAACTGATAACTAAGAGCTTTTCATATTTAAGACTTTTTAAAACCATAGGCTAATAATAATAAAACTGAGAATAGAGATTCTGACCTACTGAGACATTGGTGTTATTTTCTGAAATTTGTGACATTATCAGTGGTCCCCACCAGGAACCTAATAGTGGGGAATTAGCACTATTTCTAATATTTTTTAAAGATGAGTAAAAATCATAATTTCATAAGGTTACACAAACCAGTTAAATATCAATTTCTTTGCTTTTTATTGTAATACACTGTCAGTGTGGTTATTACACTAGTAATTCACTATGAGCTCTCCACAAAGGGACTGTTTCATTCATCTACTTTGGGACAGTACTCAGTACACGCCTGGCACATGGTAGGGAGTAAACAGTTATTTAGTCGAGTGACTACATGCCAACAGAAGCTCTGATTGGCTGCTGATGACATCATAGGGATTCCTGAGATGTATTAGATGGAGCAGATGGTTACTAGTGTGTTCCAACATGTTAGAGTTTCAACAACCCCCGTTTTATCAACCTAACACATAATTAGCGTCACGCATAAGTACAGAATGACCGCTAAATTGTAGTGAGCAGTAATGAGTAAATAGTGCTAAAGTGTCTGTGAATTACTTACAATATTGTTTGTTGGTATCAACTAACGTTTTTGCTTATTGACATCAGAACCACAGCACTGGTCTGTGTGGTTTTTATATTATCAACTTTTTGATAATGATTTTTGTCTGGTAAATATATGACTCGATTTTGTAAGAGAAGAAAGGAGGTACACGATTGCAATTGATGCTCTCCCAATATATGCAATTTGGTCAGATGAACTCGTTCAAAGGATTGCAATCCATCGAGGAAGATAATAAAAGGAATTATCATGGATGGAAAGGGAATGGAAAAGATAGATGATAGAGATATAGATATAGATATGTATTTCCGAGCCTGCTGGTCATGGCTAACAGTTCCTGAACTGTATGTAAGGCTGGCCACAAGACTTGGACTGCAGTCAGAGATAGGAATCACCCCGCACACACCACCACTTCTCCACCACCATTCCTGTCCCATCCCTACCTGTCCTATTGCTCTGTGCCTAACTACCAATGCCAGCCTAGTTTTACCCAGGTTCTCTGAAGCTCAGGCACAGATAATAAAGGGAAACTTTGTTTCCTGTGGCCATTATTCAGGGTGGGATGAGCAAACCTAAGAGGCAAGAAGGTGATTGGCTGATTGACAGGGCAGGATGCTGGCATTCCTGAGTCCTCTCATTAATACCTTCGAAAATTCCTTTCTTAACCACCTCACATAATTTGCATTGCTCTTTAAATCTCTAAATACTTAAATATTGAGTCTCAATTTCCAAACCACGAGGTTACATAAACTTGAATTTGGGGAAAAGGAGCCTGCTTTGAGAGCAGGACATGGGTTTATTTTCTGTACTTCACATGTCTACATTTTCCACAGTTTCCAAATACTGAAATAGATAGGTATTGCTTTTGTAATTAGAGAGCAAAACAATAAAGAATATAGGAGGGGGAACTAAGAAAACACCTTCACAGCTATTGACGGGAACAGTTGAAATCCAAACTTGAAGGGAATGATTTTTGTTACTGCTGACAGTAATGTTAGGATAAGAGTAAGTATGGTTTATAATGTGGTTTTATGTACATTTTCCAGTGTACATTGATCTTCCTCCCCACGGGCTGACAACTACCTAATTGCTGAATTGTTCTCTTATAGGAGAGATGTGAGGAATGCAGGAAATATGAATCTACCCCCGATTCCCACCCCCTTACCCCCCGTGCCAACCTTCTTTTATTAGTCAGCAAATACTGAGCATCTACTACAGTCCAGATAAGGCCTAGGTACTTTGAATATGATAGAGGACAGAATAGGCATGGTTTCTGACCTCTGGAAGCCTGCGGTCTAGTTGAGGAAATGGGAGAAAAAGTACACAGATAAAATAATTAAAACATTTAGTCCACTCTATGAGGGGTCAGTTCCCTGCAGCCAAAGACCACCTGTGGCTGAACACGTTGGTTTATTACTCGTCACAGCAAAGAGAACACACGCCATGTGGAGTTGCAGAGCATCTCCATGAGAGGGTATTAGAAAAAATCTGGTTGGAAGAACCCAGTTGGGTGACTTGGGGGAGGGTCTAAGGAAGTGGGGCTTCGCTCCACGTTGGATGCTGCCAGGAAGTGGGGGTGTTTCTCTGCCAGGGTACAGACGCAGCCATTACACATTCAGTAAGGGAGTGAATGTTCGCTATTCTGTGGCTTGTACAGTGGCCTGGCTTTGTCTCATTTTATCCTGGTCTCAGAGTAGCCTGGTCTGAGTTTGATGTGCCATGAGACTGTTTATGTCTAAGAGCAGAAAAACATGGCCCAGCTGTGAATGCCTGGACAGCTTCTGAATTGTGGTGGCTCCTCTTTTTTTTTCTTTCTCAAGGGAAACAGATGAGGGGCTGCAACAGCAAACCACAGGGGAGAAATCTGTATTGGGTGAGGGTGTTCAGGGATTACTAGTATCTTCCTCCAAACTGTATGATGAGGAATGCTTAGAGGGGCTTCTAGAAAGATATGTTAATTGGTAATGCAACTAGGTATCACTTTGTCTCATGTAGAAAGAGACGTGTGTGTGTGTGTGTGTGTGTGTGTGTGTGTGTGTGTGTGTGTGTGT